>NC_030858.1:18248431-18323933 GCF_000208745.1 Theobroma cacao | reverse complement strand
TATTATATTCAAATAGTATAATTTTACTTTAAACGATTGTTTTAGACTTCAAAATTTAATTTAAATCATAAAATATGTGTTTCCACTTACATATTACATTTTTTTCGGATTTCGAAATTTAAAAAAAAAATGAAATGATGAAAATACCCCTTGTGAGCTAGAAAATAATATTTTATTGTTTTGAGTGGGAAACAACTTATGTTTTTTTGGAAATGCAAGATTTAATAACTGTCGCCCACCGGGGAGATACAGAAGTTGATGCTAAGCCTTGCGGGGTTTCGATCGACATTCGGGGTAATGAGTGCTTATCGGGACGTCGCGGTGGTTGTCACGGGCTCGATGGGAGTTCCGGGTCATGACAAAGTCGTAGCATTTTATTTATTAAGTTGTAAAAAAAATCTAAATTTTTATATAAGCATTAATTTGGAGATTATAGATTTTAATACATATACTTACAAATAAAAAGGAAAAAGTTTGTATTGATTTTTATATTTATGGTTCTAGTTAGTATACGAAAGTATCAATATTATATGGTGATTGAATGTAGTGGATTAATGAGCAAATTCTAGACAGGCTTGTTGAAGACTTGGCGGGTCTTTTCCGAAACTCTTGGACGCCGGCAACAACTGGGGAGAGGTCGTTGCATTGCAACTTTTGGATCTTTGTATAGATTAGAATAGGTTTTTGGCTTATGTAGACTCAATAGGGCAACTTGTTTTTTTTTTCTTTGAATAGATCAAAATAGGTTTTTATCTCAATTGCAATTGTGATAATTATATTAAGATATTTATGTTTCAATTATCACTATGATTATTTATTTGATGAATAAAGTTTACTTTTTTATAGTGTAAAATGTCTTCATCTTCAACAATTTCTTCTTGAAGTTCAAAAAAAGGAACAAAAAGAAACAAGACCCACAATAAATATGTTGTACTAATATCATGTTTGGTTGATCTCCACAATAAGGGAACATATAATGTAGACGCCGATTTCAAAAGTGGTTATTTGTTGGAGTTCAAAATAATGATTGCAAAAAGTTTACCAAATGCGAACTTGAAGGCCAAATGTAAAGCCTGACCTTATAAAATACTTACCATGACATACATGTGATAATAGCATGATTGCATGCTAGGAGAGTCCCAAAAAATTTACAAAAGTAGGTATTATACCTAGAGGTACAACAAAGTTGATTTAAACCTCGAACTAGATCAAATAGGAATTTTAAGGTGAAATTAAGAGCTTCATAGTCTAGGGATGACTCAAAATGATAATTCGGAGTTTGAGGATCAATTTGGAGTCAAACTGGAATTTTCACTATCTAGGGGCAAAATGGTTATTTTGCTACCTGAGGTTAAGATGTGAGTGTTGGATGAAATTTTTGACTAAGATTGATCAAGATTGACTATTTAGAACATAATTTGAGGTTGAGAAGTGAAAAATTATAATCTTGGTATTTTTTGGAGCATAGGGGTAAAATGGTAATTTTGCCACCCCAGGGGCAAAACAGTAATTTTCCACCACCAGGACATTTGTCGAGCGCATGGTCTTCCCTTATCCTCATTTTGACCTTTGACTAATCATGTGGTGGAGATAAAAGGTTTAAAATTTTTAAAGTTTTAAAAATGGACCAATAAGAAAATGACAAGTGTCAAGCTTAGGATATTTTATTATTTAACTTAAAAATCATCATAAATCAGCCCATTATCTCTCCAAATATTCGACCAAGCAAGGAAGAGAGGGAAAGAAAGGAAGAACAAACCCTAGGTGAAGAATTTCAAGAGAAATAGTGTGGAAAATCAAGGAAAACAAGTGAAAAAGGTAGGATTTTTCAACTTAAGCTTGAAATCTATTTTCCTTAAGCATTTCTCCTTATTTTTCATGCTTAAATTACATGTTTTCATTATGAATTCATGGCTGGTCATAATGGCTAAGGAGAGAGAAAGATGTTGGATTGATTTGATTTTAAGATATGTTAGTGTTTTTAGTTAGTTTAGCATATTTAGAAACAAAACAACAAGAAAAGAATTCATTTTCTCCAACAACCATCAATGGCCAAATTTACCATGTGTTAAGTGAGGATGAATTTGATTTTTATTCTAGGAGAATTGGTTAGAAAATGATGAATTATGATGTGGAAAAGTAGTAGGAAAAATCATTGTGTTAATGCACCATTATTGGCCGAAAATTTTAAGCAAAAAAGTGAAGATAGTTTTGCCAAATTTTAGGTTATTTGATTTGAGTTTGGTGAATTAAGATATTGAAAAAGAATTGAAACAATTTGGAGTAATTTGGGATTAAATTGGACGCATTAGTAATTTAATCGGGTGATAGAACGAATTAGGCCAATATCGGGTTTAGATAGTTACTAGTGCATTTTTGCATTCCATATCATGCATTAGGAATCTAAATTAGTTTAATTTCAATTTAGTACCAATGTGGTGAATTTTTCGATTTTGTACTATGTCAAGGTGGTGAGTCCTCCGATAAAGGCAAGAAAATTACACCCGATGACCAGTAGTCTGAGTACTTCAGAAATCTGCACTCTAGACATTGTGAGTAAACTTACTGTCATTTTAATTATCTAGGGTGGTTTTTAGATGATTTAATGAATTCTATGGAAAAAGGGATTTAAAAAGGTAAATTTTCATGTTTTATGAATAAATGTGTTTCAATAAAATTAATTTATAAATTGTTTTGAAATTAATAATGATTTTGAAAAATAGAGTACACGGAGACTGTTAATTGTTGCAATTCGATTGTTTAAATTGATTGGCTTATGATAAATCGGGCATGATTGGCTAGCTGGCAATTGTTTTGAAATACGGATTATTTGTTTACCTTGAAAGGCTGTGAATAAAATAATTGCCATGTCATGCTATTGTAAATTTTATTGAATTGGTGGATTATATATTAATCAATCACTGTAGTAGGGGGTTTTTGTGGACCAGCATTTTAGAGGGGCACGGTAAACCCCATTATATTCTTACCTCGATCGGAGAGGTGCGTAAGGTATCTCCTGGGGTAAAGTTTAGGGTTCACTTCACGCTAAACCACCACATGAGGGTGAACTCAGCTAACGCCAAGGAACGGCTATGATGTCCAACGAAAAATGTGTTTTATGTGAAATGTGAATTTTTAACAGCCTTGGCGGTCTCGATAGGATGCCTCGACCAAGGTGTCCCCGAGGATGGATTTATGGCACAAGCCTAATTTTTATGATATTCATAAGTCTTTTTACGTATTTTGAATGAAATGTGTTCTAATGTTGTGACCCAGTTTACGATGATTTGTTTTATTGTCTCCATGTACTCAACTCTAGATGTTTATGATGATGTATGTTTACTCACTGAGATTTTATAATCTCACCACCCTCCTTTCCATCCATTTCAGGCTCAGATTAGACTGTAGATAGCTTATCTCATCGAGGACTACTGTGGGATTTGCATTCTCTAAACCGTAGGTTCACAGTCCTCCTTACTTTTGGTTATTTGGGGGTCCACTAGTTATTATAAATTAAATTTCATACTCTAGATATCTATACTACTGTATGTAGGAATTTATTTTGCTTTTACGCTATAAAAATTATTTATGCAGTGTTTTAAAAATATTGTTTTATAAGAAAATTGAATATTTTACTTAATATTTCTTTTATTTTCTTATTATGTTCAATTAATCATAATTTCGTTTTAAATGAAGATTTTAGATTTTTAAACTCATTTGGATTATGAATTATGTGTTCTCTACTTGTAAATTACATTTTACCCAGTTTCAAATTTTTGAAAAAAATGATCAAAATACCCTTGTGAGATGAAAATTATTATTTTATTTGTTTTAAGTTGAAAACAGTTTAAAATCTTTTAGAACGTGGTATTTGGCAACAGTTACTCATAGGAGAAATGAGAAGCTGACATTAAAGCCTTGCGGGGTTCCGGTTAACATTCTGGGTAATGAGTGTCGATCGGGACGTCGTGGCGATTGTCATGAGCTCGAGGGGAGTATCGAGTCGTGACAATTCGATTGGTATCAGAGCTTTTGGTTTTAAAGATTAAAGTTTTTAGTTTTAAAGTCGTTTTAAAATTTACAGTGTCAGTGTGGCCTCCTGTTAAGTTAAGTTAAGTTAAGTTATGTTAGGTTGAATAAAATGCATGCATCTGCATATAGAGTCTAAGGTTGATTAAATTTGCCTTGTTCCCTTGTATAGATTGCCATGCCTCCTCGACGCGGATGCCCACCTCTCACTAGATCGGTTGGGAGGGGAAGAGGTCATTCCCAACGTCATCAGCCAGATACAGTAGAGGAAGAATCGGCTGCATCCACTATTCAAGCAGCACCTGCTGCTGAACAGGCCAAGACTCCTCCACATTCTCCACATCCTCCACCATTTACTAGTATTCCTGCCATGCCTACTGAGGCAACATAGGCATTAGCACCTTTTTTAACCATAATGGCTGGTCAAGCTCAACTGGTCAGGTTCCACCTATAGTGCCTCCAACTACTCCTTCAGTTTTGTCAGTACAAGATGTGTCATTTCTAAGAAGCTGAAGGAGGCTAGGCAACTTGGTTGCATGTCTTTCACGGGTGAGTTGGATGCCACCATGGCAAAAGACTGGATTAATCAGGTTTCAAGGACTCTCTCGGATATGAGATTAGACAACGACATGAAGCTGATGGTGGCTACGAGATTATTAGAGAAGAGGGCTTGTACTTGATGGAATTCGGTGAAGTCCCGTTCCACTACTTCTCAGACATGGTTTGACTTTCTCAGAGAATTCGATGGTCAGTATTTCACTTACTTTCATCAGAAAGAAAAGAAAAGAGAATTTCTGAGCTTGAAACAAGGAAATCTAATTGTAGAGGAGTACGAGACTCGTTTTAACGAGTTGATGTTATCTGTACCGGATTTGGTGAAATCTGAGCAAGATCAGGCCAATTATTTTGAGGAAGGGCTCCGCAATGAGATTAAAAAGTGGATGACAGTTACTGGTAAGGAGCCATATAAGGAGGTCGTACAGATGGCTTTACGGGCTGAAAAGCTCGCGATTGAGAATAGGAGGATTCGAACCGAGTTTGCAAAAAGAAAAAATCTTGGTGTATTTTCTAGTCAACCACCAAAGAAAGGCAAGGACTCATCGACTTCAAGGAGCACTACTTCTGTTTTAGTGACATCTTCTCGACCTCCATTTTCACATCACAGTAAAGACCTTCGAGGTTTAGCAGATCTGCTATGACTAGTTCTGGGAAGAGTTTCAAAAGTTTTGATAGATGCAGAAATTGTGGGAATTAGCATGTTGGGCTATGTAGGGGGCCTACGTGATGTTTTCATTATGGTCAGCCGGGTCATATTAGGAGTAATTGCCCACAGTTAGGACGAGCCACTGTAGCTGCATCATCTCCACCAACTCGCACTGATATGCAAAGGAGAGATTCTTTTGGGTTACCACCGAGACAAGGAGTAGTCAAACGGTCTGATGTGGAGAGTAATATCCCGGCACATCCACTATTGAGACCACAGACTTGTACTTCGACAAGAGTTTTCGTCATGACGGAAGATGAGACATGGGTCTGACCTAGAGCAGTGACAGGTACTATGTCTTTATTTGATAAAGATGCTTATGTTTTGATAGATTCTGGCTCAGATAGGTCTTATGTGAGTATAGCATATGCATCAATTGCTGATAGAAACCTGTCACCATTAGAGGAAGAAATTGTAATTCACACCCCTTTAGGAGAAAAACTAGTTACAAACAGTTGTTATAGAGATTGTGGAGTAGTTGTTGGTGAGGAAGAATTTAGGGGTGACTTGATTCCTCTAGAAATTCGAGATTTTGATTTGATATTGGGTATGAACTGGTTAACTGCACATTGGACGAATGTGGATTGTTTTAGGAAATAAGTTGTTCTTTGAAATTCAGAGGGAGCAGAGATTATATTTGCAGAGGAACGTCGAGTATTACTGTCCTGTGTAATCTTGGCCATCAAAGCTTTGAAATTAGTGCAGAAAGGGTATCCAGCTTATTTGGCTCACGTGCTTGATATTTCAAAGGGGGAACCTAAATTAGAGGATGTCTCAATAGTAAGTGAGTTTTCTAATGTATTTCCTGATGAGTTATCAAGACTACCTCTTGATCGAGAGCTTGAGTTCCCTATTGATTTACTTTCGGGTACCACACCTATTTTTATCCCTCCATATCGAATGGCTCCGATGGAGTTGAAAGAACTGAATGTCTAGTTGCAAGATTTGGTGGATAAGGGTTTCATTTGCCCTAGCATTTCTTTTTGGGGAGCACCAGTCCTATTTGTAAAGAAGAAGGATGGCACTCTTCGGTTATGTATTGATTATCGTCAATTGAATCGAGTGACCATCAAGAATAAATACCCTTTACCCCAGATTGATGATCTTTTTGATCAATTACGAGGTGCTATGGTGTTCTTTAAGATTGATTTGAGGTCTGGGTATTATCAATTGAAGATTAAGAAGCAGGATGTACCCAAGACTGCTTTTAAGATGCGTTATGGGAATTATGAGTTTCTGATGATGCCGTTTGGTTTGACTAATGCCCCGACAGTTTTTATGGATCTTATGAACAGGGTGTTCCATCCACACTTAGATAAGTTTGTGATAGTATTCATAGATGACATCCTGGTTTATTCGAAGAATGATGATGAACATGCTGTCCATTTGCGCATTGTGTTGCAAACTTTGCACGAGAGACAACTCTATGCCAAGTTCTCTAAATGTGAGTTCTGATTAAAGGAAGTGATTTTCTTGGGACATGTGGTGTCCAGAGCTGGAATTTATGTCGATCCCAAGAAGATTGAGGCAATCTTAGAATGGGAGCAACTGAGAACGGTAACTGAGATTCGTAGTTTTCTTGGCTTAGCTGGTTATTATCAGAGATTTGTTCAAGGATTTTCATTGATAACAACTCCTCTGATTCGTTTGACTCGTAAAGGAGTTAAGTTTGAGTGGGATGATGTTTATGAGAAGCGATTTCAAGAGCTAAAGAATCAGGTAACCTCCGCTCTCGTTTTAACACTTCTTATTAATGGAAAAGAATTTATGGTGTACAGTGATGCATCTAAGTTGGGATTAGGATGTGTATTGATGCAGCATGAGAAAGTAATAGCTTATGCTTCCTGGCAGTTGAAGAAGCGTGAGACGAATTACCCTACTCATGACTTGGAGTTAGCAGCAGTAGTCTTCGCATTGAAGATTTGGAGACATTATTTATATGGTGAGCGTTGTCGGATTTTTACTGATCATAAGAGTTTGAAATACTTGCTCACCCAGAAAGAGCTTAACTTGAGACAGAGACGATGGTTGGAGTTGATCAAGGATTATGACTTAGTAATTGATTACCATCCGAGAAAGGCAAATGTTGTAGCGAATGCCTTAAGTCGTAAATCCTCATCGTCGTTAACAACACTTCAGAGTTCTTATTTTTCGATATTACTTGAGATGAAATCTCTAGGGATCCAGTTGAATAATGGTGAGGATGGAACCCTACTTGCTAGTTTCGTTGTGAGACCTTCATTGTTGAATCAGATCAGAGAATTGCAGAAATCCGATGATTGGTTGAAGCAGGAAGTTCAAAAGCTACAAGATGGAGAAACTAGTGAGTTTAGACTCAGTGATGAAGGTACTTTAATGCTTAGAGACCGAATTTGTGTCCCTAAAGATGATCAGTTGAGACGAGCTATTTTGGAGGAAGCTCATTCTTCCGCCTACGCTTTACATCCTAGAAGCACCAAGATGTATCGGACTATTAAAGAAAGTTATTGGTGGCCGAGTACGAAACAAGACATAGCAGAGTTTGTAGCGAAATGTCTCACATGCCAACAGATCAAGGTGGAGCATCAAAAACCGTCAGGTACTCTTCAGCCTTTACCGATTCCTGAATGGAAGTGGGAACACGTGACTATGGACTTTGTATTGGGTTTACCGCGGACACAGAGTGGGACAGATGTTATTTGGGTGATTGTGGATAGACTGACTAAGTTCGCTCATTTCTTGGCTATCCATAGCACATATTCTATTGAGAAACTGGCGAAATTTTATATAGATGAGATTGTGAGATTACACGGAGTTCCAATTTCTATTTTATCATATCGAGACCCTCGATTTACTTCTCGATTTTGGCCAAAAATTTAAAAAGCTCTTGGAACTAAATTGAGATTTAGTACTACCTTTCATTCGTAGACTGATGGTCAATCTGAGAGAACTATTTAGACCTTGGAGGATATATTATGGGCTTGTGTCATCGACTTTATTGAGAGTTGGGACAGACATTTGCCATTGGTGGAGTTTGCGTATAATAACAGTTTTCAATCTAGTATTGGGATGGCACCATACGAGGCTTTGTATGGAAAGAAGTGTCAAACTCCACTCTGTTGGGATGAAGTAGGTGAGAGGAAATCGGTTAATGTGGAATTGATTGATCTGACAAATGACAAAATCAAGGTTATCAGAGAGCGGTTAAAGACAGTTCAAGATAGGCAGAAGAGTTATTCTGATAAACGAAGGAAAGATTTGGAGTTTGAAGTCGACGATAAAGTTTTTCTTAAGGTTTCTCATTGAAAAGGTAATAATTTAAAAATTTTGAAGTATTAAAATTTATTTGATTACACTATTGTGATAATTTGTGGTATTTTATTAGGTAATAAAAGGTGTGATTCGATTCGCAAAACGGGGAAAGCTCAATCCGAGATATATTGGACCCTTTCGCATCATTGAAAGGATTGGGCCAGTGGCTTACAGACTTGAATTACCCTCGGAGTTAGATCGGATTCATAATGTCTTCCATGTCTCGATGTTGAAAAAGTATGTTCCCGATCCCTCTCACATTCTAGAGACACCTCCCATTGAGTTGTATGAAAATTTGAAGTTTGAGGTGCAGCCTGTACGAATTCTAGATCGAAAGGATCAAGTGCTAAAAAATAAGAGTATTCCAATGGTGAAAGTATTGTGGAAAAATACTCGAATGGAGGAGATGACGTGGGAAGTCGAGGGCCATATGAGAAACCAATATCCACATCTTTTCTTCGAATCCGGTAAGTGAAATTTTGAGGTCAAAATTTTATTTTAAGGGGGGTAGTACTATAAAGCCTGACCTTATAAAATACTTATCATGACATACATGTGATGATAGCATGATTGCATGCTAGGAGAGTCCCGAAAAATTTACAAAAATAGGTATTGTACCTAGAGGTACAACAAAGTTGATTTAAGCCTCGAACTAGATCAAATAGGAATTTTAAGGTGAAATTAAGAGCTTCATAGACCAAGGATGATGCAAAATGATAATTCGGAGTTTGAGGATCAATTTAGAGTCAAATCAGAATTTTCACTATCTAGGGGCAAAATGGTCATTATGCCACCCGAGGTTAAAATGTGAGTGTTGGATGAAATTTTTGACTAAGATTGATCAAGATTGACTATTTAGAACATAATTTGAGGTTGAGAAGTGAAAATTTGTAATCTTGGTATTTTTTGGAGCATAGGGGTAAAATGGTAATTTTGTCACTCTAGGGGCAAAACAGTAATTTTCCACCACCAAGACATTTGTCTAGCACATCGTCTTCCCTTATCCTCATTTTGACCTTTGACTAATCACGTGGTGGAGATAAAAGGTTTAAAATTTTTAAAGTTTTAAAAATAGACCAATAAGAAATGACAAGTGTCAAGCTTAGGATATTTTATTATTTAACTTAAAAATCAGCATAAATCAGCCCATTATCTCTCCAAATATTCAGCCAAGCATGGAAGAGAGGGAAAGAAAGGAAGAACAAACCCTAGGTGAAGAATTTCAAGAGAAAAAGTGTGGAAAATCAAGGAAAACAAGTGAAAAAGGTAGGATTTTTCAACTTAAGCTTGAAATCTATTTTCCTTAAGCATTTCTCCTTATTTTTCATGCTTAAATTACATGTTTTCATGATGAATTGATGGCTGGTCAAAATGGGTAGGGAGAGAGAAAGATGTTGGATTGATTTGAATTTTAGATATGTTAGTGTTTTTAGTTAGTTTAGCATATTTAGAAACAAAACAATAAGAAAAGAATTCATTCTCTCCAACAACCATCAATGGCCGAATTTACCATGTGTTGAGTGAGGATGAATTTGATTTTTATTCTAGGAGAATTGGTTAGAAAATGATGAATTATGGTGTGGAAAAGTAGTAGGAAAAATCACGGTGTTAATGCATCATTATTGGCCGAAAATTTTAAGCAGAAAAGTGAAGATAGTTTTGCCAAATTTTAGGTTATTTGATTTGAGTTTGGTGAATTAAGATATTGGAAAAGAATTGAAACAATTCGGAGTAATTTGGGATTAAATTGGACACGTTAGTAATTTAATCGGATGATAGGACAAATTAGGCCAATACCGGGTTTAGATAGTTACCAGTGCATTTTTGCATTGCATATCATGCATTAGTAGTCTAAATTAGTTTAATTTCAATTTAGTACCAATGTGGTGAATTTCTCGATTTTGTACTATGTCAAGGTGGTGAGTCCTCCGATAAAGGCAAGAAAATTGCACCCGAGGACCAGTAGTCTGAGTACTTCAAAAATCTGCACTCTAGACATTGTGAGTAAATTTACTATCATTTTAATTATCTAGGGTGGTTTTTAGATGATTTCATGAATTCTATGGAAAAAGGGATTTAAAAAGGTAAATTTTCATGTTTTATGAATAAATGTGTTTCAATGAAATTAATTTATAAATTGTTTTGAAATTAATAATGATTTTGAAAAATAGAGTACACGGAGACTGTTAATTGTTGCAATTCGATTGTTTAAATTGATTGGCTTATGATAAATCAGGCATGATTGGCTAGTTGGCAATTGTATTGAAATACGGATTATTTGTTTACCTTGAAAGGTTGTGAATAAAATAATCGCCATGTCATGCTATTGTAAATTTTATTGAATTGGTGGATTATATATTAATTAATCACTGCAGTAAGGAGTTTTTGTGGACCAGCCTTTTAGAAGGGCATGGTAAACCCCATTTTATTCTTACCTCGATCGGAGAGGCGCGTAGGGTATCTCCTGGGGTAAAGTTTAGGGTTCACTTCACGCTAAACCACCACGTGAGCGTGAACTCAGCCAACGCCAAGGAACGGCTGTGATGTCCAACGAAAAATGTGTTTTATGTGAAATGTGAATTTTTAACAGCCTTGGCGGTCTTGATAGGATGCCTCGACCAAGGTGTCCCCGATGATGGATTTATGGCACAAGCCTAGTTTTTATGATATTCATAAGCCTTTTTACGTATTTGGAATGAAATGTGTTCTAATGTTGTGACCCAGTTTACGATGATTTATTTTATTATCTCCATGTACTCAACTCTAGATGTTTATGATGATGTCTGTTTACTCACTGGGATTTTATAATCTCACCACACTCCTTTCCATCCATTTCAGGCTCAGCTTAGATTGTAGATAGCTGATCTCATCAAGGACTATTGTGGGATTTGCATTCTCTAAACCGTAGGTTCACAATCCTCCTTACTTTTGGTTATTTGGGGGTTCACTAGTTATTGTAAATTAAATTTTGTACTCTAGGTATCTATACTACTGTATGTAAGAATTTATTTTGCTTTGACATTGTAAAAATTATTTACGCAGTGTTTTAAAAATATTGTTTTATAAGAAAATTGAATATTTTACTTAATATTTCTTTTATTTTCTTATTATGTCCAATTAATCATAATTTCGTTTTAAATGAAGATTTTAGATTTTTAAACTCATTTTGATTATGAATTATGTGTTCTGTAGTTGTAAATTACATTTTAGCTAGTTTCAAAATTTTTTGGAAAAATGACCAAAATACCCCTGTGAGACGAAAATTATTATTTTATTTTTTTTAAGTTGAAAACAGTTTAAAATCTTTTAGAACGTGGTATTTGACAACAATTACTCACAGGGGAAATGAGAAGCTGACATTAAAGCCTTGTGGGGTTCCGATTGACATTCGGGGTAATGAGTGTCGATCAGGACGTCGTAGCAGTTGTCACTGGCTCGAGGGGAGTACCGGGTCATGACACCAAACCTCACATACAATCAAGGATTAAGACCTTGAAGAAAGAATCGACAATTGTATATGATATGGTACAAGGAAGAGGTACTAGTGGATTTGGTTGGGACAATGAAAGGAACATGGTTATCACTGAAGATCTTGTATGGGATTCTTATATAAGTGTAAGTATATTGTTTGAATTTGTTTGCATATTTGTATTTATTTTCTTATCATTATAATACGTAATAATATTATTTATTTACTTTGATTAAAGTCACAAAGATGCTGCTCAGTTCAGAAAAAAGAATGTTTCATTTTTTAATGAGTTGTCTAATGTTTATGCTAAAGATCGAGAAACAAGACAAGATGTCACGACCCGGAACCTCCCTCAGGCCCATGACAACCATCGCGACGTTCCGATTGATACTCATTACCCGAAATACCAATTGGAACCCCGCAAGGCTTACATATCAGTTTTAAACAATTTTCAGTCATTTTCGGCTCAAGTAAATTAAAAACAAAAATATAGCATTTTTATATAAAACAATATTTATAGAAACACGTGTAAGTAATCTTTTGTAATGTGGAAGTAAAATAAATTCATACATACAATAATTTACAAAATTTTAATGTACAACAATAATTACAATGACAAGTGGCCCCTAAATACACCAAGTGTTGTGATAGTAATCTACTGTCTGTGAGATAAAGGGATCAACTGGAATCCTCGACAAAATCGGGTATCTACAAGCTACCATAGGCCTGAAATATTTGGAAATGAGGTGGGTGAGATTTCGCAATCCCAATGAGTAAACAGACATTATCATAAATATCTAAAAGCGAGTAACATGGAGGCAAGTTTAAACAACAAATTACAAACCATTTCATAAGGTTTCAATTTATTTCTTAAACCATAAAATATTTGTAATTTACCAAAACAGTTGTTCAGGCTTCTGACTTTTATTAAAAACAAAGCTCAAGCCAAAACTAATCTCGAGATACCTTGGCCGAGGCATCTAACCGAGTCCGCCAAGGTTGTTAAGATATTTACATGTGAAACACATTTTTATTTTTAAAACAAGTAGTTCCTTGGCGTTGGCCGAGTTACACATTCACGTGGGGGTTCGACGTGAAGTGAGCTCTAAGACTACCTCGGGAGTTACCTTCCTTGTCTCTACTACCAGAGTAACTATATAACCGGGTTTACCGTGCCCCTCTAATAGGCAGTCCATGGAAACCCGTCACTGCAGTGACTAAACTCACTAATTTTAATAAAATTTCGACAATATAACGTGGCTTTTATTTATTTACCTAGCTTGCATAGTAAAAGACGGCTTACATAAATTCTCAATACAATTATAACATATAGCCACATATACTCATATATCATAAGCCATTCATAAGAAAATATATATTTCAAAATAATTGGCAGCCTCTAATTACTCAATTTCATAATCAACACAATATATTTTTATTTGTCACATTTATTTCTAAAACATCAAAAATCTCATTTTAATCTCATTTTCATTTCATAAAATCCATGAAGAGCATTTAAAAATAAACTCTAGATAATTTACAATAATAATAGGTTTACTCACCGTTTGTACAAACTAATTGCTTTCTAGGTGCCCCAATCACTGTTCGTCGGGTACGACTTCCTTGTCTTTATCGGAAAGCTCTCCTCCTAAACACATTGCAAAATTTACCCAATTCACCACATTGATGCTAAATCACTATATAATTGGTTTAAATCTTATACTAATGCATGGTATGAAATGCAAAAGCCTAAAACGGCTTAAACGCGGTATTAACCTATTTTTGGTACTTTACCCGATAAATTACTAACGCACTCCATTTTAGCTCTAAATTGTTCCATTTTCTCTCCAACATTTCTAACCATTAAATATCAGCCAATAACTCACTACAATCACCAAAATCAGCTCACTTTCCTCCTTGAAAAATTCGGCCAAAAATGGGACATTAATTCGGTAAATCTTCCACTTTGTTTTTCTATCACATTTAATCATTTTTCATCATTTTCTCTTCATTTCTCTTAGAATAAAAATCAGTTCATCATAATTGTACATCATTGAACATTCAGCCAAGGGTGGGTATTGTGAAAATTTCATGCTTTCTTGCNAAAACATAAAAATTTCAAATTCTCCCCCTTGAATTTCGTCCAGCCCTTGATATCACTTTTTGATCTCTCTCCTCAAGCATGCTAAATGGAAACAAAGGCATAAGAAAGGTAGACATCAAGCTAAAGTCGAAAAATCTTACCGTTAGACGAGTAAACGGTCGAAAAACGTGATTTCCCCTTTGAATTTTCTAGTTTTCCTTTGGTTTTTCTTTTTTCTTCCTTTCCTCTCTATTTTCTCTCTTGTTCTCTCCTTATGGTCGGCCATCACTTAATATGGGGTTTAAATGGGCTGACTTTTCATTAAAATAATATTAAATCATTAAAAAGTGCCATGTGTCACTTTCCCGTTGGCCCGTTTTTAAAATTTCGTCTTTTAAACTTCAATTTTTCACCACTTAAAATAACATAGTTATTCATACCAAAAATAAATAAATCCTATGATTTTGACAAGTTTTGGGTGGTGAAAATTACGGTTTTTACATCGGGACGACAAAATTACCGTTTTGCCCCTATATTTCAAAAATTACCGGAATTGAAAATTTTCACTTCCTATCATTAAATTATACTCCAAATAGTTAATCTTGGTCAAAAATTTCACTCCATGATCAAATTGTTATCTTAGGTGGCAAAATGACGATTTTGCCCCTGAACATCAAAATTTTTAATTTTTTCCCAAATGAACCCTCGAACTCCGAACAATCAATTTTAGTCATTCCTGAGCTGTAAAATATTAAATTTCATCCTACGATTCCTATTTAAACTAGTTTGAGGTTAAATCAACTCAAGTGTACCGTTAGGTACAATACCGGGTTTCGTCTATTCTTAGGACTTTCCTAGCATAATAACATGCTACTCAGTGCATGTATGTCATGACATGTGTTTATAGGATCGGGTTTTACACAAGATGCTCAAATTCCTGTAGATGTCCTTGATAAAATTGATGAAGATGTTGCTCATGGGATAGATGAAGATTCTACATGTGAACATGAACTTGGTTTAGATGATGTGGATGTCTCTGCTACCGAACCTCAACCATCAGTTAGTAGAAGAAATCAAAATTTTATAGCTATTAAGAAGCGAACGACCAATGGCATGACTGAAGTAGATGTGTTTAAAAAATTTATGGATGCTGCCATTTTATTTAGTGAGAAATTAGAAAATATTGGAATTTCATTGAACCATGCTTTGGGGACTGAAGTACTTGTACATCAAAAAAATCTTCAAGATTTGAATAGTGAATTATGTGAGGTTTCGGGTTTGACAGAAGATGAAATGGACAAGGCATCCTACAAACTTAATAATAATCCATCCAAAATGTCTTACTTTTTACTGTTCCGCCTAGCAGTAGACTTAGATGGTTGAGAAAGATTATTTCAAGACCTTGTTGTTATAATAGTTTGATCTTTCAAGACTTTATTGTTAATTGGTGAGAACTTAAAAACTTGCTAATTGGTTTGTTCTTCTATGACAACAATATTATTATGGATGTTTATGTTCTTGAATAATATTAAGAATGTTTGTGTTCTTGAATATTATTATGGATATTTGTGTTTTTCATTAATATCTTCATCTCATATTATTTTGCATAAGGTTTTTGTAAATTGTGATTTGTATGTTCTTTGCTTGTTTTTGTTGTAAATTATGGATGAGTATTTTTGTTTCCTCTTTCTCTAAATCCAACAAAGACGTGGATTTGAAGTAGCAATGAAGCCGTTTTAGTGCTCAAATGCAAAAAGTAAATTAGTACTAAAGGTATTATTAAATAAAACAAAATTAAAGAGTAGTTATTATTAAATTATTTTTATATTTTGATAAAAATATTACTTATTTATAATAAAGTGTATTTTTTTCTCATCATCTATTATTTGGGTATTTTTATTATTTATTTAAAAAAATTTTAAATTTTAATAAAGAGTATTTTTGTTATTTATGAGTTATTTCTCAACTATTCCTAAAATTATTTCTGCCAACGAAATAATAAAATAATAATAATAATAATAGCAATTCTCATTTTATTTCATTCCCATAAACCAATTTAAATTATAATTATTCTTACCTTATTCTATTCTTACGAGATGATTATTCTATTTTTATTTTATTTCTTCCTACAACCAAAGCATACTGTTAATTCTCGTTCTCGATCCTTATAAGCAAGAAGGAGTGAATTTCATTGTTAACGTGGACGGTGTTGTGTGTTTAATTGTTGAGATGTAGCAGCCATTATTTGTTGTAATGACTTGTAGGAATTGTTACAACTTTAGATGCAAAGTTGAGTGGTCAAAACCGGAAGAAGTGTAAAAGCAAAAAGAGTGGAATAATGAAGTGGATTCAAATGTTAATTTGTTAGCATTGAATCAATGTTCCTTCATTCTCTTTGTGATCGATTTCAGGTAAACATAAAACTTCAAAGTTACAATTGAGAATGCTAAGGTTGGTGGACGCGGCCTCCACCAACCAACCAAAGACAATCCTGACTTTGACTTTGAAAACTTAGAGAGTACCTCCTACCTTGATTCGCAAAGAGCCCATGGATTCTCTACAAAACCATGGGGCACCCACCAACCCTCCTACCCGCTCGTCGTCTCTATATATAGATATTCAATATATTCAGTTTCCCTCCTCAGAGGTTTCCATCTACAAACATGGCTCGTCTTCTTTTCAGCAAAGCAACTCTTGGCACCACCCTCGCCCTGTTACTTATCCTTGCACTAACCAAAAACTACTCTAATTTCTCCACCCAAACCCTCCTTTCAGTCACCATTGTCCCAGTACTTGCTACCATCTACTTTTTGCTGCACACCATTTCCACGTCTTCCGCTGCCCTCCCTCCAGGTCCTCTCTCTATTCCAATATTTGGGAATTGGCTCCAAGTTGGTAATGACCTAAACCACCGCCTTCTAGCTTCCATGGCACAAACGTACGGCCCGGTGTTCCTCCTAAAACTTGGCTCAAAGAACCTGGCGGTGGTCTCAGAGCCTGAGCTCGCCACCCAGGTGCTGCACACACAAGGCGTCGAATTCGGGTCGAGGCCGCGCAACGTAGTTTTCGATATTTTCACAGGCAATGGACAGGACATGGTGTTCACAGTTTACGGAGACCATTGGCGCAAAATGCGCAGAATTATGACTTTGCCGTTTTTCACAAACAAAGTGGTGCACCATTACAGTAGCATGTGGGAGGAAGAAATGGAGCTGGTGGTTAGTGACCTGAAAAAGGATGAGGAATTGGTGAAGAGCAAAGGGATGGTTATCAGAAAACGTTTGCAGCTGATGCTTTATAATATCATGTACAGGATGATGTTTGATGCCAAGTTTGAGTCACAGGAAGACCCCTTATTCATTGAGGCAACGAGATTCAATTCGGAGAGGAGCCGCTTGGCTCAGAGTTTTGAGTACAATTACGGCGACTTCATTCCCTTGCTCAGACCATTTCTAAGAGGGTACTTGAACAAGTGCAGGGATTTGCAGCGCCGGAGGCTCGCCTTTTTCAACAACTATTATGTCGAGAAAAGAAGGTAATTCATCAAGTGATTTCCTAGTTAATTTTCCGGGTATTTTAATCGGGTTTTGAATTTATTGTTTACAGGGAAATAATGGCTGCTAATGGGGAGAAGCACAAGATCAGCTGCGCTATTGATCACATCATAGACGCTGAAATGAAGGGAGAGATTAGTGAAGAAAATGTGCTCTACATCGTGGAAAACATCAATGTTGCAGCGATCGAAACCACTCTGTGGTCGATGGAGTGGGCTATAGCTGAGCTGGTGAACCATCCTAACGTTCAGCACAAGATTCGCCAAGAGATCTCGCAAGTCCTGAAAGGAGAGGCAGTCACAGAATCAAACCTCCACGAATTGCCCTACCTGCAAGCCACCGTAAAGGAGACGCTAAGGCTACACACCTCGATTCCATTGTTGGTGCCCCACATGAACCTTGAAGAAGCAAAGCTTGGAGGCTTCACCATTCCCAAAGAGTCCAAGGTGGTAGTCAATGCCTGGTGGCTGGCCAACAATCCCAAATGGTGGAAACGTCCAGAGGAATTCAGGCCAGAGCGATTCTTAGAAGAAGAATGTGGTACAGATGCCGTTGCTGGCGGGAAGGTTGATTTTAGGTACTTGCCATTTGGAATGGGCAGGCGTAGCTGCCCGGGAATCATACTCGCGCTACCAATCCTGGGCCTTGTGATTGCCAAACTGGTTACCAATTTTGAGATGAAAGCTCCCATGGGAACAGACAAGATTGATGTGAGTGAAAAAGGAGGGCAATTCAGTTTGCACATTGCAAACCATTCAACGGTTGCGTTCAGCCCTATCGTGGTGTGATCTGATGGGATCCCATGTATCAAGGGGATCACAAGCAATAAAGTTTTTCATTTCCATACTATTTCACTGTAACTGTTGAGCCATGCAAAGTTGCTGAAAGAAAAGGTTTACCATATTGCATTTATTTCTTCACCTCTACTTCTCCTGTATCAATGGTATTGTCGGTTTCAATTCTAACAGATTTGTTCAAGGACCTCTCTGTTTCAATGCAAAGCCCATTCAATTCAACCAACGCTAACAAAAAAGTTTCTGCCATGAATAGGTTCTAAGCCTCAGAGGAGTAACTGCAACATTCTTTCTTTTTTTTTTTTTTTTGGAAAATAAAATCTATTTCATATTCACAAATTTTTCGTTCGAGCAATATATGTTGTCATGGGCATATCTGTTACAAATAGAATATAACAAAAATTAGTGACTACATTTAACAAAATTTAGAGCTAAAGTCCCTTAAGTGTAGTAAAGGGAAGGAAAGTAAGGGGGCAGGGGAAAATTTGAAAAGAAGAAGAGGGGAAATCTAAGATGTCAGCATATGACAGGGCAGAAGACAACTGAAAACTTGGATGGTTGAATTCCGTAACACAAGTAGCCTGCAAAAACACACATTTACAGATAAAGGGAGTTTGCAAACATGATGCCTCGCCGTAGGCTCTCACTTGCTGCAGCAAATTTCTTCTCCAAATTAACTTCTCCGACGGCTTCAGCAGCAGCATGCAGCTGAGTACAATAAAGTACAACTTAGAGGCATTTTCATTCAAATCTGAATGAATTAAAGAAGCAAAGGGCAGCCAAATTTACAAGCCCACCCACCACAATCTCTCGTAAACATTCAATAGAAAACTTTTTAGTTGGTATACCCACAACTAGGGCAGGGAATTCATGTTGGCAAGTCATTATCGTGTTTGGTTGAGATGGGATACAAGATATATATGGGTCTACACAAACATGAAATGATTAAATTATTCGTGTCAAAAACCTTGGCTCAAACACATGTTTATTAAGCAGGTTATGCGATATGACTAACACGTTCATCAAACAAGTATCGAAAGTTCTAAAGACAAGATATAATAACATGATTACACGACAAGAAACTCATTACTCATTTAAACTTAGATCAAAATATAATCAGATATCAAAATTGAAATTCAAGTAAATGAATTATGATTGTACTTACAATACAATAAAAATCAATGGCAACAGAATTTATTTTATTATGATATAAGATGATAAAACTCAAGTCAAATTATAACATACCCAAAAAGAAACACAATTTAAAGCATTTTAAGCAACAAAAATAAAGAGATTAACTCGTTCTCTTCTCTACATCTTGATTGTATTTAAAAATTAACAATTGGGGAGTGACATCATAAAAGGGAAAAAAAGCAAAAAAAATAAAAAGAGAAACTTGCACATACAATCAACAAAATTACTTTACCGAAATTTGAAGGAATTTCATTTTTTAAAAGGAAGAACAAGAAAATGCTACTAGAATATACAGCCAAAAAGGTGAAAAGTAAATCAATAGCTAATGTCATTAGTAGACATCTGAAAATCAAAACAAAACAAGATAAAACAACTTCCATATATATACATATATGGCATAATAAAACACCATCAGTTTTATTCAAATAACAAAACTTTCACAACCACAAAATTCAAAGCATTTGAACAAAATATGTTCTTAAAACCAGGAAAAAAAAGTAAAAAAATGTTTAGACACTTTGAAGGGGTGAAGGACAAGAGAAGTATATCAGAGTGGAGGGAACGGTGGAGGGAGAGAGTGGGAGGAGAAGATGAGATGGGTCTGTTAGATTGAGGGTAAGGCTGTGATGGAAGAATGGAGAAAGGAGCAGATTGGCATCTTACTTAGATGGGTTTTGTTCAGATTTGAGAAAAGTATCTATTCTAGAAATTTCTTCATTTGATCACCATTATTATCTCTACAATTCAAATAAAATAAATTAAATTCCAATTCTTCAAACAATTCGTTTTAATGCTAAAATAGTCTTTATGAGCCTATATGTAAACAGGCATAAGCAGGTTAGAGGGTATAAGTTATACCAGTTGACACTATTATTAGTTAAACAGGTTAAGTGGGTTGTCAATTCAATAGGTAGGTTGAGCTGTCAAAAACACGAAAATTTTTGTATCATAAGCAGGTTGACACGAGTATGATCTGAAAATGATTATACAAAACCCTAACTCACTTATTTGTGTTGTTTTATCAGGTTGGGTCCAAAATTACCAACTTTATGAAAGTACTAGTTGACCATTGGGAAATAATGGAAAACAGAGAAATAAAGGTCAATAAAGAAACTCCCAAAACTGTGTTTCCAAAAATCCAATGGAAAAAAATGAAAAACGGCAGAAGAGAACCGTGTATTATTATAATGTGGGAAGGGGTGATGGGGCATAGTGGAGGTTCTGATCATTGTACCTGGTTCAGAAACTCATCAAGCCTTCTAGCGCTCCTAATAATGCTACCTTCAAATATATCAGTCATCTGTGTTATCTCTGCAAAAGTTGCACCCTGAGGAACAATCAAGCAATGAACTAGATTAATAGTCCGTGAAAAAGAAATGGAAAACTGAAACAACATGCCCAATCAGAGCAGGCACCTAGACAGACATCTGTATAAACATTACTGATGGCAGAACTATAAATCTGATAGAAATGCATGAGAGAGAGAATGCAGAGACAATCAGATGAGAAGATAGTGGAATTAATTTTAAAACAAAGCCAGTTGCAAATTGAACACAACATAGAAGCAGCAACTTTTTCCTTACAGAACCAATTATGTAGAGCACTAACCTTTGACCAACAATAAATCACATCCATCAAGAATGGCCTTACTGTTGATTCTACATACTCGTCAACATTTACATCCAATTTGCATTCATGTTGTATCTGCAACCATTAAGAGATCATTCTAATTATCTTGTTTATGGTAAATTAATAACGTACATGAACAAGAAAAATTGCAGATGAAGAACCTCTGCTATTTTTCTCGCACTTTCTTGGAGTTGCTGTAACGGTTTAGCAATTTCTGTCCTCAACTGTATTTGTTCACTTGATTTGTCTACTGGAATGAAACAACTTGCAAGGGCAGCTACTTGGTGATGATCAAGATCATTGAAGGTACCTGATTAAAATTTTGTTCAAACTTCAAACACAACAGAAAATTCAAAAACACTGGATGCCAAGATTTGCCTGATCAGCTGTAAAGTATACCTTGCACTCAGCCCTAAAATACAAGCCATGAAAATCATATAATGTTTAAAATTTGAAAAACTCCTTAATGATGCATGGAAGTTAATTTAAATATTGGATAATTTCACAAAGAACCAAAATAAGCGCAAGTTTCAATTTTTTTTTTTTTTTTGAAGAGCAAGTGCAAGTTTCATTTAACCTCCAGCAGTATGAAAAAAATCCAATAAATTGTGCTATAAATTAGTAGAGTTTATCAGCAAATATCTGAAAACAGCTTTCAATATGCTTATCTAATATCATATTTAGATGTATTTAAGAAAAGAAAAATTCATTAGTGTAACAGTTTTCTTTTCACCTTTTGATATTCTTTCTTATCATTTTTTTCAGTTTAATTAACAAATATGTGTGAATACTCATAGGCATTTCCCTAAAGAAACAAATTCCCTCCATCCTACTGTCTTAATTCTATTTGTAACATGCACGAGGTCCAAGGATAGTTATGGTTATAAATCAGTAGTCAATGTTTATTCATTAGTAATAAACAAAAATCTCAGCACGATCCAAAATAGAAAGATGGACTAACATCAGGTGGTGGAGTTCACGAATATAGATAAACGGATTAAATTCATTTTTAAAAAATTTTTCAGGAAAGAATCTCATGGACCTTTTTTTTTTTTAATTACTAGTAGAATTATAATATTTAAATTATTTCATTTTTTAAAAAAATTTGATGACACTAAGTCATTATAAGAAATCTTTAAAAATAAAATGTATTTTTCACTTTTCAATAAACAACTAAAAAAGTTTGGGTTAGCAGCCCTTCCATGAAATGAAATTCTGACCAGGCTAGCATCTCTAGAAAAGCCTCTGCCCACCTGGCGAGGAAAATACATAGCCTTATTTGATAAGATAAGACCCTATGTACCACAAAAAGGATTGGGCTTTGGGCAACAGTAGTTGAAACTCACCATTAAACATCAGTTCTGTAACAAGCAGTTCATCTCCAGTGTCTATCAAGCAGGCTGCCCGTCCCTTTAACTGGACAACACCATCAGCATCAATATGGCCTAGCTTCTTCAGTACCCTTGAACGGTTCCTAAGTTCATCGCGGAATTTTTTAAGCTGCAAGAGGAAGAGCAAACTTTAATAAAATCACAGAACAGGCAAACAGAATTAATGCAGTTTGTATTGATCTAATGAGATATTACTATTAACAAGAAAATGCTTTGCAGATTATAACCATTTCATGCCACATTGGGGGAATAAAAACCCATCATAACATAAATTGGTGCATGTAAAAGGTAAAGGTCAGTTGATACTCACACTATTCTAAAATCAGATGTATTCTGTTTTCCTTTTCTTTCTTTTGGAAAGAAAATCAGATGTATTTGCCGTTTGCAAACAAAATATAAATTAGCCTAAACAGCCAACCAGCAACTAAGTCAGAAGCACTCATTCTGGTACGAATTCATTGTGCAATTACCATCTTTAAGCTCTCAAACCAACAGTTACAGTCAACGAACAATTCAAGATTCGGAGAACACTGAAGATTTTCACAGTCAAGGTAGGTAAAATTAACACTCTCTTCTCTATACCTACAGCATATCTGATTACCTGCTGAAAGTTGTTGCATCCATTCAAACTTGACATCTTAGGTGCCATTTAGCAACATTTGTTTATGTTATCTGTTTTTTGCATAAAATTTTTGAAATAGAAATCCAAAACATGTCTACTGACATGCTTTTGGCTCCAAAAAAATAATTCTAACAACAATGGAAACAAGAAAATTTTTTTTATTGCTATTGTTATCAATTATGTGGCTTGAATGCAAGAGAGAGTATCAGGACTACTTAGTTTTAGAGAACGCTTCATCATTTCCACTTTTACTCAAACCTGATGAACAAAATACAATCAATAACTAAATGTCAAAACCCTTGTATTCTAAGCTTCTAAAAAACTGAACATATCTTTTGAATAATTTTTCAATTCTCTGAAAAATTAAAAACAGAGGTTTATTTGGAAGGTCACAACCTCAATCCCATGTCAATTTTGCTAGGTTGAACATGTTCGACAGTATTACTTTAAAAAAATGAAGAGTCAAAGGAACATAAGTTTTCAAAAACAATGTTCCCATAAATATGTGCATTTATGAAAAAAAGTACTATTCCACGGTTTTATAAGAAAAACATAACATTAAATAGAATAAATAATAGATTTTACAATAATATTTAATCCGATACAAGATTATAATGATTTAAACATAGCTATGTCTAAATGCAATAGTATATAATTGTGTAAAAGTAAACAAATCTGCAACTACATAAAATATTAAATATATAATCACATCAAACATTTATAAACAATATATAAGTCCTAAAATCTCATTTTTTATATGAACTAATATAAATTATATTAAACTTATAACTAAATATATTATTAAGAATGTTAGTGTAGTATATTATTCAAGCAAAGCCTAATCTAATTATAATTATATCATATACAAAAATAACCATATAATATATTTAGATTTGTACAGTTAATTTAATATATAATACACTTAAAAATATAACCATTTGCTTATATTAAAAATACAAAAATTCAAAATTATAAATTATATAGTATTTTTAATATTTAAATATTACTACCTCCGTTTCAAATTGAATGTCCATCTTACTATTATATGATGTTTCCGAATAATATGCATTTTCCCAACAGGACTATTTTCAGTGTTACCCTTCATCGAAATACTAACTTTAGATGGACTCATCTAGCTTGATGACATGTAAAGAGTAAAAGTTGTTAAGTAAGGGATGAAATACCCCATTCCTCAAACTTAGTGCCATTTGGAAAATTGGCATTCAGTTTGAAATAAAGAGAGTATTAATTTATATTGGTTTTTTATTACATATACTATATGACTTACGGAATTTTTATATCCCTACAATGTAATATAATATTATTTTTTATTTATTAGCATTTTAATTCTTTATTTAATTATTATGTTTCTTAAATGATCAACACATTTTATTTCTTCTTATTTATAGAGAAATTAAAGTTATCAAATATGTAGAAAACAGATATCTTGAATAAAACCTTTCTTTTATGTGAAAGCACCATTTGTTTAAAATATGCATCTACTAAAACTTATAAATTCAGCAAAGTGTTAAAATAAGTTAAAATACTAAGGACTTTTGGAACTTTGACTCTTTTAAGAAGAATGAATTCACACATATACATGTTGAGGCCAAATCAAATACAAGCAGCATCCCATTTGCAGAGTAATGTCAGATCTACATAATGAGGCAATCCCAAATGCAATACCTGGGAATCACGCATTTTTGACTTGAGTTGTTGAATCTCATGATTCACCTCTGCCTTTCTCTGGAAAGATCTAATTTGATGCACATCTTGAGACTGCCATGCACAAAATAGGGTAAGCATAGGGAATATAATTTAGTATATAATTTTATAAGCACAAATGTGTTCTCTAATTGCAGTAATAAAGAAAGAAATCTGAATTTAAATTAATGTGAACCTTGTGAAGTGGATGAGCAAACAACTTCTTTTCGAGTTCCTCAACTTGTTTCACCAACTCAACAATTTCTGGATCTTCAATTTTCATGTCCTGTAAATCAATTTAAATAAGTAATTCATTATTTATTCCTATCCAAAGTTCTCTCACGCAACCGAATTTAGAATTTCAAAAGCATGTTGTTGAAATATATTCCTACCACTCCTGAGTATGTATGATGGTCATGGAAAAACAGAATAAAGAGCATACTCTAAAGCAATTGCAAGCAATGAAGAAATAAAAAACAGAATGGAGATAAAATACTGTGAAGATGCTTGCTAAGTGAGGGCTATTCAAGATGATGCAGCCATGGAAGGAGATGCTTTGTTATTTTCATATTTATAATTTTCGTACTAGCAATTTAGGACTCTAATTCATAAATTTGGGCTATTGTCATGTACACTACAGAGTTTATTTTTTCTGATACATGAGTCCTAGGGGAATTCAGGAAATTTTCAATTTATAGCTGATATGAGCCTTAGTCATGGTCCATTGGGTCTTATTCTGAGTTTAGATAAATTATTAAGGGCGTTTCTTGTGGTCTTGAGTCAGTTGAGTCTTTCCTAATTCTAACAATTTCAAGAGTCTCAATTCAAGGAGGACAACTTAATACTTACATATTCATATCTCTATCTATTGCTAGACTTGGTAGAGATGATCTGTAATTAAGATTTCAGTTATTAAGAGTTCTCGGAGAATTTGTGATTTAATGATTGGAAATTTCCTCCTTTATTTCTTTTTTGCCTTTCTACCCTACAATGCTTCAGGTCAGAGTATATAGCACAAAAACAGCAATCATAAACTTGTTTCCTCCTTATCTAAATGCTACCAAAGAATTCCTGAAACCATTTTTTTAAATACAACCCTCTTTTGAGATCACAACTCAAATAAATCTAAGCCTTTTAAATCATAAACCCTTATCCTAATTTCAACCATATACCTTTACTCCCTCATTCTCTAGCCTTAGCTCATCATAAACCTTAAGTAGGCAGACTTTTCTTAATCTATCCTACATCAATTAGCATCAGAGCGAAAGATCCGTCTTTGTTCCTATTTAACTTTCCCTTTCTCTATTTTATTTTACATCTATGGTAAGCAATACGGAACTTTCATCAAAGTTTCAAACTTTGCACAAAAGTTTTGAGGCTTTTTATTAAGGTCATGAACCTGTCAACAAGGATATCATATAATTAAAAGCTGAAAGTTTATATATAAAGTGTTGATATGGGAAGAATTAAAGAAAATCTTAGGATGAGATAAAGGGCCTTTTTTGAAGCTGTCCAATGATGTCTCAAGCAAAGAAATTTTGGAGGCAATCAAAAAACAAGAGATAAGGCCTCTGATTTGGGCCCAAGATCAAACACTACCAAAGCTTTAAACTGATTACTCATTCTAGTTCTGAACAATGCAGCACCATTCAGCCACCCAGAGCAAGCCAAGATCTATGCTGACGTTGAAAAGGTCAAAGTTGTGCAAGCAATCTGGACTTCAAGAAAAGCACAAGGTGAGGATAAAAACTTTAAGTTATTGATTGTCCGGGCTAACAGAGAGAAGTCAGGTGTGCAAGAAGCTGTTTCCAGGGAACCCAAGGATGAATTTGTGTTCAAAAATTCCCCAGTTTCTAGATGTTCTAGGCATTATTCATGGCAATTTAATGTGATGGAAGGAAGGAAAATTTGCTAACTTATCAATCTTAGGTTCCAGAGAAAAGTTTCAAGTTTAGTGAACTTAGGTCAATTTGCACGCTTGATGGTTCTTCTACTTCAACACTTCAAAAGTCCAGGTCAAGTTACTACAAACAGAGGAAAATGATGCACCCATGAAAGAAGATAGTTTAAACTATAGTTTAATATTTTTGTATTTACAATTTCAGTACTAGCAATTTGGAATTGTTTAATAAGTTGGGGCTATCTTTGTACACAAGGGAATAATTGTCAACTTTCAGTTCCTGTACCCTAGGGACATTCTAATATTTTTCTCTTTCCCTGAAATGAGCCTTAGGCATGGTGCATAAGGTCTCCTTTTGAGTTTAGAAAATTATTAAGGCTTTCTTCAGGTATTTAATTTATATTAGTCAAGTCTTTTTCCCAGTTCTAATAGTTTTAGGAATCTTACACCAAGGAAGACAAGTTAGAACTTGCCTATATTTTTGTATTGCTAATCTCGTTAGAGTTGATTTTTGATAAAGATTTGAGTTATTAAGAGGGTATGTGATTGAGTGGTTTGAAATTTCTTCTTTTCTTCTTTCTCTCTCTACAGAAATGTGCTCCAGGTTACACTGGTTGCAGCACAAAAGTGGCATTAATAAACTTGCTTCATTCTAATTCTACTGCTGCCAGAAAATTCCAGCAATCTTTCCTTGACATTTTTGAGATCAAATCTCAACTAAATTAAACCATAATGAATTTCCAAACTCTAATACTAATTCCTACCATAAACCCATAACACTTCATCACTGATTTTCGAGCTTTGGCCCACCATGAATCCTAAGTCAACAGACTTCTCATAATCTGTCCTACATCCACAGAGTGTTCTGCACAGACTATGGGGCAAACAGAAAAGAACGAAATGAGGAAGTAGGAAGCTAGGAGTCAAAATGTTATAGATAGACAAGATTGGTTTACTTCTTGAGTCTGGGGGATATTGGGAGTTTCAATTGGTAAGTGTTTCTCATTAAGACAAGGTGTTAGATGGTTTACTGAAGTTGTTTCGGAGCTATTTATTTTGAAATTTGTTAGGGAGTTTTTATATCCTTAGCTTTCCAGCAGAATTTTTTGTATGTGGATTGTCCTCTTGTTGCAGCCCCAATATCTTTCACATAAGTCAAATGTTGACTATGAAAAACATGGAACAAAATAACAAAATACCGCAAGAAGTTACAACTATCAATAGCAAATGCACCAAAAGGAAAAAGTTTTCAGAATTGTCTCACTTTTGGTTTTACTAGAAAAAAATAACTCACAATATCTTAATATCGTGAAATAGTTACCGTGACAGGATTAAGTTTTGGAAGGCCTTGAGGAAATCGTGTTCCTAGCTCCTGCACTGCCAGTAATATACTCTGCCTGGCTTCAGGTGGCCGAAGATCAGGAGGTATGAATATTCTGATTTTGCTCAGAGCAGAAACAAGGGGCAACTGAACAGGAACCTAAAGTAGATGAAAATTGGAGATCAGAAACTTCAGAAAACCAAGACTGAAGTTTAGCTTTTGTAATTTGGCTGTTTCAACTCACCACATGCATTTCACCCTTCTCTGCAGGACAGGGTGGGCATGGTTTTGGCCGTGCACCATTCTCACTAGAACCAGGTGAACAATGAAGTAGTGTATCCACGATATAACCACCACCACGAGCAGGCAACGCACCTAAACCTGCAGAGGGCCTTTTAACAACATTAACTACAACTCCCCAGCCCCAATCTGTACTGCCTTCTCTTACTGTGATCTGCAGTAAGCACTTTCAAGTTAGATGTTGAATCCTAATGCCAAAAAATATCCAAAGCAACATTACAAATCTAACAGTATATATCAAAGTTAGGTGCAATTAGGTGACACAACAATTGATGTCTATCCAATATATACACTTAACAGCAGGATAAACTATGCAAATTACAATATTTGAGTATGAATCCAAGACATAATTGAGACAGGAGAAAAAAACCGGTGTCAAGGCTAGGTGTATATATATATATATATATATATATATATACAAAGAAAACCTTTTTTTCTCTAAGAAACAGACCACTGACCATTTGGAAAAACCTAAAATAAGTTTTGGAAAAACCTAAAATATTTCTTCTGTAGAAGTATAAATGAATTAATACATTTAGTTAAAATAAACATCCAGAAAGCACATGGTCATTTATCTAAATAATGAAACAAAAGCACACTGCCATACATTTAACAAAAAAACATGAGTACTTCTAGGTTATAAACAATATATATATATATATATATATATATGGATTAATATTTGATGCACTAACAGTGTATAGCTTCTATACACAGTCAGGCCACCAAATCTTGACACCACATTAATGAAGTATTATTTTGAAGGAAATAAAAGGTTGATAAGCTCCCAAAATGGTATCAGGTTTTAACATCAACCTTTTAGTTCCTTCAAAAAAATACCTCATTAGTGAGGTGTCAGGATTTGGTGGCCTGATAGTGTATAGAAGCTGTACACTGTTAGTGCATCAAATATTTTCCTTATACATATGCATATGTATATACATATGCATATGTATATATGCATATGTATATATATATGCATATGTATATATATATGTATGTATGTATATATATATATATGTATATGTATGTATGTATGTATGTAAGTCTGTATGTATGCATGTATGTATGTATACTATGAAAATATTCCTTGTTATCAAACTATCAAAAGGAAACATTCCATGCAAAAGCAACCCAATTCCAGGACGGCATTCAAATAGAATTCATTTTGACGTGATACAAACCACATTTAGCCAGGTTAGAAAGCAAATAACAACTTTGTACATTTACTGTTTCAGATAAATGAAATGTTTGAAATGAATCCTTAAAATGGAATTAAGGGAAAGGCGGGCGAAGGCTCTGACCCTATTAATTCACTTCCTTCCCTAAATACTGTTTTTTGCATAGTTCAAAGAACTGTAATTTTATGCCTCTAGTAAGTAATGACATACTGCTGGTCCTCAATGGGATGAACAACCAAATGGCAGCTATGGATTTTTAACTTAAAATTAAGCAACACATGTATGAAGGAGTTGCATGATGACCTTGAATACACAGGAACTGCACTTCAAATGAAACACCAAAAGTGACTAACTAGGCAGTTTGAATTTCAAAATTTTGATTGATAAGTTCTATGAAGGGAGAATTACTTCATGGATAGTTATGGCACAAAAGTATATTTTTACAAACTTTTGGCATTCTCACTAGTAATTAATAAGAAATAAGAATATATATATATATGTATAGAGAGAGAGAGAGAGAGAGAGAGACAGCTGTACAATAACTAATGAGCAAATAGTGATTTCAACATAATCAACATCAACTACAATGAGCACTTACCAGCCGTCCAGGATCAAGATAATAAAGAATTCTTTCAGGCCTAGTAATTTCTGACATCAACTTCTTCTCTAACTGGGCTATTTCAAGTTTTAGTTTATGATATTCAGCTACTTCAGCCTGCACATATATATAAATGTTTGTATTGACACAAATTTTTAAAAACAAATCTAAAGAAGGAATGTGATTACCTCTCCTGAAGCATCAAGCAAGGCAGCTTCCTGTTCCAGCTTTGAAACCTTCTTTCCTATATCAGGTAAGGCCTGAAACACACAAAAGTCCAGAAGTTATTGCACGCACAATATGCTTATATAAAAGAGAATAGGGATTCAGCAAAGACCTTCTCATATTGAAACTGGTGGAATGAGTTCCTTATCACATGCTCAGCAGTGATCTGGCCTTCCGCACGGCTCATTAAATTCAAAATTGAATAGTAACTCAGTCTGAAAGTACTGACTAAAGGTGCCGGCTTACCCAATACCATGTCCTTGAGTGTATTCATCTCCATCTGTAAAACGAGATGATGGAAACTTTTTTGCTGCTTTAAAAACATACAGCAAGAGAATACAACATACTGCTAGCCCAGATTTTACTCCAATAAGAAAGTACTTTTACAAATACCAATTTGCAGTGAAAAAGGCAGTAAACAACATGAAATCCTGGAGGGTCAAAATTAAAAGGTCATACTTTCAAAGACTTTTCAAGATTGGTAAAACAGTATTGAATAGTTGCAGACTTCAAATGCAGATAAAAAGAATTGATCAATCACCTGCTCATCAATCATAATGATACAAATACCACGTTCATCTTTGCCACGACGCCCAGCCCTTCCGCTCATCTACAGGGTTTAGACAATAGTAAATGATCATCAACTTTAAAGATAGTTAAAATTAATTAAAAGGAAAAGGAACAAAATATTCACTCACCTGGATATACTCACCAGATCCGATATAACGATGGCTATCACCATCCCACTTCTTAACAGAAGTGAATACAACAGTTTTTGCAGGCATGTTTAAACCCATCGCAAACTGTAACAATCAAATTTTATAGTGGAAGATTGTCATCATTAATACACGAGGTATAAACATACTGAACAATAACATAAAGCACATATCATGAAAGAGAGTTGGTTGGGTGCCTGGAGATGATCTTACTGTTTCTGTGGCAAAAAGTGCCTTTATAAGGCCTTCCTGGAAAAGAAGCTCCACCAATTCCTTGATAACAGGAAGCAAACCAGAATGATGTACAGCAATGCCTCTCACAAGCAAGGGTAACATTAATTCAATAGCAGGCAAACATCTATCTTCTTCATTCAAGCAGAGTACTGCATTGCGAAAAACCTGTTCTACATCATCCTTCTCCTCCTGTGTATTGAAGTCAAGCTTGGACATAGACATCGCATGATATTCACACTCTCTTCTACTGAAGCTAAAAACAATGACTGGATGAAATTTCCGTTCCATAATCATCTGAAATTCAGAAAGTGAACGACTGAAACAGATATGATTACAATAGCAGAAACAAAGCTGGGATAGAAGACAAAAAGTACATTAACCTTGTCTAATTATTTCATATTACCATTGCTCACACAGACATGACACGTCTATGACTCCCATTACTAAATGTGATTGCTTTTTACTATGAATAAATGAAGGAGTTACTCAGGCAAAACCACGGAATCTATGGTGTGCAAGTTAAATGTCAAAAGGTCGGATGTTGGCTACAAATAAGATTAATTTCATATTAGTGGCAGGATCCTTAAACCCTAGATTTATGGATGACATAAAAAGATTTGGCCTGCTGAGTCATTATTATCCCAATAATGTGATCATTCTTACTTTTCAGATATGACATGGCATTTTCCTATTGGAAGATGGCCTACCAACCCGCCCCCACCATAAATATTATAAATGATTAATAACATAGGTGAAAAAGTGATATCTTTATTTCAAAATTTCCAACTTATACACAATTCTTGAAAACCAAATACCCCCTTTTCATTTTTACTCCCATTCGCTGTCCACTTTGTGAGATAAAAACCTAGAGATTGTTAAAACCATTTTCCCTCAGCTAAAACTTACATTGTCCCATTTTCATTTTTCTTTTCATAAATGAGTTCCTGTAACCATTGAATAGTTTACATTTTTACACCCGCAATGTGAGCATAAAGGAGGGTAGAATCAAGAAAGACAAGGTCTTCATCCAAAAGCAAATTAATGAGAAAAAGACAAACATTACAAATGGATGCTTGCTCTATCCTGATTCAATTCCTGTTCAAAAACTTTATTTGTATGAAGATACATAAAGGAACAAGATAAAGCTGCTTATAATGCAGTGCAACTGCCAATAGAAATCTTGGAATAAAATTATTTTACTAAGCCATAAGCTTGCTTATGACAGAACTAACCAAAGTAATCCTCCCATAAAAAGATTTTGAATGTTCTAAATGGACAGATCTTATGGAAACTAATATTTTAACATAAGAAAGCAACATTCTAGTCCTTGGAATTCTATTTTGCTTAGGAAGGAAAAGAAATAGTTCACTTGTCAAATTTAAGTCCCCAAGAAGATTGAAAGTTACATGCCAGACGAGAAAATTCATAAACATGCAGCAGAACCGCCAGTTATGCCCATGAAAAGGTCCCCTTTCCCTGTTTTTCAACTACATTTCACAATTCCTGAATTGATTGTGTTCCTAATAGAAACTATTGACCTCTTAGATTTCAAAGATAGAAGTTTTCAGATGTTCAAACCTACTAATAAAGTGTATCAAAGGATCAGAAAAACTTGGGAAGCCTAATAAAGCAGAGGAGAAACAAAAGAGATCGGCATACTTTGAACAACAATAAAAACCAGCTAATAGCATAGATCAAAAGCAGTATTTAAATGTAGAAGCGGCACCTTCACAATTTTGTATATGTCAGAGCCCCCTGAAGCACTCCCACCTTTGGCACTTCTCCCACTACTTTTTCCATTTGCACTCTTGTTCAAATCACCCGGTCTCTGTTTTATGAATGAATCCTGGAGCTTCATGAAATTGTCCTCCCTTAATTGCTCATTCTCATCAACCACAAGATATAATCCACTCCCACCCATGGGGAAAACATAATGCTGCAAAGGAGTTGGCCTGAAATCTGTGTACACCACATGACAAGGCTGTTTGTGTAGATGACAAATCCACTCCGCAAACTCAGTGGCATTGGACATTGTCGCCGAAAGGAAAACCATTTTTATAGCTGGTGGCAAAAATATTATACTCTCTTCCCAAACAACCCCTCTTTCCCTATCCTTCATATAATGAATTTCATCAAAGATAACCCACGCAACCTCCTTCAAAACCTCTGATCCCCTATAAAGCATCCCTCTAAGAATCTCTGTTGTCATGACCAGACAACTAGCATTAGGAGACAAGGTAACATCACCAGTCATCAGCCCCACATCTTGGAACTCATGATGCAGCTCCCTATACTTCTGGTTACTCAAAGCTTTCAATGGTGAAGTATATATGACCCTTTGCTTATCCCTAAAGGCCATTGCAATGGCGTACTCAGCAACTGCAGTTTTACCTGCAGACGTATGTGCTGAGACCAAAACCGACTCATTTCTTTCCAAGCAGGCCACGGATACTCGCTGAAACGGGTCAAGCTCAAACTTATAAGTTTTGGCCATGTCCCCATTGTACACCGGATTTGAGAGCGTCCCATGAATCGATTCATCTTTAATTGAAGTGTACCCACTAGGAACTGCAACCTCATGCACGCATGTTCGTGCTAGACTTCTCCGTTTGGAGGCTGATTCTTGGCTAGGGGTCTCTGTAACATGTGGTTTTTCAGGTGATTTCCGTTTCCCTAGTGCAGCCGGTTCTTCTTCCATTGTAAGGGTTTAGTCTGACTACTATTAGATACCAACTTCACTAAAATTCCGCAGCACCTTCCAAAAATTTTATGCCGCTTCCCCTCTGCTAAACCAATCGAGATTTTTATCAAAAAAAAAAAAAAGCAAACAGATTATCACACATTAGATGCAAATGCACCTCAAAAACACAGGGAAAAAGGAGTAATAATAATGGTAGCTAAAGCAAAGCACATACTTTTTAGCTGTAATGAAAAACAGCTAAAATAAACAGAAAATGAAACAATCCAATAGCTCACATTTTGCCCCCGAAATGAATAAGTAAATTAAGCTACAGCTCTCGGAAAATAAAAAACAAGAAGAGAAAAGTAATGCAAAATAGAAAAATTAGGGTTGTTTGAAAGAGGAGGAAGTTGTGTTTGTCACGTGCGAGCGAACCTCTTGAAACCGAAAATGGTAGCAGCAGCTTAAGCTTAACAGAGTAGAGGCAGCGCAGAGGCAGGCAGCGAAAAAGGGATTTTGATTTCTCGCTTCGTAGAATTAGAGGATGAGCCCTTGTTCTTGTTAACATTCAGGACTGTACTACTCCATTTTTTATGGACCAAGGTCCAGCCCAAGTTTCAACGCTTTTAGGGCTTACATAGCTCTAGAAAAAGAAAACAAATGGCGTTGTAATGATTGAATACTTCTCATTAAGTTTGTCCATTAACTTGTCATTGTAATTTTTTATCCAAACTCCATTGAAGTTTAGATATAATATCCAAAAAAAAATTTTAATTATTCAAAAAATTTTAAATAAATTTTTATATTTTTATTATGTTCAATTAAAACTTTATATTTTTATTTTAAATTAAATAAGCACTTATAATTAATGATTAATTTAATCAAATATTATTTGTTATTTTACACCTCGTAGAGTTTACATGACATGTAAAATATCATAATTGATGATGATGCAACATGTTAAGTTAGCATGATAATATGATTATGTGATATTTTTTATATTTCTCATTAACGCCATTTTAGTGTCATATGGATATGAAATGATAAATAGCATTTGAATTAATGGCAATTAGTCAATTACTAGTCATAAATGCTAAATTAGCATGATAATATGATTATGTGATATTTTTTATATTTCTCATTAACGTCATTTTAGTGTCATATGGATATGAAATGATAAATAGCATTTGAATTAATGGCAATTAGTCAATTACTAGTCATAAAGGCTTATTTGACTCAAATTAAAAATATAAAAGCATGCTTAAATGCAATAAAAGAATAATAACTTATTTAAATTTTTTAAAATAATTTAAGAACTTATTTGAGCATTATGCTTAGATTTTAACCTAAAATACCACATTTTCTTTAATTTTTCTTGAAGTTAAAAGCTCTTGTTTCGAATTCTTATAGGTGCAGACTTTCACTGCATATGTCTTGGTATTTGATCATAAATATATCTAAAAAACTCAAAATGAGATAATTCTTAGACTATTAAAAAGCTAAGAGAAAAAGCTACGACTTTCATGTTTATCATTTCGTCCAATTCTACTTGAAAAGTGGTAAAAAATCTTGTCAAAGTTTAAACATTGCAGCAATCCTAGAGCAATTACAATTTCTACCAATTAAATGGTTGAAGCCGCAACCTTGGTGGAGGTAGGCCATGGCTCACATAGTTTGATGAGAAAATCCTTATTAGAATTGACTTCTTTCTTCACCCAACTTGACCCAACTTCAAAGTCTTATAAAAACAATCTTTCGAATAGAGATACGAAACACTAGATTTTGAATTAAGAATAAGCCACAAGGCCATTGAAAAAAGTAGCATCAAAACTAAGAAGAATTTGAAGGATTCAAGAAGAATGGAAGATCAAGATTATGACTCTTGGGTTCTTTTATCTTTTTGTTATTCTTTTATTTTCTTAGTTTGGTTTTAATGTTTAAACTTAATATGATGATGATTTGTGACTTGATGGAGAACAAAATATTTATCTAAGATTATAATTGAACTCAATACGTAGTCTGATTTATTTATTTCTCTTTTGTTTATGTTTGATGGTTTTAAGTTATTTATTCTATTCTGTTCTTATTACTTCTAATTGCCTAATCACCAATAAATTATTTTGGAAATCTAAATTAAACTTTGACGAAGAAGATTTAGGTAGGCCTAGAATAAAATAATATATGATTGAATACACTTAGTTGATTAAGTGATTTGATTTGTATATAGGGTAGACATACACCTATAAGCCATACGTAGCCAAGATTAGAGTACGAATTTAATTAATTTTTCTTCAATTTAATTCGTATAGACATATAGTAAGTTAATAGGGAGAGATATTTTTATAAGAAACTCGATAAAAACTTATAAATAATTTAAAACTCTAGGTTAGTAACTTAATCTATTAAACTGAGTTAAGAGAGAGAGAGAAAGAGACAATAATCAGATGAAGCATTAAGGGACATCATAGTAATAGGTCTAGAAGTCAATCAAGTCTTATAAAAACAATTTTGCTGAGTAAATTTAGATTAGTTTTAGTTTTTAATTTTGTTTTAATTATGCTTTTTAATTCAATTTTTATTATTTGGATAAAATTAGGGTGTTTAATTTTAGTAATTAATAGTAAGAATTAATTTAATTTTCATTGGGATCAACACTTTATTCATCATTATATTATCATTGAGATACGTATACTTGCATGGGTAGAAAATTGAACAACACTTACCCACCTATTACTATAGTGCATCATTACCTTATCTACATACCTTTATAGAAAAAGTCCATATTTTGGTGACTCCACTAGGGAGAATTGATTACACTAGGTAATGTCACTTAAGAAAAGAAATCCATTTGTAGAAATCCTTTTATTCTCAAGTTCATGGTAAAAAAGATATTGATTATTTAGCCAATAACCAACAAAGACTACCAACCACAATTAATAAGACTACCTCATGTATGCAAGAGAAAATGAAGATGTTCCAAACTACCTAAGAGAAGATATTAGGAACAATTAAGATGATAGAAGAGAATAACAACAAAATGATGGGATACCCAATACAAAAAAACTTGCCATTTCTTATGGAATTTATTTAGTCAAAAAGATTCCATTAGAAATTTTTGATGGATTTTTTATGGAAGCTATTTTCAAATATTTTCAATGAAATTTTTTGACGAAATTACTGTCATTGTAGACACTCCATTTTATCCAATATATTTAATTTTATTAGTGTAATAAACTCAAAGTGAAGAAGTTTAAGAGGATGGGTGAATTGACTTCTTTTTAAAATTCTTTACAATTTTGATGAAAATAGATTTTCTTTTTAAAACAAGATTGAAACACTAAAAACTTGAAGAGATAAATGAAAACTAAGAACATAAGAATTTTATAGAGGTTTGGCCTCCTTGCCTACATCTTTTCCTTTAACTCACTAAAGTATTTTGAATCCACTATAAATAGGCCTTTTTAAGGTTCAAGTACAACCCTTACCTTAATTTTTTAAAGGATAAGATTAAAATTTTCTACCTTTTCACTTGGTTAAGGTATAACCACTTAACAATAAATGAGGGATGAAATAAATAAAGCTAAAATGCCTCTTAAAGGTTGATGAGCTATAAAGGTTTAAGCTTAAACAAGATTGGAAAAAGATGTAGTAGAAAAATCAGCTTAATAAATGCTAGGAGGAAAACTTAAATGCTTAAAAAGAGATAAGTGAGTGTGCTTAAAGATTTTAAGGTTGCTCTCTTGCTTGGAGATATTTTTCAGAGTCTTTTTAGTCTTCAAAATAAGTGAAAAGCTCTATTTTATAGTGTTTGCGTCATTTGGAGCCATTGAGGTTCATTTAAGGCAGAAAATAGTTGTTGGAACATTTAATGCTGGTTTACTGTGACTGAGAGATCAACCCTTTAAGATTAGGGGGTGGGGGTCGATCATTACTTGAAATTGTCCTTCGATTATAACTAAGGGATCAAGCTTTTAAACATGACTGGTCAATCCAGTTCCATGTGGCTTGGGACAATTTCTTTATTTCTTCTTAAAGATCAACCTCTTTTGTCCAAGGGGTTGATCTTTTAACTTTTAAAAGCTTCACTTCTCCTTTATGTCATCTTGGGATTGACCTTTTGATCTTGAGGCGATCCTATGAATTTTCAATAGCTATTTCTCTTCTATTCTTTGAGATCGACCTTTTTAGTTTAAAGGGTCGATCCTTCCAATTTCCAATAGCTATTTCTTTTTTGTTTTCTTTTAAGATCGACTTTTTTAGCTTGAAGGGTTTATCCTACCAATTTTCAATGGCTTCCCTTGCCTTTTGTGCTTTTTTGTGATTGACCTTTTTAACTTGAGGGGATCTATCCAACAAGATTCTAATAGCTTCATATGCTTTACATTTCACAACGATCAACCTTTCTTATCTTGGGGGTCAATCCTACAAAATTCCTACAAAATTCCATAAGGAAAATTTTGCCCTCTGTTTTTCTTTGGGATTGATTTTTCATCAATATGGGTTCGATCTTTACAACTAAATTTTGACACTTTGAATATTTTTTTTATTTCTATTAAGAGCTATAAGTTTGTCAAAACTTTTCAAGACCTTAGGAAGATGTTTTTAGGTTCAAAACATTTCACATGACTTGTTTACAAATTTTGATCATTTTAATTTTGTCAATTAAAAACATAACCCAATTTTAAAGCTAACAATCTTCTCTTTTTTTATATGACAAAATTATTAGCAAAATTTATTTTAAAAAGGTCTCTCTACCGTTGTTAGCTTGAAAGCTCTTTGTTAGAAAAATTTCAATTATAAGTTGCTGAAAAGAGCTTGCAAATATACTCATAAACCTTCTTTTCTTTTTTATATCAAAACAAGGTTAAAGGGAGAGCATAAACAATTTTAGAGCTTAAAGCATCATAAGGAAGCTAAAATCATAAAGTCAGTAGATAAAAAAAGATCAAGTCATGGATTATGCTATAAATATTATAAGGAAAATGTAAGCATAATCAAGCATTACCCAAGTAATTCAAAGATAAAGAGAGTAGTAAATAATAGAGAAGTCTACAGAAACATGAACAGAAATATAATGTTGAAAATGTGAATATGCAAGAGATAGAGTCATCTAATAGCAAAGCTAGTTGCCTCTTTTTGGGAGATGCCTCTCAATACACTCATCCATTGACCATTGATGCTGAAGAACGCGTTCAATGGTTTGATCAACATCATTGAAACGAAAATCCATGGCATGATTAACCTCGTCAAAATTGGGTGTTAATAATGATCTACATAAGATCAAGAAGGGAATTGTTGACTTTAGGGCTAAAGTCCATGCTATGGAAGCATCCCAAGATTCTAGTCTCCATGGAATCAACGCGTGCCATCAAGTAGTTAAACACATCCTTAGAGTTAAACACATTGCTCGAGAGAGAAAATGTTAATAATAGAATACTAAATGGATGAACGATTTCTAGTAGCACATAACTCGAAAAAGGAGGTGGAGTTAAAGGTGTATCATAGGGAAGGCATGCGGGTCCTCATCGTCTCATAGCTCATAGTGATGGTCATGTTTTTTAACCTAAGTACCAATGGCAGGATTTTCTATGAAACCTATTCTTGTTAAGGTTCTTCAGTCAAAGTATTTAGCTTTGTTTTGTCTAATGTCAACATCACATGAAGTTTCTATACCAAGATGGCCAAAAAGTTAACAAATGGCTTGGCCATATAGTAAAGTTAGCTTAGACTCGAAAATTATTTTCATCATGTCAATAAAGATGAAGTTAGCTAGGTTAATAGGTGTTTTTCTCTTAATATGATGCATGAACCACAAATCCTTAGTAAAGATAGTAGAATATTTACTACTTATTGGACGTAATGTATGACACATTATGAGGTGAAAAATTCTATCCATCAAGGTTAGTCTACTTCAAGAGTTTAGGATATTTGTATTAGTCAATAGATTGACAAACATCTCATTTTCTAACTTTTGTTCAGTAAGGTCATCGCTAATGTAAGTGAGGGCATTTGGTGCACATTGAAGGCTTATGACCTCTTTAAGTCAGTACGAGGTGACCTTAAATTCTTTTCCCGTGACAAATGTGACAAAGGAATCATCATGCATCATTATCTCACCATCATTAGTTCCTTTGTAATTCATACTCCCATTGCAATAAAAGACATCTAACTAGATGCTCATGCATGGGTCTATTCATCCAAATATATCTATACCATCCTAAGTCTTTAAGGTGCTCAAGATAAGGAAACCAAATGGACTCAAGAAAATTTAGGTCATCACCCTTCCATGATGCACTCTCTTCCTTAAGAAATAATTATTGTAATGTTCTTCCTCATTGTCTTGAGTGAAGTTTTGCTTAAAAGGATTTGGAAAAGCAATGTCCTACAACAATAACCCCATATGACTGCGATTTTCCATTTGTTGGACATGTTTAGGAGTCGTTTTTGAGGAGTTTGAAGGACTGATGGTTGAAAAATTGATTTGTAGTGTGGAGGGGTTGATTCTTGGAAAGATGATCGAATTTTGAATAGAAAGGGTTGGCTTTCCTAAGTTGGAAAGGGTTTTGAAGATTTAGTGTGTTTTTGAAATTGAAAGTGAAAAAGCCTTTAGTGAAAAGTCGCATCTCTAAAAAACCTAAATTGTGTCTTTTGATGAAAGAATGAAATTTAGGGAAAATTCATCCCTTTTTTAAAACTTGTCTTTATGTAAAGAGTCGTGTTTGTTTCATTTAGGATCGACCTTTTTGAAATAAGGGTCGATCCATGAGGTTTAAAAAATGTTTCCGTGCTTTGGGGATCAACCCTTTAATTGCAAGGAGTTGATCTTGAAACCACTATATGTTTTTAAAATTGGTTTTGCTTTATGAGGATTGACCTTGAATGGTAAAGGGTCGATCTTTGTACACCCTCGTGGTTTTAAAAAAAGACATGTGCTTCTAGGATTGACCTTTTAATTGAAAAGGGTCAATCGTTGAGCACTCAAGAAGTTTAAAAAATTATCTTGCCTTATGGGGATCGACCTTTCAATTAAAAGAAGGTCGATCCTTGTTCCGCGGAGCATGTCTTTAGGCTTTCCTTCTTACAAGGATCAACCTTCCTACCATTAGGGGTCGATCTTAGGGAGCCAAGGAAGTTAATATAAGCTTTTGTTTTTGTGAAGGATCGACCTATTCATGTTGAAAGGTTGATCCTTGCACTTTCTCAGTAAAAAAATTACACCATTTTTTTTTGAAAACAAGTGTAAGGGTCTAAGAATTATTTTTCAAATCAATTTAGATATAAAATTTGTTATAAAAATAAATAAATAAATTGGAATTATGCAAGTATTTCTTAAAATTTAATGAAAAATTTAAAGAAAAAAAATGCAGAGGACAGAGGCATTGACTGTTTAATTATACAACCTAAACAAAGCCATTTTGGCGGGGGGGGGGGGGGGGGGAGGGGGGGAGTAGAAAAAAGGAAAAGAAAAGAGCAATAAGCACCAAAATAGTGTCATTTTAGGAGAAGGAATATGAGAAAAAAGGGGAGGAAAAAGAGCAATGGGTCAAATTTGACCCTACCTGGCTGAGGCTAAGTTAGGATATTTTAGAGAGTTATGGTTTAGTGGGCTCAAAGTGGGACTCTTTACATTACACTTATTTCTTAACCTTTTTTAAAGAGTCAAGTACTTCCCATGTGTCATCATTTTTTATTGAAAGGTAGTAATTTTTTCATTACCAAAGAAAAGTACAAAAAATTACCACTTAACGACAGTGTGGTTAGCCATTTGATATTAGCAACAAACTAACTATGTCAAGTGCTTAGCAACGTAATAGCCTACCAAAAACATCATGTTGCAAAATGATCATACCCATAAACACCCAACACAAACCTACAACTTCCAAGTCAGAATCAAAACAAGATATCAACACGTAACTACCTAATTCCTTCCAAACTCTATGTCTAGTTACAATCATCAAAATTTTCAAAACTTCCCAAAATCAACTAGTTGGAACCTCCATTGTAACTAAGAATTATCATCTTTTTACTAAGATCTAGGAATACCATAATGTCCACTTGCTATTATCCTATAACTTGCAATAACTATTATTCCCTTGTTAGGATCCAGGAATAAAGCAGTGTCCACTTGTTATCTTGCAACTTATGCAGCTTACATCGATTTCACTTTTCCATCCATGCCAACTGTGTCACTTAGAATGAGACAAGAGCCTTTAGTCTCATAATTACTTTCACCATAGAACCAAGAAACGTTTTGCAATTAGCAATAGCCATTCACTTGACTAATGACCTTTATTGAAGTCAACATTTCACCCTCCAAACTCTATTGATCCTTCCTTTTCTTGAAGTAGCATGGTGCCCCAAACAAGTATGTATCCTAACTATCCAACATAATTAGGGGGATCTCATGGGTAGGCCTTTATAAGTAGAAAGCCTTTAACAACATAGAAACAAAACCTTAAGCCAAAGAAGATTTTAAGAAATTCTTCCATCCAAGATTACACATATGGAGACTTGTGGATTTATTTTCTCAATTTTTACTAGTTATTTAGTTTTTAAAGTTTTTTAGTATTTTTTTCTTTTGTGCCTTTTTTGTTTTCATTTCTCTCCATCATCCTACCATATCTCTTTTCCCCTCTAGACCCAAATTTTCCCATACCCCTTGTGATACCCCATCCTACATTAAATGTGAATATGATTGTTAAGATTTGTATAATGATCCAAGTTAGGCATTACTATAAATTTGAGCTTAAGCTTGTGAGGCCCATGTAGTTTAAGCCTAAAAAGTTGTTGGGCCAGTGCTTAGACTTGAGTCATTACAAATGGTATCAGAGCATATGCTAGCATAATGTGGGCTTCTACATTGCATTGGTGAGATCTTGGTCTTATGAAATGGGCCTTGATTGTGATTATAATGTGTGGCCTTGATAAAGACATTAAAGATTTAAGTGAGTGGGATTGTGATACCTTATCCTAGATCAGATATGAATGTGATTGTTAAGACCTATATAACGATCCAAATCAGTCACTATTATAAACTTGAGCTTAAGTTTTTTAGTAGATTAAAAATGAACGTTTATTCTATTTAGAGCTTTTTTCTCTAACCTTCCTTATTCCTTTCCTTCAAATATACATCTCTTATTAAAGAACACCTTTCCCCACATTCCACCTAACCCTTATTACCTTATCAACTTTTTGATCATTTTCCACCGATAATAAGGCTTTCTACAACTACCCACTTTTCCTCTATTCCTTTCTTTTCTTACCCATCTCGTTACTTTAGTGCAATGCTACCATAGTTACCAACCTTTTATAGAAAAGATCCTTCACATACTTAGTAGTAAAAAATATTGTTCCAGTTTGAGTCAAATAAAGGAAGGGTATTTGTTAAAGGTCGAAATCTGAGCTTGACCATTTCAATTTAGTAATTTTAGCCTCCTTACCCTAATTTTAACTAATTTAATCTTTTCACTTAAGTTAAAAAGTAGGTCTAAGAACAATTGATGATAATGTCTAAATTTAACAATTAATTTCAACCGTGTGATTCTTTTGTTGATGTTATGGCATGCCAACCTTAGGTTTTTTAGCTATGTGGCACCCATTATCATAAAAAAAGAAACTTTATTTTCAATAGTATTTGTTTTTTAGTATCTAAAAAAATTAATTCTCATTTAATCAAAATAATGTGCTACATGATCAAAACTTAATCCATCTCATCTTCCTACATCATCATTAAAATGTCATGACATTGAAATTAATGGTAAAAAGTTTTAATATCGTTTTCAAGTATTCTTAAATCAAATTAATTGTACAGTTTTGATGAATGTTGGGAAGAGTTTTAGCTGCAGATTTAAGACTCCCTAAAGCATTCTTACTTTTCATAGTCCGATGAAAGAAAAAAACTTTTCAAAAAAGAATAAGAATTCATTAACATTTAGGTGGATGGAGTAAAGGTTTCAAATTGAAACTTATCATGCTTTTTAGAAGTGATTTGAGATGGCTATAGCTTTTTCTAAACAAAATATATAGCTCTTAGTTAACATATTGTTTAGCTTTCAATTTTATGACTTTTTTTAAGGCTTTTCTAGGAATCGCAATTTACAATGTTTCTTAATTAGCATCCTCACATGGATGGCGTTAGGTTTGGTGGGCAATTTCCAAGGATGGGATCCTCAAATTGGTGATGGGGATGAGGATGGAAATCCATTTCCTTCTTCATCTTCACTCCCCCATGCAATATATATATATATATATATATATATATATATATATATATATATATATATAATGACAACTAATCTTTTGCAATCTATTGGCAATAATGCACAAATAAATTTTCAACAATCCAAATAGCACATTGCTAACCTGAAATTAATCTTCTCTGGACACCTTGAGTAACACATAACATCATACAATTCAATAAAACCTAAGCTCATTGCGCAAGCTCTATTTTATATCAGCAATAAATATACTACTTTTTTGCCCCACTCACTTAGCCATGAATTGAGTTTCTCATTTTTCCAGCTTAATCTTTCAAAAAAATATATAGTAGACATGGGGCCCTGACTCTGGTAAATCTTGCAACAATTAGAAAGTTAAGCAGGATCTATAACAATTCATCATGGATATTTACAATAACTTTTGTTTGTTCAAGATGAGCATAATCCCATGACTTAACTCCATATGGAAAACTGATCATATTCACATTTCTTGCACAATTTGTGCTAGAGCTTGAACTCCCACTTTTCTGGCTATGAATTCTAAGGTTGTTTCGAACAAAGACAAGATCTTTCACTCTCTGTGTTCCCAACTTGTTAAGTGCTTTTTAACATAGAAAGTAATCACCTTGCCAAATATCTTGGCACATTGAAATGGTTGAAACTTGACTGAGGACCTTAATGGCTAGAGTCTGCAAGTGAGGTGTTTCAAAACCAAAGTTTTCCCACCATGCAACTAGGTCCATTTTATCTCTACAATCTAGTGCATCTTCTTCTCCAAAGGATCCTTCTAATCGCCAATAAGAGCTTAACTGCTTTCTAAGGACCCACCTAGCTGCACTATCAATCTCATACCTTTATAAAGTGGCTTTCCTACCTTGCATTATACTTTTATGCTTGGCCTGACCTCTTCCAAAATATCCTGGGTTCAATATGTAACCAGCAGCATGAAGAAGGGAAAATAACACATTCCATTTGTTCTCTATCAGAAGTTCCAACTGATTCAATGCAGTTTCATCGATTTCTTTGCTCCTTACAACTTCAAGTGCCTGAACACGCCAATCATAAACAGCACCCATCACAGATTTGTCAATATCAAGCATAGCAAGTAATTTTGCAAAAGGCTTAAACAATTGCAGCATCATATGAGCGTTGCTCCAAAATTCATCCCCTAAAATGGAAGCTTCGATAATTAGAATATCCTTAAGAATACTATGTTTCCATTGTTTCCACTCTTCGCTCACAACAACATCTTGAAGTGCCTGCTTTAGCTCAAAAATTCACTTGACAAAGCAATAGGAAGGTGCAAACTTGGCAGAAAATGGATCAGGGCTCTCACACGGAAAAGCATGGTGATTTATCAAGATACATTGCTCAATACCCTTTGCACACAAAACTATAGGTTTTATGCACTTCAGTTCAGCTACTTCTTCCATCAATATACGGACATAATGTGAAGTGCAAGGTGACCGCAATATATAAGGAAACTTGGATGAAATAAGGGATTTAGTTGATTTACAAGCATGGTCTATATTTGAGATTATTTGAAGAACATTTATGGCTCTAGCTTCTACAATTGCATCAGTAAGGACACTAGTAAACATATCGACTTCTTCATCACTGTCATCTATATCTACTGCTCTCACAAATATGAGCCTCCTTGAACTCGAGACAAAAATGTTAACATGAAAACAACCTTGTGTCCGCAGCCTAAACAACCAACACACAGCACAGTGTAACCAGTGTGAGGTCAGGACTCCCTAACTAAAGTAATAGATTTCTCAATCCTTCCTTTTTCTTTACTTAAAAAGCAGTCAGAAAGCTTATCCATTGAAGGGGGTTCATACCCACAGCCAAAAGCTGCAATTGCCTTAACCATTTCATTAAAATAAGGAGAGTTGACTAAACTAACATTTAATCCATCCGCATAAAAAATCTAGCTATAATGTCATTCAAATCTTCTTTTCTGATAGTTTTCCATGTGCCTCTTGGTTTATAGTTGATATGCGCTTACTAGGCTTCCCACTTCCAAAAGTCCTTTTCCTCTTTCGAGCTAAGCGCTCCTCCTCTAAGATATGAAATGCTTCTCTTAAAGTCCTATTTATTGCAAGGCAGCTTTTGACCCCAACACCTGAGAACCTAAGAAGATGGGCCCTAACTCGAGAATAAGATCCATTATATCGTAAATTACAATGATTGCACTTCCATCTTTTAGTACCACTCCCCCTGTCAAACACACCAAACACAGTGACATGCTCCCATCCCCACTTATCAAATTCTGATGCCATATTCACAAAGCCTAGTGCAAAGGGAAGAAAATGATACTTTAACCAAGGATCATAAGAGAATGCTACAACACCCCATCTCCATTACAAAATGCATTTCTCTGGGACATTTATCGAACAATTAAAGATCACTTACTATTACACGTGAATTGAAACAAGTACAGTAAAGAAACAAGGAATGGCCAGAATTTTAGTAACTTTTCTTGTTTGGATAACTAATTTTGAAGAGAAATGGATGGAACAGAAGAAAAATTGTAAGTGATAAGTTATCTTCAACACTTCTTTAGCCATTACTTTTTGAAGAAAAATAGAATGTCAAGTGTATCTAGATAATTCATTGATAAATGGCAAGACAAGTTTCTTATAACCGTATTTTATCTTTATTTCTCTGTTGATCAAGTCTCTTAAATCCAAACGAAAGAAAAAAAGAAATTACTTTCAATCACTTCTCTTCTTTAACCCTCTTACTTCTTACTGCTCGACATTTTCTAACTTACCAAACATAACTCCTCTTAAATTACCAAACATAGTCTAAAAGCAAAGCCAAAAAGGAACTTAAGCATAACTCAACACTGTAAAGGCTAACATAGTTTCATAAAGAAGAGAGAAAGAGAGAGAGAAGGCCAACATAATGCCTCATCTTTTGACACATCAAATGAAGAACAATTCACTTGAATATATTAAAAACCATAGAATCAGGTCATTTTAAGGCAATCAAAAGATCAAGTAACAACATCATCAAATTCATCAGATAATAAGAGGGAATCTCCTTAATAACACGGGGAACCAAGAAAAGGAAGACAAAAAAAACTTACCCAAATTAGAAAAACAAAGGCTAATAGTATGTATAATAGAATAGTGGCAGAGATAGGTTCAAAGCTTAAAGTAGAGTCTGTTTGTTTTCTCTTCTTTCGTTCCATTTTGTGGGAACATAGCAGTTGGGCAAAATTTACTAACGGTGAGAGAGAGAGAGGAGAGAGAGAGAGGGGCTCATGGTCATGGCCTCATGGCTCATTGGTGGGTTATTGAGCTTTCCATAAACCCACCTGTTGACAGAAAAATGGGCTTTACTATTTCCTTCGAATGCCATTCCTACATGTTCACTACAAAGTCAACGATTAACTTTTAATTTTTTTCCTTTTGTTAAAAAATAATTTAATGTTATAAGAGAAGTGACATCAATTCAATTAATGAAATTATTATAAAAAAATCAATAATGATTGAGTTTTTCTTCTTTATAATTTGATATCCCAATTCAATAACACTAACTCAATTAACTAGATTACATAAAAACCAACAAAAATAAATAAATAACATTAGGGACTAACACACATCAGTACGTTAGTATATAAAAGTAGTAAATTGATATAGACTTTACTACAATTTTTTTATTATCATCGCATAAAAGCATTGCACAATTATCTATTTTAATAGATATTTTATTTTGGTTCCATTTTGATAATTATGAAAATAATTTTTTGATTTTTTTTTTGTAAACATAGGAAAATTTGGTTAATGAAAATTGTTTTTTTGTTAATGGAATAACATGTAGATGTTGGTCCCAATAAATGTGCTAGAGGGGGGTGAATAGAACTTTTTGGTTTTTTCTAAACTTGATTTCGAATTGGGGGCAAATTGAAGGTCAATGATGAGAAATTTGAAGCAAGATGAAGGAACGATTTAAGAAAGAATGAAAATGAAAAATAAAACAGAGGAGATAATACACAAAGATTTATAGTGGTTCGGTCAAAGACCTACATTCACTACCTTGATTTTCAACCAAGGATTTTCCAAACCAAATCATTAAAAATAGTGGAATTCTCAAGCTTCCACCAAGCTTTTACAATGGCTTTTCACAAGCTCAGCCACAACCTTTCACAATGGTTTTTCACAAGATCAACCAAAACCCAAAATGGCTTTTCAAAGGCTCAACCACAACCTTTAACAATGATTTTTCAAGGGATCAACCAAAACTCAAAACTAACTTTTCTAAGGCAAAGTTAAAACCTACCACAACAACCAAGCTAACCCAAGCTTGATCAACCCCGTAGAGTGCCTTGCACACTCTAAGTAATCAAGAAATGAAGAAAAGATGAAGTACAATTGATCACCTAGCTAATCTAAGATGCACAAAATTAAGCTCAAACACTTTTTCAAAGGATGAAAGTGAAATACAAGTGTAAAGATAAGGTTTTTTCTCTTTTAAGTTCAAAATCAATATGGATGGCTTCTTTATCTTGTTTTTGACTGTTGGAGAGGTTTTAAATACTTGCAAAATCAATTCTGACCATTGGAGACAGAAACTAGCCATTTCTGGTCGTTATTTTATCATTTTGTGCTGAAATTCAAATTTTCTGACAATGTGCTCTTAGTTGACTAACTATGCTTCTTAGTCGATTAAGTCATCTATGTCTCTGAACATGGTTTCTGGCAGTAAGCTCTTAGTCGACTAACAATGCTTCTTGGTCAACTAAGTCTTTTTTGTTTATGGACTGGCCAACTTCACTTGTGAATTTTAGCTAACTAACTCCCATCTTTATCCAACTAAGAGGCTTCTGTTTGTATTCAGCATCCACTTAACTGATTAAATTTTGTGTTAACCAGTTAAGACATTTTTGTCTATCTTTAGTGTAGCACCCAGAATTGCTTTAATTGATTAAGGATTTGTGTTAATTGGTTAAGACTAATTTGTTTTCATTAAGGCTATTTCTTCTTTGCTTGTTTAACCAATTAACCCATCTTGCAACTGAACAAGCATCTTGACTTGCTTTCAAATATCAAATATATTAATGAATTTAAGCTTTCTCCTGCACACTTAAACAATATAATTAGACACCAATGAATGGGAATATTTTGCTATCATCAAAAACATATAGAGTCAACATTCTTTATCTCTTATTTTTGATGATCACAAAACATTCTTAGATTAAGAGTGTAATGTCTATGTTCAATATGAATGCTTCTAATCTTTATGCATAATAAGTTGCTCCCCCTTATTCAATGTGTCACAACCCAGTACTCTCCTTGAGCCCGTGACAACCGCCGCGATGTCTCGGTAGACACTCATTGCTCGGAATGTCAACCTGAGACCTCGCTAGGCTTTACTATCAGTTTCTCATTTCCCTTGTGAACTACCATTATCAAATATCGTGTTCTAAAAGATTTTAAACTGTTTTCAACTTAAAACAAATAAAATATTAATTTTCGTCTCACCGGGGTATTTTGGTCGTTTTTCTCAAAATTTTTGAAACTGGCTAAAATATAATATACAAGTACAAAACACATAATTCATATTCAAAATGAGTTTAAAAGTTTAAAATCTTCATTTAAAACGAAATTATGGTTATTTGAATATAATAAGAAAATAAAAGAAATATTAAGTAAAATATTCTATTTTCTTATAAAACAATATTTATAGAGTTATACGTGAATAATTTTTATAACGTAAAAGCTAAATAAATTTATACATACTTAAATACAGTAAGCCAAAATATTTAATTTAATTTACAATAACAAGAGTGCCCCCGAATAAACAAAAGTAAAGAGGACTGTGAACCTACGGTTTGGAAAATGCAGATCCCACTGTAGTCCTCGATGAGATCAGCTATCTACAGTCTATACTGAACCTGAAATGGGTGGAAAGGAGGGTGGTGAGATTATAAAATCCCAATGAGTAAACAAACATCATCATAAACATCTAGAGTTGAGTACATGGAGACAATAAAGTAAATCATCATAAACTGGGTTATAGCATTAGAACACATTTTGTTCAAAACACGTAAAGAGGCTTATGAATCTCATAAAAATCTAGGCTTGTGCCATAAATCCATTCTCGGGGACACCTTGGCCGAGGCATCCTACCGAGACCGCCAAGGCTATTAAAATTCACATTTCACATAAATCATGTTTTTGTTTTGAAAACATAGCCGTTCCTTGGCGTTGGCTGAGTTCCCCCTCACGTGGTGGTTTGGCGTGAAGTGAACCCTAAACTTTACCCCAGGAGATACCCTACGCGCCTCTCCGTTCGAGGTAAGAATATAATGGGGTTTACCGTGCCCCTCTAAAAGGCTGGTCCACAGAAACCCCCTACTGTAGTGATTAATTAATATATAATCCACCATACAATAAAACTCAATAACATGATATGGCAATTTTGTAATTCGCAGTCTTTCAAGGCAACCAAACAATTCGTATTTCAATACAATTGCCAACTAGCCAATCATGCCCGATTTATCATAAGCCAATCAATTTAAACAATCAAATTGCCACAATTAACAGTCTCCGTGTACTCTATTTTTCAAAATCACTATTAATTTCAAAATAATTTATAAATTAATTTCATTGGAACACCTTTATTCATAAAACATGAAAATTTACCTTTTTAAATCCATTTTTCCATAGAATTAATGAAATCATCTAAAAATCACCCTAGATAATTAAAATGCCAGTAAGTTTACTCACAATGTCTAGAGTGCCGATTCTCGAAATACTCAAACTACTGGTCCTCGAATGCAATTTTCTTGCCTTTATCGGAGGACTGACCACCTTGACACAGTACAAAATTGAGAAACTCACTACATTGGTACTGAATTGAAATTAAACTAATTTAGACTATTAATGCATAATATGGAATGCAAAGATGCACTGGTAACTATCTAAACTCGATATTGGCCTAATTCGTCTTATCACCCGATTAAATTACTAACGCGTCCAATTTAATCCCAAATTAATTTTTTTTCAGTTTCTATACCTCAATTGCACCCAAATTGACTTAATGTCCCTCAATGTGGTGCAAATTATCAATCCCGATAGCAAATTACGAAAATACCCCTAGTGGGTAAAAATTCATATTTTTACTTTGAAAATTCCCATTATTTTTCTAGGCTCATAATTCATCATTTCTTAACCAATTCTCCTAGAATAAAAATCAAACTCATCCTCACTCATTACATGGTAAATTCGGCCATTAATGGTTGTGGGAGAAAATAAATTCTTTTCTTGTTGTTTTGTTCTTAAATATGCTAAACTAACTAAAACACTAACATAACTTAAAATCAAATAAATCCAACAACTTTCTCTCTCCTAACCCATTTTGATCAGCCAATAATTCACCATAAAAACATGTAATTTAAGCATGAAAAATAAGGAGAAATGCTTAAGGAAAATAGATTTCAAGCTTAAGTTGAAAAATCCTACCTTTTTCACTTGTTTTCCTTGATTTTCCACACTTTTTCTCTTGAAATTCCTCACCTAGGGTTTGTTCTTCCTTTCTTTCCCTTTCTTCCTTGCTTGGCCAAATATTTGGAGAGTAATGGGCTGATTTATGCTGATTTTTTTAGTTAAATAATAAATTATCCTAAGCTTGACACATGGCATTTTCTTATTGGTCCATTTTTAAAATTTTAAAAATTTAAACATTTTGTCTCCACCACATGATTAGTCAAAGGTAAAAAATGAGGATAAAGGAAGACCATGTGCTGGAAAATTATCCTGGTGGTGAAAAATTACAATTTTGCCCCTAGAGTGGCAAAATTACCATTTTACCCCTATATTCTAAATTATACTGAAATTAAAATTTTTCACTTCTAAACCTCAAATCATACTCCAATAAGTCAAATGGGGCCAAATAAATCTTTTCTAAAAATTACCATTTTGTCCCCAAGTGGCAAATGATCATTTTGCCCCTAGAAAGTGAAAATTCCGATTCGACTCCAAATTGATCCTCAAACTCCGAATTACCATTTTGAGTCATCCTTGGACTGTGACGATCTTAATCTCACCTTAAAATTCCTATTTGATCTAGTTCGAAGATTAAATCAACTTTGTTGTACCTTTAGGTACAATACCGACTTTTGTAAATTTTTTTCGGGACTCTCCTAGCATGCAATCATGCTATCATCACATGTATGTCATGACTAGTATTTTATAAGGTCTGGCTTTACACAATGCATCTAGTTTTCTTTACATAATATTCAACAAAACCAAAACTAAGTATCACACACATAAATTAAATATGAAGACCCATCAAACTCTATTTAACTTAGTCTTCCTTCTCTCCTTTTTTTTTTTCATCATTAAACAAGATATTCAAAATTCCCCCTTAACGAGTATATCAAGATTTTCCTTTAATCTTTAAATCAAACTTTAATGAATGAGAATCATAAGTACTCATACAGCTAAGTCATACAAGCTTATAGATATAGTTCAATAACTTCAAGAGTCAAGCTTGTGTCTATGTAAGAACAAATGTATTGGAGTTTAATCATTTCAAGAAATTGTCAAAGATTAGTCAAATAATGTTCAAGCAAATTTGATCATTTTGTCATAATCAAAACTATAATAATTTTAAAACTAACAGTAGAAATTTTGAAAATTGTCTTCTAGATTTGGGGAAAATAAGACAATTTCCTCAAACATATTTAAAGCTTGTTTTACTTACAATTAACTTTTGCTTTTCTTGTATTAGCTCAAATGTAATGGGGTGAATTAGATTTCTATAAATACTTTTCACAATTTAAACATCAAAACACAATAAGTTAAATATAAAGTCAATGACAACCAACCAAAAAATTTAATGCAATAATAATAAAAAAGGATAGGGTAGAGAAATTTGCAAATGCTATCTATAAAGGTTTGGCCTGTCATTTTGATGCCTATGTTCTTTCCCTTAGCTTGCTAAGGAGTTCAAATTTATTATTGGTTCACCAATACAAATATCTTTTTAAGGTTAAGGTATAACCTCTCTATCTTTTTAAGGTTAAGATAAAACCTATTACACAACCTTTTTAAGGTTAAGGTAGAAACTCTCTTACTCTAAAAAATTGTTTGCTAGACAAGTAAAAAGAACCTCTTAAAGGTAGATATTGTTCGTAAACACAAGATGGTATCAAAATGATAAATGTAAGCTAAAAAAATGAAGAATATGAAGAATCTTTGATCTTAAGGGGTTAATTAATTTGGTTTTGCACTTGTTTGCTATACTTGCAAAATAAATAGAAATCATTGCATAGCCATTAATAAACAAAAGACTTGTTGGTTAGCTACAATTTTACCTTTATTACCATAAACGGACACCTTGGCATCAATCCCTTTTTACATGGGATCAATTTTGCTCTTGAATTTTATATTTATGTGAACGGAGGATCGATCCCTAGTAGGCAGTAAGGGATTTTTGGGCTTTTGTCTAATAAGGATCGATCCTTAAAACCTTAGGATTGATCCTAGTAAGTAGTAAGGGATTCTTTGGCTTATGTCCAATAACGATCAATCTTAAAAACCTTGGGATCGATCCTTGTAGCCATGGGTGCATTCATTGTGGTTCTGAACAATAAAGATCGATTTTCTAACCCTAAGGATCAATTTTTGCAATTGTGGGTGCAATCCTTTTTGCTTATGGCCAATAAGGATCAATCCTTGTAGCTATTGTTTTCAAAATCCCTTTCAATTTAAGCCTTCTTCTTAAAAGCTTAACCTTTAATTCATAAGATAAATTTCATTAATTATTCCAAGGTTTCTAAATGTTTCTTAAGCATTTAAAACTTATTATTTAAATTTTGATAATTTTGCTTTTGCTATTTCAAAGTAAGAATCAAATTAAAACTAATCATCTCCTCTTTTTTTTATATGACATAACTTTAATCAAAATTTGCTATGCTTTTGAGAACAACTCCTCCTGAATTTAAGTTAAGCATTAAAGTATAGAAGTTTCTAAACTTAAGAAATGGTAAGAAAAGTTAAACCATTTTGTAAAAACTCCCCCTCAATAAGTCAAGTTTCAACAACATCAAAAAATGAAGGTAGAAAATCAAGTTGCAGGATCAATGTTTAAGTATTTGCAAATTTGAGAGTTCTCCCCTCTTTTCCTAAAGCAAAATTATAAGCAACATTTAACCACAATACGCAATATACAAAATAGTATAAAGCAATATTCACAGTAAGCAATATCCAACATTCAACATTCAATCCACAATATGCAAAATTTAACCCCAATATTCAACGTTCAACCACAATATTGAAAATTGCATAAGGCAATAGTCCTAAATAGAATGAAAATTAAATTATAGAGCATCAATCATAAGTGGTCATCCACAAGCCCAAATTATAAAACATAGCACCAAGCAAACATCATGATGACCATAAAATGCATTAATAAGAAATCATCAACTTTGTTAACCACAAGGATAAGGTGCAAAGTCAAGATAAGTCTAAAGTCATAAAGGTAATTGAAAACAAATCCACAACGTAAAAGTTTTAATATAAATTGATGTTCAAATTGTTAGCTTTAAAATTATTATAGTTTTGATTATGACAAAATGATCGAATTTGCTTGAACATTATTTGAGTAATCCTTGACAATTTCTTGAAATGATTTAACTCCCATGCATTTATTCTTACATAGACACAAGCTTGACTCTTGAAGTTATTGAACTATATCTATAAGCTTGTATGACTTAGGTGTATGAGTGCTTATGATTCTCATTCATTAAAGTTTGATTTAAAGATTAAAGGAAAATCTTGATGCACTCTTTAAGGGGGAGTTTTGAATATATTGTTTAATGATGAAAACGAAAAAGGAGAGAAAGAAGACTAAATCAAATAGAGTTAAATAGGTTTTCGTGTTTAATTTATGTGTGTGATGCTCAGTTTTGGTTTTGTTGAATAATATGTAAAGAAAAGTAGATGCATTGACTAAGGGAGAGCACCTCATTATGTATAAAGATTTGAAGCATTCATATTGAACATAAACATTGCATTCTTAATCTAGGAGTGTTTTATAATCGTCAAAAATAAGAGAGAGAATGTTAACTCTATATGTTTTTTATGATAGCAAAATATTCCCATTCATTGATATTTAATTATATTGTTTAAGTGTGCAGGACAAAAATATATGTCAATAATTAATTAATCACTCAAAAGCAAATATCAAAACTTTTAAGAATGAGGAGCTATAATTAAGTCACAAAACATAAGCCTCTTAGACAGATGATGATGGGAGTTAGTCAGCTAAAATTAAAAATGAAGTTGGCTGGTTCAAGAGCAGATTGCAAAACAAAGAAGACTTAGTCGACCAAGAAGGATGGTTAGTCGACTAAGAGCCTACTACCAAAACTCTAAATTACAAGACCGAAGGAACTTAATCGACTAAAAAGCGTGGTTAGTCAACTAAGAGCTTACTCCCAAAAACTATGTTTAGAGACAGAGATGACTTAATCGACTAAAAAGCATTGTTAGTCAACTAAGAGCTCACTACCAGAAACTGGGATCAGAGATAGAGATGACTAAATCGACTAAGAAGTATGTTAGTCGACTAAGAATATTCTGTCTGAAGATTTGAATTGGAACACTAAAGGACAAAATAATGGCCAAAAATAGCTAGTTTCTGTCTCCAACGACCATAATTGATTTTGCAAGTATTTAAAGCCTATCCAACAGTCAAAAATAAGATAGAGAAGCCATCCATAGTGATTTTGAGCTTAGAAGACCAAAAACCTTCTTTTTACACTTGTATTTCACTCCAATCTTTTGAAAAAGTGTTTGAGCTTAACTTTGTATATCTTAGATCAATTAATTGATCATTTGTACTTTATCTTTTCTTCATTTCTTGATTACTTAGAGTGTGCGAGGCACTCTAAAAGGCTGATCAAGCTTGGGTTAGCTTGGTTGTTGTTATAGGTTCTAACTTTGCCTTAGAAAAGTTAGTTTTGGGTTTTGGTTGATCCTGTGAAAAATCATTGTTAAAGGTCGTCGCTGAGCCTGTGAAAAGCCATTGCAAAAGCTTGGTGGAAGCTTAGAAATTCCACTGATTTTAGTGAATTGGTTTGAAAATCCTTGATCGGAAGATCAAGGTAGTGGATGTAGGTCAAGGGGACCAAATCACTATAAATCATTGTGTTTTGTCTACTTTTTTTTATTTTTTTCTTACTCTTAGCACTCAAATCATTCCTTCAGCAAGCTTTAAACTTTCATTTTCAAGTTCCTTTAATCTGCTCTTTACTCAACTCAGAAAAATTTTTTGTGCCATTCCAAAAGTGCTATTCATCCCCCTCTAGCACATTTATTTGGGACCAACAAGTGGTATCAGAGCCTAACCTTCATTTTTAAGACTTAACATCATTATGGGAGATTCAAATGGTTTTAGAAAAATCTATTGATGCTGATGGTCAATGTATAAATATGCCTCCTCTATTTGATGGATCAAACTATTTTTATTGGAGTACTAAAATGTCCATTTATGTTAGGGCTTATGACTATGAGATATGGGATGTCATTACCAATGGTCCTTTCATTCTTATGATTACAAATTCGGTAAAAGGTGAGAAAACTCCCAAAGATAGAAATAAGTGGATTGAAGCTTAAATAAGGAAAGTACAAATCAACTCTAAGGCCATGCACACTCTCATTTGTGCACTTTATTATAGAGAATACGATAAAGTGTTCATGTGCAAAAGTGTCAAGAAAATTTGACAAAAATTAGCAGAGTTATATGAAGAAACAAAGAAGGAAAAAGAATTGGAAGACAAGTCTTGTGAGAATCAATGCTCAACAAGCAACAGGGCAAATGCAGACAAGGAATCAAGTGAAGATGAATCCTCAAATCAAATTGAATCATGCTTCCTGGCTCTTGAAGAGATAAAGGTAACTTCTTCATCTTTTGAACTTAATTCATATGCTTTTGACGAATTACATGATGCTTTTGAAGATTTAGCATTTGAGTTTGAGAAAATGAATATGAAGAACAAGAAAATTATTTCCATACTCGATGTTGAAAATGAATTTTTGATGAAAACAAAAATTTACTTGGAAAAAGAAAATGAAAATTTGGAAAAGGATTTTAAAGCTTACCAAAAGAAAATTGATATTTTGGAAAAAGGAAATTTTGATATGAAAATGAAATTTGAAGATTTATTGAATGAGAAACAAAAGGCTACCATGAATTCTTCATCTTCCAAAATGACCAAATACAATCATTGCACATTTTATAGTTATTGTTCATACACTTGTCGAATTAAAAAATGTGTACCTTACAAATTTAGATAAGTGTGGTTTCCAAAAGAAACTTTATGCAACGAGACTAACTTTCAAGGATTCAAAGCAATTTGGATACCAAAGATCAAATAAAAAATGTCTCTTGTAGGTGTGCTAGAGCAAGGAGGAACAATTCTTGAAAAATGGATGCTCTCTAGTCACACGTAAAGGAAAATGGGTGATTTCTATGCTAAAATTTATTTTAATGAGAATCTTGATTGCTTATTTATTGAATGTTTCATTCATTTGGCTTGGTTTCTAAAATTGTTTGCTTGTCTACATTGAAAATTTTAGTTGCATATTCTTGCTTGAATATTAAGTGCATAAGTCTTTTAGCTTTATTGATCAATCTTGGCTATGCAACTTGATTTGATATGATACATGCTATAAGTTGCAAGGAAGTATGAATCTAAAGATTGAGTATGTACTTATATTTGATCTTGAATATATCATCATCCTTATTTTGAGAAAATTATTTTATTAAGATTGCTTGATTATGGAAAATTATTTATATAAAATTTCCTCATGTTTTGTGAAATTGTTTCCATACTACTTCTTTGAGGAAAAATGATTTTTGAGCATAATTTTGAAACATAAAAGGTTGGATAATGTGATAAAAATATGAGCATACTTGATGACTTACACTCACAACTATTCAAGTAGCCTAAAACAAGGAAAATTGAGTTAAAAAAATTATCCCTGATTTCCTTGTGTCTAGCATAAGTTGACCATTTGAACAATCTTGATCTACATTCTAGTACTTGCTTGAATAGTTCAAGATGGTTGATAATGAGCTTGAAAGTTTTGACTACTTTCATTGGTACTTTTGAAGCAAAATGAGCTTAAATGGGAAAAATGTTGACATCCTTTAAGTCTAGAATGATTTATGAATTGAAAAAGTTTATTTCATAGTGAAAATACTAATGACTTGTACTTATTGGATGTGCATGCTTGCTTGTTAGCTTGAATGGTCATAAGGGCATTTTTGGAACATGATTGTGAGATATTTGCAAATGACCTTTCAAATGCATAAACATGATTCATTATGCTTCTTACACATTTCATAAATCATTTAAAGCATAATTGAAAAAAATTGAGTGATATTGAGCTCATGATTTTTCACAAAGCATGTCTAATCTTGAATGTTTCAAGTTGAAAAGTTTGTAAAGAAAGATTAAATCTTTATCAATTGATTTTCTTGGAAAATCTTTTTATCCTCTTTGATTGAAAATGATTTATTAATTCTTTATTTTTAATGTTATAGCATGGTTGAGCAAACTTAATTGGATATATTTATATAAATTGCACAAATTTGATGTTGTTTGGTATTTCTCTTATGATTGGTGAAACTGATTGAAAGAGATTTCTTAAGCATGATCTTTAGTGTGATAATTTAACACTAATGGCATTTTTCAAGCAAAAGAACATATCTATTTGCAATGTTTGGCATCCTTGAGATTACAGTGATTTCAATGATATATAACTTGAACAAGCATACCTTGTGTTGAAAATGCCATTATATTTAGTTCTTGTTGCAAATGATTGCTTGAATAACCTCAAAAGTATTTTTGTCCATATGTTGGAAAATTGTTGAAAATGATAAATTTGATTCTTATTATGCTTAAAAATTGTTTAAATGCTTGTTGTACATGTTATAAGTCATAGTCACGCATCATGATGTAAATTGAATATGTTTGAGCATATTAGAGACATGATTCTTCAAATGAGCATTTCAACTTTTTAGCATTTGTGAACAATGAGCAATAAAAGCCAAAATTTCAGTTCACATGTTTTCTTGAAGAATCTTTGATCATAAATGCCCAAAAGGATGTTCCAAACATGGTTAAAATGAAATTCTAAATTGTTCTCACACTAATCCATGTTTTGAGATTCTTATATCTTTGGAACATTGCATGTTTTACACCTTTTTCTGGCTTTTCAATATGCAAGAATCAAGCATAATTGACTCCTTAGCATAGTTAGTCGACTTTTGTAGAACAAAATGCAAACAATGTTGCTGGAATGGTAAAACGTGCACCTAAGGGATATGTAGTCGACTCTTGAGTTCTCTAAAGCCAAAATGGACAAGTTTTGAGTTCCAAAATGTCTTTTTACTTTGCATCTTGTCCATTACAATATTTTCTTCTCTGAATTTCCTTTTCAAAGATGATTCTTGACTTTTAAAAACATGCATTATGAATACTCTCATGATCATTTGGTGCAAGTACATGTTCTTGAAATTGCAAAACTTGCTAAAAAATGGGAAATCCTTTTTGGTGACATAAATCTATCTATTCCCAAGCATGACACTCATATTGATTTCATAAATTCTCATGTATTTACAACAACAAAATAGAAATATGAGAAATTGTTCATCAATGCTTGAATTTGTTAATCCGATTGGATTTTCATGTGCATATATAGAAAATATCTTCTCATGAAAATTGAAATGTTCAAATGCTAGTCTAGGAACAATTCTTGAAATATATTTTATGATTGTGCTCAAATGATTGTTTCAAAATTGATTTCTTGATTATGCATACAAATTCGATTAAGATGAACTCATTGAACTTAATGAAAATATTCTTGGTTCATCTACTACATTGGTCAAGACAGATGCTTATGTGAATTTTCTTTATGCTTGACCTTAAGGTTTAAAGTCTAAGACTTGACTTGAGCTATGCATTTGAATATGAATTTAATTGTCAAGTTTGATCATGGCATATATTGTGAGTTGACGTAGTTAAAATTTATTTTGAATATGCATTTAAATGTTAAATAGGTCTTCATTGAGCCTTAATGTTTACATGATTTAAAGATTTTGTGTGAATCCAACTTTGGATTATAGGTCACCATAAACAACTTGACATGTCAAACAAAATATGGCTTATAGCTTTAGTTAGCAATGAATGCCTAATGTGCTTTGATTAAATATCTCTTTCTTGAATCTTGATAATTGGTATTCATTGATGATTAAATGTTCACTTTGAATACATTCATGAGTTGAGTGCTTTACTTTCAATATTCTATAACAATTGATATCACTCATGAATCATGAATTATTGAGAAATTGCATGTACCTTGAACTTCAATGGTTGCTTATTTTTTTAATTGGTATATGCCTATATTGAACTCATGCTTGAATTTTGATGAACAAAATTGGAATCATGATTAAGGGAGATAGCCATGTTATTTCTTGTAATCATGTTTGTGCTTATTTGATCATAACTTTCATACATGATTGCCATAAATGAAAAATGCTTTAGTGATGCTTCATTAATAATGATATGCCTTTTGTGAAAGTTCTCTTTGAATTGACAATTTCATATATAATTTGGAGAATACATCTTGCAATGCTTGCTTCAAAATGACTTGGATGAATGACTGCTTGAAATTGATTTGGAATAATACTTGCTAAAAATGCTTAATAATGACATTTTTTTCCCTTGAGTTGCTATTTTTAGGAAATTTCTTGAAAATGCTTGATTAATACTACTTGGTTGATTTATATTGGAATAAATAATGAATGCTTGATGATGATTGATAATACTTGATGATAATTGAGAATAATGCTTGAAGACTAATGATACCTTAGACATGCCTAGGAGCTACTTTGCAAACACTTCTTGAAAATATAAGTATTTGATGCATACGTTGAACATTTATTCAAATGCTCATACTTTTTTAGTTCCATGAATACTTGAGTATTAGGAAAATAAATTGAATATCCATTTGAATGCTCATTTATTCTAGGCTCATGATTTTTATCCTAATGTTTGATCTATTAACGATCTCTAACAATTTTTCTTGAGCATATGATTTCTTAAGTGGGAGTCAATCATTGTCATTGATATCATAAGGAATTAAGATATTCAACAACAAGGTTTGGTGAGAATTCAACATTTGATGTTCTTCGTTACAGGTAACATCTTTCTTAATACCAAAATAGATATTGTGCCTTATATTTCTTCTCACTTAAACTTGAATGTTGAAATGCATAATTGGTATCAAGCCTCAAGTTTTCTCAATTAGTGTCTAGCTTTAAAATTAGCATCAAGCTTTGTAATTGTCTTTTCTCACTTGAGCTTTAAATTGACAATATCTTTCTTAAATGTTTTGAGATTTGAAGTTGATATGCTTAGAATGCTTAATGATAGGGGAAGTCTTTACTAGTGCTTAACCAATTGATATAATGAGCTTTAAAATGATTCCATCTCTCATAATTGATATCGTGCTTTTACAAATAAGGAGATTTTACTTACATCTATCAATTGGTATATTGAGCTTTAACACATGGTATTGGAAATAAAATAGGGCTTATGTGCTTATTGAACATCTTTATGCTTATCTTTCTTGAACTTCATAAATGCTATTTTTCTTGAACATTTATACACATGTGGCATTCTTATTGATGATTTTCTTGATGAATAAATACTGGAATGTGCTTAATGGGTATATTTCTTAATGACTTGGTTGAGGATATTAAATGCATATGTATGATGACTTAGAGACTTTATGGTTACATATTCATGGTCTTAATGCTTATATTCTTGATGGATTTTGCTAATCATTATTTCTTGAGCTTAAGTGTTTAACGCTCACTCTTCTTAACCTTTTTGATATAACAAAAAGGGGAAGAAGGTTTATGAGCAAATTTAATTTTATGCATATGTTGAGGGGGAGATTTTAAAATCATTTCAAATGCTAATTATGCTCATACTTTTGTCATATCAAAAAGGGGGAGATTGTTAGCTTTAAAATTCTTATAGTTTTGATTATGACAAAATGATCAAATTTGCTTGAACAGTATTTGAGTAATCCTAGACAATTTCTTGAAATGATTTAACTCCCATACATTTGTTCTTACATAGACACAAGTTTGACTCTTAAAGTTATTGAACTATATATATAAGCTTGTATGACTAAGGTGTATGAGTGATTATGATTCTTATTCATTAAAGTTTGATTTAAAGATTAAAGGAAAATCTTGATGCACTTATTAAGGGGGAGTTTTGAATATCTTGTTTAATGATGAAAAAGAAAAAGGAGAGAAGGAAGACTAAATCAAATAGAGTTAAATAGGTCTTCATGTTTAATTTATGTGTGTGATGCTCAGTTTTGGCTTTGTTGAATATTATGTAAAGAAAAGTAGATGCATGAACTAAGGGGGAGCACCTCATTATGCATAAAGATTTGAAGCATTCATATTGAACATAGACATTGCATTCTTAATCTAAGAGTATTTTGTGATCATTAAAAATAAGAGAGAGAATGTTGACTCTATATGTTTTTGATGATAGCAAAATATTCCCATTCATTGATTTTTAATTATATTGTTTAAGTGTGCAAGACAAAAAATATATGTCAATAATTAATTAATCATTCAAAATCAAATATCAAAACTTTTAAGAATGAGGAGCTACAATTGAGTCATAAAACGGAAGCCTCTTAGTCGAATGATGATAGGAGTTAGTAAGCTAAAATTAAAAATGAAGTTGGCTAGTTCAAAAGCAAATTGCAAAACAGAGAAGACTTAGTCAACCGAGAAGGATGATTAGTCGACTAAGAGCCTACTACCATAAATCTAGATTACAAGATAGAAGGAACTTAATGGACTAAGAAGCATGGTTAGTCAACTAAGTGCTTACTATCAAAAACTAGGTTTAGAGACAGAGACAACTTAATCGACTGAGAAGCATTGTTAGTCGATTAAGAGCTCATTGCCAGAAACTAGGATTAGAAGACAAAGATGACTTAATGACTAAGAAGTATGTAAGTCGGCTAAGAGCACTTTGTCTGAAGATTTGAATTTGAACACTAAAGGACCAAATAATGGCCAGAAACGGTTAGTTTTTGTCTCCAACGGCCAGATTTGATTTTGCAAGTATTTAAAGCCTCTTCATCAGTAAAAAATAAGATAGAGAAGCCATCCATAGTGATTTTGAGTGTAGAAGACCAAAAACCTTCTCTTTACACTTGTATTTCACTCTCATCATTTGAAAAAGTATTTGAGCTTAACTTTGTACATCTTAGATCAGCTAAGTGATCATTTGTACTTCATCTTTTCTTCATTTCTTGATTACTAAGAGTGTGCGAGGCACTTTAAGGGGTTGTTCAAGTTTGGGTTAGCTTGGTTATTGTTATAGGTTCTAACTTTGCCTTAGAAAAGTTAGTTTTGGATTTTGGTTGATCCCGTGAAAAACCATTGTTAAAGGTTGTGGTTGAGCCTGTGAAAAGCCATTGTAAAAGCTTGGTGGAAGCTTAGTAATGCCACTGATTTTAGTGAATTGGTTTGAAAATCCTTGATTGGGAGATCAAGGTAGTTGATGTAGGTCAGGGGGACCGAACCACTATAAATCATTGTGTTTTGTCTACTTTCTTTTATTTTCTTCTTACTCTTAGCACTGAAATCATTCCTCCAGTAAGCTTTAAACTTCCATTTTCAAGTTCCTTTAATCAGCTCTTTACTTGGAAACAATTTTTGTGCCATTCCAAAGTGCTATTCACCCCTCCTCTTTCACATTTATTTGGGACCAACACAAATATGAAATATTTGAAAATAGAAATGAAATGTATCCCTTTGGAGAATCACCAAGCTATAATGGAGAATAAGGTGGTGATAAAGAAGGGAATTGTTGGCAAAGAAATTGGCCCAGCACTAATTATCATTGCCACATGTCATCTTGCTTTGCTCGTATTTGGGAGATGAAAGTTTGGACTTCTAAAAGGCTTAAGGACAACTTATGGTCCATATGTCCCATTTAAGAGATAAGACCATCAATGTTCTTGATAAGAGACTTTAAGGCAACTTGGGTGTGAAAGGTTGGTCACTAAGTGGTGCACTAGGTCTTTCTTGAGGCAAATGTTTCTTAACTCATTTTCATTCATTGTTTATCACACATCCTTGGCCGTAGTATGTGCCCTAATGTGAGATTATTTTGGTTCTTGAATAAGAGGGTCACACCTAATGTCTAATTGCAAGTAATCAATGATCGCACTAATGGCCAACCCATAAAGAATACTTTTTTAAGCACTAGTGACAATTTGCATCATATCATCAAAGATTAACTAAACCAATTGTACTCTAGTCTTTTTTTTTTAATTTGATAGATAAACCACAAGTTTTCCTTATTAAGGATCAAATACTTAAGACTTGAAGGTATCAAGGTGTGAGACATTGTGAGGTGGAAGATCCCATTGTGCATAGAGAGTCTCAATGCACTATTTACAACAAATTTAATAATGGGAGCATAAGAGTACACCACATTAGTTAAGGTGGTCTCACTAATTACCGTATCATTAGAACTTGCACCATAGTCATTATCAAGGTCTAAAACAATGCCGAGGAAATTCATGTATACAATTATTCATTTTCTTAAGACATAAGTGTCAAACCTATCATCATAGAAAACTTCATTTCCATCATCATCCTTCAGCTTGTTAGTAACCTTATTATATAAAATTCTAACAAGATTTTCACAAACTCTTTTATACATACTAATATATTTAAACCAACCAAATCTCTTTAATGTAACAATATAAGAAATGTCTAAAGTGGCAAGGAAATAAGAATTTATTAACCTTCCCAATCGAACCCTTTTATGTGCAAAGTTGGATGTGTAGCGATGATAAAGCACAGGATTTTTCAAATTTCATTTGAAAGCACACTCCCTTCGCTCCACCTTTGAGTATAAATCACAAAAAATTGACCCTTAAATATGTTTAATGTAATTATGCTAAATGACAAGAAAACTTGATGTTATGAATGAATATTTATTGACATTGTAAGAGTTACATGTCACATGATGTTGCTATATGGCAATGTAAGTGATTTCTCACTTATGTAATGAAGGTTATGTTGGGTGAAGGCTGGTCATGCATCAAATACAAACAAAATCGCAGCAAAAGAAAATAAGCAAATAAAATGCATGTCACTTTTCTAAGATCTTATTCATACCATATTGAGCACCAAATCAAAATGTAAAATAAAGTCATATGATCATATCATATTACCTAAACAAAAAAGGTTGATGAATGCTGTTGATTTCTCATGCAAGTGCACGTATTGTTAACAAGTAATATAGTAATGAAGTAGAGTATCATTCCCATATAGAATTGTTTAATTCCTACTGTTAACTACTAAAATTATATCACCCTAATTTTATCCAAACAATTAAAATAAAAAAGAAAAATTAAAAGTAATAAATTGAAACTAAAATTAAATAGTAAATAAAACTTACTTAACTACCGACCTAAGATTATGATATCCCTCAATACTTCATCTAATTATTCTCTCTCTCTCTTAACTTAGTTTAATGGATTAAATTGTTAACCTAGAGTCTTAAATTATTTATAAGTCTCTGTCGAGTTTCTCATAAAAATACTTCTCTCAATTAATTTACTATATGTCTATGCAAAATTAAATTGAAGAAAAGATTCATTAAGTTTGTGCTCTAATCCTGGCTATGTATGGCTTATAAATGTATGTCTACCCTATATGAAAATCAAACCGCCTAATCAACTAAGTGCATTCGATCATACGTTATTCTATTCAAGGTCTACCTAAATCTCCTTTGTCAAGGTTTAACCTAGGTTTCTAATTCAATCTAATTAGTGATCAAGAAATTAGAAGCATCGAGAACAGAATAAAATAAATAGCTTAAATCTATCAAATATAAGTAAACGAGAGATAAATAATTTTGATTACATATTGAGTTCAATCATAATATTAGATTAACAATTTAGTTCCCCATCAAGTTACGCATCATCATTGAATAAAGTTTAGACAATAAAACAAACTAAGAAAATAAAAGAATAATAAAAAAGATAAAACTCAAGAATTATAATCTTGATCTTCCAAGTCTTCTTGAATCCTTCACATTCTTCTCAACTTCATTGATTTTGTGGCTTGACTCTCAACTGTCAATCTTGTGTTTCGTTCTCCTCTCTTTAAAAGTCCTCTGAAAGGTTGTTTTTATAGACTTTGAAGTTAGGTCAAGTTAGGTGAAGAAAGAAGTCAATTTCAACTAGGATTTCCTCATCAGACTATGTAGGTTGCAGCCTTACCCAATTAATTAACAGAAATCATAATTGCTCTAGGATTACTGCAGTATGTCAAATTTGACAAGAATTTTTACCATCTTACAAGCCAAACTGGGTAAAGTGGTAAACTAAAAGTTGTATATTTTTCTCTTATCTTTCCAATGATCTAATAATTGCTTCATTTGAAGCTTTGTAGAGAAAGTTATAGCTAAAATACCAAAACATATGCAGTGAAAGTTTACACCTTGAAATTGCTCTTTTTCTTCCACTAAAATTCTTCTTTCATCAAATACCTACAAAAGCACAAATAAATTAATAACAACCTATCTTAACCACATTAACACCAAATTAAGCATAAAATTAACTAAGATTAGATTAACTCTCTTAAATTAACTAATTTAAAATAATTAAATAAAATATACTAATTTCTATGCATTACTACAAGAACTAAGCTAAATTACTATTAAAATTAAGCCCAAATAACTCTATATCATAGAGTTATCAATGAATCCTTTGTTAAACCACCAAAACAGCCTTGAAAAACTCAACCACCTCAGTTCGGTTGTTGCAAACCAAAGTTGCCTAAGAAATACTTGTGCAGCCTCTAATGGTGATCCACACCAATGAATCAAAAAATCCTTCTCTAAGGATTGGGAATGCTATTTCTTGTCTATGTACTAGCAAATATGAGTTCATAAACTCAAATCCCACACAAAACAGCCTTAGGGTCAAACACACACAACACCAAGGGAAGGAAAATGACTTTCTCTTCATAAAGGGCAATTAGGGAAAAAGTGTTTTTCAAGTGTGTAGGCTTATCTTATGTTGGGAGGCTATAGCAAAGTATTTATACCTTAGAATAATTTAACCCTAATTAGGTCAATTACATAACTTTTATGTAATTGCCAATTAATCCAATAACTTAATTAAACTATTTAATTAAGTCCTTAAAAAGCTTATAACTTTTAATTTGATTAAGTCCAACTTAATCACCTTCTCTCGTTTTATTTTCAATATTCATTTTAGGTGTGTGACTTATTAGGCTTCTAACGTGTTGGAAATGAACCTAAGATATAATCCTTAAGATAAACTTAAGATTAGATAAATTTAAACTAACTTAAATTTATCATTAATCAAATTAACTATCTAAAGTTCACAGACCAAGAGCAAGATTTAACAATTTGATAACTCTATTATATAGAATTATCTTGCCATATTTTGAGTGATAAAATGGTTAAGTCTTTAAGTTTAGTCAAAATTTTAAGTAGTTTTCATCGTTTTTTCTTTAATTAGTTAACGCATATTTGAGCTAGTTTACTTCAAGTTATTTTAGTTCATTTGTATGGTAAAAATGCCTATTTTTAGCTATGGCTAATTTAGTTCTTATATTTTTAAGGTCCTCAAAAGAAAAGGGGTCCAGTGGCAAGGAACTATACAAGTGGCCAAGTGCAGACATCATCAAACATGTTACAGTATTTTGAGCATAACTCGAGATACAAACGACCAATTGACTAGATTTTTAAACCACTGGAAAGTTAAAAGGAAGGGTTACAACTGTGACGCTCAGCACTTCACCTAGTTCTGATCGAATCATGGTCAAAGTTACATTGAAATTTGAAGGACTAAAGTAGAATGCACAGTAGCTAGGCAAACAAGATAGCGCAATAGTCTCAAAGGGCCAACGCAGCAGTGCCACCCCTATTCAGCAAAGACTCAACACCAACCAAAGAGGTTGGCATCACGGTGCCAGCTTCTTAAAGCCATGGCACCAACATGTATTGCCTCATTTTTACATCATTTGATCTTTTAAATTAAAGAGCTATTTTTAGGGGTATAAAATAGGCTTTTAACTTTGAAAATGGTCTGGAGACCACAATTCATTTTGGAAAAAAGGTGGCTGAAAATGAAAAAGGAAAACGAAGAAGAAATTTTGAAGATCAAGCTTGGAAAAGCTACAATCGAAGACTTTCTCACTTTAGATTTGATTTCTCTCTCTAGCTCTCTTTATAGAAATGTTTTATTTTGTTGAGATGTTGGTTTGTGTTATGGATAATTTGAGCTAGATTTCTTTATCTAGGATTATGGTGGATGCTATTATGTAGTTTGGATATTTAGATTGGTTTTTACACACTCTTTATGGAATTATCGATATTTATTCAAATCCATGTTTATTTTCTCTTTTGTTGCTTGATCACCATCAAGATGAGTTTGGGTTTTTAGATGATGCTTGACAAAGATAGTATAAATAGACTTAGATTTGGATAATGTATGTTCATTCCATTTATTAAATTGAGTGGTTGATTAGTTAATAAGGCAAACATACACCTATTAACCATTATGTTAATAGGTTGAATTAACATAATGCTATTATGTTGTTAGGACCTAGGCTTCACAAACTTAGCTTGAATTAATTCCCTATAGACATATAGAGGGTTAACTAAGTTAGCAATTATATGATAGCTCAATGGAGAGCCATATATGCTAGTGGATCCTAAACTAACATTGATTTCCATAAGAGTAGGTAATTAACCATTCTAGCATCTAAACAAAGTATTAGCTAAACGCATAATCCTAGGCTTTATTCCATTGCTTCTTCATTAAATTTTGATTGTAATTTTTAGTCTAGTTTTAGCTATTTAAATTTTATTTTTACTTCAATTCTTAAATCTCGATTGCTTGGATAAAATTTGCTTGTTTTAATGTTAGTACTTAGCAATAATTATTAAGCCAACTCCTTGTGGGATCGACAACCCTTCTTATCATTATATTACTTGTTGATGACCACGTGCACTTGTGTGAATTTCTTGCTAAATTATGTAAATCACTAAAGCAAATATATTGGTAATTTAGCAAGTAACAAGTTTTTGGCGTCGTTGCTGAAAAAGTTGAGTCTTTATTTTTATTTGTTAATATTAATAACAATCAAGCTAGTTTTAATTCAAGTTTTTTTTTATATATTTTCAAGTACTTTTAACCATTTTATGAGAAAAGTAAAGAGTCTGGAATTAGTCTTTTGAGATCTAAAAATCAAAAAGACATTTCGAAGGTTATTGAAACAAAATTCGCAAGACTCTAATCAATTGGATACAATGGCTGAGAATCAAGGTGAACAGCAAATTCAAGGGCATGTAGCAGTGGATGATCAATCTTTGAGGGATTATGTTGTTCCATTAGTCAAGGACTTCATTCAAGCATTAGAAGGCTGGCAATCCAAACTAACAATTTTGAGATTAAACCGACTATCATTCAAATGATACAAACGTCATTCAAGCATTATTTGGCATCTAGTTTAGAGGTTTACCAAAAAATGATCCCAATGTGTATATTTTTAACTTTTTGGAGATTTGTTTTACCTTTAAGCACAACGAAGTCACTGATAATGCTATCTGGTTTAGGCTTTTCCCTTCTCACTACTGGACAAGGCTAAAGTTTGGTTGAATTCTCTTCCCACGAGCTCTATCACAACATAGGATGATCTTGCACAAAAGTTCTTGGCTAAATTCTTCCCTCTGGTAAAGATGGCAAAGACGAGGAACAATATTACTTCTTTCACATAGTTGGATTTAGAATCTTTGTACTAAGCATGGGAAAAGTATAAGGACTTCTTTGGAGATGCCCACATCATGGTCTACCTAAGTGGCTCAAGTGCAAACATTTTATAATGGGTTATTGAATCCAATTCGGACTACCACTAATGACGCAACTAGTGACGCTCTCATGGCTAATTCAATTGATGATGCTTATGGTATATTGGAGGAGATAGTGTCCAACAACTATCAATGGCATTCTGAAAGGGCCTTGCCAAGAAAGGTAGCTAGTGTTCACAAGATGGATGCCATTAATGCTTTGACTACTTAGGTAGCACCTCTCATTAAAGAATCTGATTCTTTTAAAGTGCACCTTGTATAAAGTCCTTATATTACTTTTAATTATTGTGGTGATGGGCACTCAAGTGTTATTTAAGTATGAAGTCTGTGTAGTTTGTGGGGAACAGGCAGTAATCAAACACTTATAATCCAAGGTGGAAGAATCACCCCAACTTTTCTTTGAGCAACAATTAGAGTTCTTCATCAGTTTCGAGACTGAATTTTCCTCTAGGTTTTTCACAACAACCTAAATCACCAAGTGCAAGAAAAAAATCCATCTATGAAGGAGCTGCTAATGCAATATATGGCTAAGATAGATGCCCTTATTCATAGCCAAGCAGCTTCGTTGAAAAATCTTGAGACACAAATGGGGCAATTAGCCAATGTTGTCAACAACAGACCTCAAAGGACCCCACTAAGTAATATTGAACTTAATCTTAAGAAAGAAGGTAAGGAACCTTGTATGGTAGTAACCCTTCGAAGTGGGAAAAATGTCAATAATGGTAATAAACAAGAAGGACAACAAAAGAAATCAGTCGAAAATGAATCAGAAGTTGAAAAGTCAAACAAGCAAGAACAGGTTAAGGATGCACAGGCAACACACTCTCCTCTTCCATTTCCTCAATGTTTCCAAATGCAAAAGTTGGATGATCAATTTTAGAAATTTTTTGAAGTGTTCAAGAAACTCCGTGTCAACATCCCTTTTGCTCAAGCTTTAGAGCAGATGCCTTAATATGTTAAGTTTTTGAAAGATATTGTAAAACCCGACCCTATAAACACATGTCATGATATACATGCACTGAGTAACATGTTATTATGCTAGGAAAGTCCAAGAATAGAGGAAACCCGGCATTGTACCTAACGGTACACTTGAGTTGATTTAACCTCGAACTAGTTCAAATAGGAATCGTAGGATGAAATTTAATATTTTACAGTCCAAGAATGACTAAAAATGATTGTTTGGAGTTCGAGGGTTCATTTGGGAAAAAATTGAAAATTTTGATGTTCAGGGGCAAAATTGTCTCATTTTGCCACCTAAGATAATAATTTGATCATGGAGTGAAATTTTTGACCAAGATTAACTATTTGGAGTATAATTTAATGATAGGAAGTGAAAATTTTCAATTCCGGTAATTTTCGAAACATAGGGGCAAAACGGAAATTTTGTCACCTTAGGGTAAAAACCGTAATTTTCACCACCCAAAACTTGTCAAAATTATAGGATTTATTTATTTTTGGTATGAATAACTATGGTATTCTAAGTGGTGAAAAATTGAAGTTTAAAGGATGAAATTTTAAAAATGGGCCAATGAAAAAGTGACACATGGCACTTTTAATTGTTTAATATTATTTTAAAGGAAAATCAACCCATTTAAACCCCACATCAGGTGATGGCCGGCCATAAGGAGAGAACAAGAGAGAAAATAGAGAGGAAAGGAAGAAAAGGGAAAAACCAAAGGAAAACTAGAAAATTCAAAAGGGAAATCGCGTTTTTCTTCTGTTTACGCGTCTAACGGTAAGATTTTTCGACTTTAGCTTGATTTCTACCTTTCTTATGCCTTTATTTTTATTTAGCATGCTTGAGGAGAGAGATCAAAAAGTGAAACCAAGGGCTGGCCGAATTTCAAGGGGAGAGATTTTGAAGTTTTTAGGTTTTGATTCTTAGTTAAATTAGTAGTTTTAGTTAGTTAAATGTGTATAGAAATCAAATTGGACAAGAAAGCATGAAATTCTCACAATACCCACCCTTGGCCAAATATGCATTGATGTACAATGATGATGAACTGATTTTTATTCTAAGAGAAATGAAGAGAAAATGATGAAGAATGGTTAAATGTGATAAAAAAACAAAATGAAAAATAAACCGAGTAAATGTCCCATTTTTGACCGAATTTTTCAAGGAGGAAAGTGAGTTGATTTTGGTGATTTTAGAAGGTTATTGGCTGATATTTAATGGTTAGAAATGTTGGAGAGAAAATGGGACAATTTAGAGCTAAAATGGAACGCGTTAGCAATTTAACGGGTACAGTGCAAAAAATAGGTTAATACCGCGTTTAAGCCGTTTTAGGCTATTGCATTTCATACCATGCATTAGTATAGGATTTAAGTCAATTATATAGTGATTTAGCATCAATGTGGTGAATTGGGTAAATTTTGCAATGTGTTTAGGAGGAGAGCCTTTCGGTAAAGGCAAGTAAGTCGTACCCGACGAACAGTGATCGGGGCACCTAAAAAGCAATTAGTTTGTACAAACGGTGAGTAAACCTATTATTATTGTAAATTATCTAGAGTTTATTTTTAAATACTCTTCATGGATTTTATGAAATGAAAATGAGATTAAAATGGGATTTTTTATGTTTTAGAAATAAATGTGACAAATAAAAATATAATGTGTTGATTATGAAATTGAGTAATTGGAGGCTACCAATTATTTTGAAATATATATTGTCCTATGAATGGCTTATGATATATGAATATATGTGGCTATATGTTACAATTGCATTGGGAATTTATGTAAGCTATCTTTTACTATGCAGACGGGGTAAATAAATAAAAGCCACGCTATACTGTCAAAATTTTATTAAAATTGGTGGGTTTAGTCACTGCAGTGACGGGTTTCCGTGGACTACCTATTAGAGGAGTACGGTAAACCCGGTTATATAGTTACTTCAATAGTAGAGGCGAGGAGGGTAACTCCCGAGGTAGTATTAGAGCTCACTTCACGTCGAACCCACACGTGAATGTGTAACTAGACCAACGCCAAGGAATGACTTGTTTTAAAAATAAAAATGTGTTTCATATGTAAATATCTTAACAACCTTGGCGAACTCGATTAGATGCCTCGGCCAAGGTATCCCTGAGGATTAGTTTTGGCTTGAGCCTTGTTTTTAATAAAAGACAAAAACCTTAACAACTGTTTTGGTAAATTACAAATATTTTATGGTTTAAGAAATAAATTGAAAACCGTATGAAACGGTTTATAATTTGTTGTTTAAACTTGCCTCCATGTTACTCGCCTTTAGATATTTATAATAATATCTGTTTACTCATTGGGATTGCGAAATCTCACCCACCTCCTTTCCAAATATTTCAGGCCTGTGGTAGCTTATAAATACCGATTTTGTCGAGGATTCCAGTTGACCCCTCTATCTCACAGACAGTAGGTTACTATCACCAACACTTGATGTATTTAGGGGCCACTTGTCATTGTAATTATTATTGTACATTATAACTTTGTAAATTATTGTATGTATGAATTTATTTTACTTCCACATTACAAAAGATTTTTGCACGTGTTTCTATAAATATTGTTTTATATAAAAATACTATATTTTAATCAATATTTTGAATAGTAATATTTGTCTATAAATCCTTTTAAAATAATTTTATCTTTTGATTTACTTGAGCCGAAAACGACTGGTAATTGTTTAAAACGGAATGTTTAAAAACGATTGCTCACAGAAAAGGCAAGAAACTAATATGTAAGCCTTACGGGGTTCCGGTTGGCATTCCGAGCAATAAGTGTCAATCGAGACGTCGCGGCGATTGTCATGGGCCCGAGGGAGGTTTCAGGTCGTGACAGATATCTAGACAAAGAAGAGGAGATTGGGTGAGTATGAGACAGTGGCACTCATTGGGGAATGCAACACTGTTATTCAAAACAAGCTTCCACTGAAACTCAAAGATCTAGGTAACTTCACTATTCCTTGCACAATTGGTGCGTTGTTCTTTGCTAAAGTATTGAGTGACTTGGGGGCTAGCATAAATTTGATGCCTTTATTAATTTATAAAAAATTAGGATTGGGGGAAATCAAGCCAACCACAATGACACTGCAACTTGTCGATTACTTTCTCCCTTATCCTCGGGGCATTATGGAAGACGTTCTTGTTAAGGTTGATAAATTCTTTCTCTCGATTAATTTTAATGTTCTTGATATGGAGAAGGATCGTGAGGTCCTTATCATACTTAAGAGACCTTTTCTAAAAGTTGTTAGAGCTCTTATAAATGTTGAGAAAGGAAAGTTTACTTTGGAAGTGTAAGACTAATATATAGCTTTCAATATTTTTAAAGCTTTAAAGTTTCCAAATGAACATGATGAATGCTTTGTGGTAAGTGTAGTGAATATTGTCACTCATGAGGTGTTTTGATGAGATTTATCGCCATGACCTTTTGGAGGCCTCATTAATTACTAGCTCTAAGGAAAATGATGTTGAATTTATGGATTATGTGAACTTATTGGATACATCATCTCGTGTCTTAAAGACACCATTTGAATCTTTGGATTTTTCTACTTCATCTTCACTAGCAAAACCATCTATTGAGGAGTCTCCCACATTGGACCTTAAACCTCTACCTCTACATTGGAGATATGTTTATCTTGGTAACTTATCTACTCTTCTTGTTATTGTTTCATTTGCTTTTGTTGACTTGTAGGAAGATAAGCTTTTCAAAGTGCTAAGAAAGCATAAAAAGGTAATAAGATGGACCATTGTCGACATAAAAGGGATTTGTTCATCCATATACATGCACAATATCCTTTTGGAGGATGACCATAGAGCCACTGTTGTTGATTTCTTACACAAGTGCACGTATCTTTAACAAGTAATATAGTGATAAAGTAGAGAATCGTTCCCATAGAGAATTGTTTTAATTCCTATTGTTAAGGACTACAATTGATATATCCTAATCTTATCCAAACAATTAAAAATTAAATTAAAAAGAAAAACAAACTAAAGATTAAAACTAATCTAAATTAACCAACAAAATTATTTTATTAAATTTGATTGACTTTTAGATCTAAAATTATGATGTCCTTTAATACTTCATCTCATTATTCTCTCTTTCTTTCTTTCTCTCTCTCTCTCTCTCTCTCTCTCTCTCTCTCTCTCT
>NC_030858.1:18190768-18247173 GCF_000208745.1 Theobroma cacao | reverse complement strand
CTACTACTATATATATATATATATATATATATATATATATACATATGTATGTATGTATATGTTAGTGGCTAAATACATTGGACAATCTTTATAATGAGGGTTAGAATACCTTCCATTTACCTTAAATAGTGAGGGCAAAAAGACATTATCCCTTAGGTTGGATCACCCTTGGATTAATTATGTACTTCTTGAGTATTCTCAACAAATGATATGATTGATTATAATAAAATCCTGACTTGAAATGATTTTTCGTGTATGATTTCCTATTTTGAATCAAGGTCAGTCCTTTACTTGTTTTATACTTGAATTATGTCACTAAGTTGTACATATGGCATAAGTTATCCATGATTGCTCTTAAGGAACCAAATTAGGGCATTTATAAGCAACAATCTGGGTTTTATGAATGAAGTATCGATACTTGCTTAAACAAATGCCCCAAGAAGTATTCTGCTCAATAAGTATCAATATCTCTGTCCAAGTATCGATACTTATAATATAATTTTTCAAAAATAAGTCTTTAAAAGGTAGTTTCTCTTAGGGATTGTCTTGATTCTTTCAAATTGTAGAGGTGTTAATACTTGTAGAATACTTCCAAAAGGATTAGAAATATTTGATTTCTATGTGGCATATGCATCATTTTGTTTTATAACAAAATCATATGGTTTAAAAGTAAAGGCATTGTGTTATTGAAAACAATCGTGCGTTTGCTTGTTCACATGCATTTAAAGGAAAACAACATGATTTTGAAACATCTAAAAAAAATGATGGATAAAGAAAATAGGATAAAAGATCTATTTTTTTTTTACCCTTTGTCGAATTAATTTTATATTGATTTATATGCATCATTTTAAAACCTTATTTGCATAATTTTTTATAGAATAATCTACCACCTTCTTAATTTAATCCTTTTATTTCTTGTTAATTAAATTATTATGTGAAAATCTACATATGGTAATGATAGATTTATAAATTTTATTGAACTAATACTTTCATACTTATTAGATTTTGCTTATTTGAATTCTTTTATATGTAATATTCATCTTATTTCTGAATTTTTATCTAATTGAATTATAAGACATAGTTTAAATTTATAAATTATGCTTTATAAATAAATTTAGAGTTTTCTATACCACCTAATAAGAGCAGTTTTCTTTCTTTTTTAATGTTTTGCCTTTTTATTTTTGTCACAATTATCTTTTGATTTTAATTTCATTTGCTAAAGTTGAATTTATTGGAGGTTAAAAAGTGATTCAAAATCAAATTCGAATAAAGTTACCCAAGATGCTGAAGATGTAAACTAATATTATATATACATCTCATTTGTATTGAAATTAATTTGTAATTTCTATCTTTATCTTATTAATTTTTTATTTAAAAAATAGTGTGAATACAACCCAATGGCTATGAGCCTTTCCATTTCTAATATTATTTGTTACTCATTTCCATTCTAATTTTAGCAAGTTTTTTGGAGTAAACTCCAAACATCATACCACAACTATAGAGCTTGAGATCAATATAGAATACAGTTCTTTAATACAACAATGGATTCCAAATAAAGAGAGAATTAGCAACAATGGATTCCAATGGCTTGTGAGACGATGGTTTCATGATGTCCCATAAGATTAGTGAATCGAGTAATCTAATTTCAAAATACGTGTTTTGGTATTTTTTTTATCTCATAGGTATTCAGATCATTTTTTAACATCTATTAACAACATTTGAGGTTTCAGAATACGCGTCTATTTTGAATAGTAATATATTGTAGATGAATTAGGGTGAAACCTTAATTGTTTGGATAGGTAATGTATCATTTTTATTACTATAATGATGCTGCACATTTACTAATCAAACTATATCCTCTCAATTTTTTCATCATGGAAGCTTAATTCACAATCTCTTCTTGTTGGTTACAAGTTGTTAGGCTATATTAATGCTTGGAATCCCATGCCCATCTACTACAACTAAAAAGGACTCAATCCTTCTAAAATGATCTCAAATTTTGGTTTGAGCAATGCATCATTAGGATCAAAGTTCTCCTTCATGGAATAATATCTTATGTTAAAGATGTTGTTCCATTCTATAGAAAATACTAATGGATAGGTTTTAGAATTAAAAAAAAAAACCTTGTTTTCATTAACAAGATGAAGACACATATATACAATTTGTACAGATTCTGCCACTCTTAAATATCTACTACAATCCCTAAGAATATGTTGAAAATAAATACAAAAAGAATTAAAGAGTTTGCCAAATATTATTGCTTGAAATATGAAGAACATTGCAACTGGAATAATGAAAATATTTTGCTCCTTGATTTAAGGATATGCGTATATTTTGTAATAGTTTCCCTCAAGCCAATTTGGGTGACAGGTTTGCACTCCACCAAGCTTGCCATTGATATTGTGGGCACCACTTTGTGCCTCCCTCAAGTTGGTGGAGAGTGAACTCTTACATAGTTTAGCAATAAGTTGAATGTTTCAGCACTAAGCCCCTTGGTTAACAAATTTGCAAGTTGATTGTGTGATGGAACAAAATTGAAAGCTAAGAGCTTTTGTTGAACTTGTTCTCTGATAAAATGAAAATCAAGCTCGATGTGTTTAGTTAGTTCATGAAATACTAGATTGGAGATAATGTGTATGATTGATCTGTTATCACATAATAGAAGAATAGATTCTATAATAGAAAATGACATATCTTTTAAAACATTGCGTAATCAAACCAGTTCTGTAGTTGTTAATGGCATTGTTCAATATTTAGCTTCTATTAATGATCTAGATATTATTTTTTGTTTCTTTGTTTACCAGCTAATGAGAGTGTCTCCTAGAAAAACAAGCATTCCTGAAATTGAGCACCTAGTAGTTAGATAAATAGCCTAATCTGAGTCACAGTACACCGTCAACTCAAGTGAGTTCATACTGGAATAAAAAAAGCCATGGTCAGGAGATTTCTTGATATATCGAACCAATCTTTTTGCCATAGAAAAATGAGATGCTCATGGTGCCTGCATGAATGGGCTTAAGACTTATACAGCATAAGAAATGTCCAATCGAGTCACTGTCAAATAGATTAGTCTCCTTACAAGTCTCCTGTATATAGTCACATCCTTTTGTAAGTCCTCTATCTCACCAGATAGATTGTGTTGTTATAGATGCACCTTTGCATATTTGAGACCTGCTTCTTTAATAATATCTCCTGCATATATGTGTTGATTCACATAGATTCCATCTTGATTCCTTTTAACCTCTAACCCCAAAAGATAATACAAAGTTCTAGGTCTTTTATTTTGAAACAAGTTTGGAAATATTTCTTAAATTGTGTACATTTATCTTCATTACTCCCAGCAAGTATAAGACCATCCACTTAGATTAATACTGCCAAGAAGCTATCCCCATCTAAAGTGTGAATAGTGAGTGATCTTATAGACTTTGTTTAAAACCATAATTGATAGAAGAAATGGAGAGTTTTCCAAACCATTATTATGGCACTTGTTTTAGTCCATACAAGGACTTATCCAACTTACCAATTAGTGAATCATTAGGAATTTCCATACCTTGAGGAGGTTTCATGAATTCTTCATTAAGTTCCCTATGTAAAAAAAAACATTGTCAATGCTCATTTGATGTAGTTCCCATCCTTTAATTGCTGAAATAGCCAACAAGCGTCACACTATAGTGAATTTAGCCACTGAAGCAAAAGTTTCATTATAGTTGAGTCCCTCCACTTGGCTATAACCTTTTGCAAATAATCGAGCTTTGTACCTCTCAATTGTTCCATCAGCTCTTCATTTAATTTTGAATACCCATTTGCTTCCAATTACCCTTTTTTCTTTTGGTAAAGGAACTAAACTCCATGTATTATTTAAAAAAAAGAGCTTTTAGCTCTTCATTCTTAGCTTTTTTTCACATTGAATTTTTGACAACATTCTTATAAGTATCTGGCTCAAAATTCACTTCTTCTATTCTTGCATTATTAGTAAAAAATACTACGAGATTTTTAAAAAAGAATGAATTTTGAGAATCTTTATCATACAATCAGTGGATATGAGTGGTAAACTCGGTTGGGTGTCTATAAGCCTCTTACAAGTCATTACATAATCTTCAAAACTTTGTGCATTCTTCTTCCCCTTTGTGGACTTGAGTTCTCAACTATCATTTCTTTTTCAATTTCACTTTTTATTTCAAGATCAGATTCTCTCATATCTTTTTCCTCTATCCTAATTGAGTCTTCTACATCTTCAAGTTGATTTTATGCATGTATTGATTCTTCACGTTCAATCACAATTGTCGATGATTATATTTTTGCTATTTTTGAAGGTTGTATAGTTTTAAAAGGAAAAGAATCCTCATAAAATATAACGTCTCAAGATTCAAAGAACATTCTAGTATTGAGTTCCATTACCTTATAGCCATTTTTTTCCCGAAGCATAATAAGGTTCAATCATGGTTGTCGATGATCGTTGGATTGATTTCTTCAGATGCTAGAGTGAAGACCTTGCATAAGAGGAATAGCATATTGCCTTAAAGACTTGTTTTCCTCCCTTTATTGTTTAGCCATTGTTTCAATGTGAGTTGCAGCTTATGAATTTTCTCTCCGAGGTCTTCAAAAAGTCTTTGATTTCTAGATCAAAAGGAACAATCTCTAAGTTTCTCACTCTTCATGTACAACGATTAAAAGTACCTAAAAATAAAGAAAACAAAGTTTGAATTAAGACAAAGATTGCTTGGTATTTATATTAGCAAATAGCAAGAAAACAATTCCTTAGAAACAGTGTCAAAAACTTGTTAGATTTATCACGTAAGTGTACATATCGTAACAAGTAATATATTAGTAAGTAGAGTGTCGAATCCCACAGATAATTGCACCAACTTTTGCTAAGTATTAAAATAACACAACCTAATCTTATTTAAACAATAGAAACTAAGTGATTAATTAAAAACAGAGTTATGCTAACAAAACTAAAACTAAGAACTAAAAGTAAGTTTTAACTAGAAAATTAATCAACTAACAAGCCTAAGACTATAATATCTCTCAACACTTCATTTGAATCTTCTCTCTCTCACTACTTACTTAATGGCTTAAGTTGCTAACCTAAAATCCCAATTTATTTATAATTCTCTGTTGAGGTTTTTATAAAAATATCCATCCCAATTAATTTCCTATATGTCTATGTAAATTCAACCGAATATACTTTAACCTTGTCTATATATGACATATAGGTATATGTCTATCCTATATGTAAATCAAATCACCTAATCAACTTAAGTGAATTCGAACATAAGCTATTCCATTCATAGCTAACTCTAAACTCCTTTGTCAAGTTGCATTTAGGTTTCCAGATCAAGCTAGTAGAAGCATTAAACATAAAATTGAAATAAACAACTCATATTCCATTGATCCTAAGCAAAAGAAAGATAAAGAATTCAAACTATTTATTTAGTTCAATTGAAATTTTAGATAAAGTAAATTAGTTCATAATACTACTAAAAACATCATCCAAAGAAAAGTAACCATCAATACAAGTCAAAGAAAGTGAAAAAAGAACAAAAATAGAGAGGGAAACTACGAGTTGTCAAATCTTGAATATTCAATCTTCTTTGATTTTCCTTACTTTCTTGCTTGTTTGATGACTTTTTTTTTCTCTAGAAAACTTACTCTAATTGTGTCGTTAATTGCCCCCAAAAATTACCTTAAATAGCCCTTTTAAAACCTTATTTTAATAAAACTTGAAAAAGTTTTAAACCAAGATGTCAGGTTGGCGTAGCAGCTTTAGCTTTCTAGCACCGCAGCACTTTACTCTCTAGTGTTTGTTTAGGATAACATCATCTTGTGATGTCACAGCTTTGAGCTCTCGGGTGTAAGAATGATGCCCTTGCTCAACACGATGCCACGACACCCATGTCTTCACAGTCACACACCCAAAGGCTCATTCTTACCTTATGCTGCCTCTACTGCCCTACTTCATCTTGTGACGTGATTTTTTCCTTCTTCCAAGCTAAACTGGATAAAGTAGTAAACATGAAGTTGTATGCCAATCTCAATGGCTCAAGAATCGCGTCAATTGGACTTATAGAATGCGAGTTATGTTCAAAATACTAGAATATGTGCAAGAGAAGCATAAACCTTGCAAGCTCTCTCCTTCATCACTTGAAGCCTTTTTCAATAATAACTAAACTAAAAAGAAATTTAACATAAAATTTTAAATTAAACAACTCAACATGCTTTAAACATAAATTTTGAAAAATAATTAAATACTTTTAATTTCGAACCTAAATCTCAAGAACTTAGCCAATTTAATGCTCATTATATATCAAAATAACTCTATGAAACTGAGTTATCATACATTAAATAAACCTTTCAATCTAGAAAATGGGATTTGTCCTAACATTCTGTGAAGTAATTCTGGTTAATTCTTTAATCTCAAAGCATTTGCCCAAAATTTTTTTCCTTTAAAATGATAGAGCCCCCTTCCATTCTACTTGCTCCAATCACCCTCTTAGTGACAAGGTCTTGTAAAATATATTCATTTGAAAAAAATGCTATTAAGCCTTTTAAGTCTCGAGTAATTCTACTAATTGAAGCTAAATTGCAGGTAAAATTTAGAAAAGAAAGAACTTTATGTAAAACAATATTGGGATTTAGTTGAATATCTCCAACACAATCCATTTGTGACTTTTTTCCATCTAGTAGTGTAACTTCCATAATAGATTTTTCTGGATATTTGCATTTCAAGAACTTTGAATCTGATACAAAATGGTTAGGTGCCCCACTGTCTAGAATCCAATTTCGAGAACAAGAAATTTTACCAACAAAGTTGATAATGAGAGTTCCTTGTTTGACTCCGTCAAGTATTGCCATCAGTTGATCAAACCAAGTTTGAGATAACCTTATTGTATTTGTAACAATCTGTTGTTGATTTGCTCGTTACTAGGGATGTTAATAAGTACCTTGTTACAAGGTACTCGAGAGTACCCAACTCGATTATATAAGGTTAGGGTACCTTATAAACGGGTTTGAGATGGGTTTGGTAGTAATTTCACTACTTGTAACAGGTTCGAGTACAACCCCTTGGGTACCCGCTACCCGAACCTAATTATGTTAACATCTAGGTTTAGGTAGGCACCCACCCCAACTCGAATCCTATACCCATTTATATAATATTTTATTAATATTTATATAATAGATAATTAAATTAAATTAAATTAAATATGTAAAATTTTGTTGGTGTTTGGATTTTAATTTGTGTAAGGATGAGAAATACGTCACATTTTTACCAATTTATGAATAATTCATTTTGATAGAAATTGATAGAGATATTAATGATATATGATTGTTAGTCAAATTATTAATTTGATATCATTAATATATTTAAATTAAAAAACTATTAGAGTATTAGTTATGTTTAAATAATATGAATATCTTATCATATTACAAGAAATATAATTACTGTTAAATATATACTTTTAATATAAACATATTTGCTTTTTATTTTATATTTTACAAAAATTATAACTTATAAAATTATTAGTTGTAATATATATACCTTTCTTTATATAAACTCTAAGAATAAATACATCAAAAAGGAGATTGTGAGATTAAAGTAGTTTGTCAACTTATTTTTTTTAATTTCATGTAATTAAGGACAAATCTATAAAGTTAATTAAATTAATTCATGAAAATATGATTATTGATCAACTTGTAATGTCTTTTAATATATACTTTATATATTCTGTTAATTTATAAGGAATATAATTACTATTATATATATACTTTTAATATAAACATATTTACTTTCTATTTTGTGTTAACTTTACAAAAATTATAATTTATAAAATTATTAATTATAAATATATATACCTTTGTTTACATAGATTTATAATATGTATACCTAAAGAGAGGTTGTGAGATTAGAATATAATTATTATTTTTTTGCTTTTATAAATTTAAATTAAACAATGATTGTTGTAAACTTGTAATTTTATTGTTTATTTGCTTTTATAAATTTAATTGTTAGTGAATGGTATGGAATATGGATGTGAATTGTAAAATATAATTTAATTGTATATTGATACAAGTTTGGATTCGGGTTCGAGTAAGTGGGTACCCATGAATAGTTAAATAAAATTTTTTAACATAACTGAGTTTTTAAACAGATTCGTGTAATTGTCGAGTAGCAGGTATGTATTAGGCTTCAGGTTAAAGTAATAAATTTTAAAAATATCTGGGTAGTTATCGGGTTTTAGTACTCTACAACTTAATCGGGTTCAAGTTCGGATACCTCAAAATTAACTGGTACCTTACCTGTTGACATCCTTACTTATTGTTAAGAATGCACGTTATTTCCTTTTGGTTTTTGTTACTGCTGCATTAATGGATGTCTTTACTTGAAAGTTCATTTTCTTCCTGTGCCAATTTGGTGGATATCCTACAATCTCAAAACAGTTTTGTTTTATGTGACTTATCATTTTTTAGTGTTCACATTTTGGCCTTTTGTTTGGATCTAAATCATATGCTTTGAATGCTACTACCTCGACAATTGACCTTGCCATTGTCACCTCTTCTAAACTCAATAAAGAATAAGTAGTTGTTAAAGATGGTAATGGATCCTTACAAAGAATATTCGATCTTACAACCGGATAGGAATCACTCATTCCCATTATAAATTGATGCAAATTTTCTTCTTTTTTTTCTCTGCCCAAGACTCCTCACATACAACTCTCACATCCTTGTCTATGAGACCTAGAAAAACTTTCAAGTTGATCCCAAAGTCCCTTCATTTTTGTATAATAAGTTGAGATTGTCAACTCACCTTGTCTAGTGTTGAAAATTTCTCTTTTTAGTTCTTGAATACGAGGTCCACTTTCATGTGAAAACCTCTCTTCCATATCTCTCCAAATGTAATAAGCAGTGTCATGACATATAGCACTGTTATGAAACTCCTCATTAAGTAAGTTTAACAACTATACTACTATCATAACATTACAAGTCAACCAATCATCTTCTTCTAGATCTCTTTTTTCTGGTTTCGATAATTTTTCATCCATAAATACCAACTTGTGTTTTGATTGCGTTGATAATAGCTCTCCTCCATATTGAATAGTTGGGTCCTTTTAGTGCATGGGCGACCAACAAATCACCTAGTCTATCAAAATTACTCATATAATAGTGAAATGGTTTGTCATTTTTTGCTTTGGTAGAGGATTTTGATTGGTTTTTTTTGTTTGTTTTTCTACCATATAAAAAAATGTTCACAAGAAAAAACAACTTAGCTCTAATACCATGTAAAAAATACCAATAGGTTGGCTTTAGAATCAGAAAAAATCATGCTTTCAATAACAAGATGAAGACATATATATACAATTTGTACAAATTCTATCACACTTAAATATCCTTTAAAATCCCTAAGAATATTTTGAAAATAAATATGGAAGGAATTAAAGATTTTGCCAAATATTATTGCTTGAAATATAAAGAATATTGTTGCTGGAATAATGAAAATATTATACTCCTTGATTTGAGGATATTCATATATTTCATAATACATTCATTGTATTTGTTGCATTTTCCTGTGAAGCTCGAAACAAAATTAATAAGCTTTACATATATAAATATAAATCCACCATGATAATTTTTTAAAAAAATATGAACAAAAACAATTAAGATATCCGTTATTTTTTTAGGTATGTGTCTATCCAAATTTTATTATTTGCAAGGTATCCAAATCTTATAAATACTTGATTAATAATTAAAAATTTGTACCTTAACTTACTCGAATTATAAAGAAACGACTATTATTATCCAAGCCCGATAAATGCTCCATTGCTAGAAAAGAAAAAAATCAAAAAAAATACAAAAAAAAAAGTGAAAGAAAAAGGTTGAGAAAGAATTAAAAAAAAAAAAGAAAGAAAAACCTAAGTCCCTTTAAAAACTCATGATTTCAACTTCCTAACAAAGCACGAAAAATTGAGCCTTCCACATCATAGAACTAAATTAAAAACAATATAATCTAAATAATTCTTTCCTTGCCAAGTAAATCTACAAAATAATTAGATGTGCATCTCCAAAATTGGATGTCACCCTCACATCAATTTGCAGAAAAATCTTCTAAATATTGCTCGACAAAGGCAAGCGACAACAACTTCAAGACCTCAACGTTTTGAGTTTTCTTAATTTAAGGCTTTTTAGTTTTGTAAGAAGGTTAAGGTGAGAGGCCATAGATAACCAAATTTTGTTTCTTTAGTTAAGTGATAGAACAAATAAATATAAGTTAGTATCTGTTGAGTTTTAGGTTGACTAGAATTCTAGATCTTATTTAATTAGGATTCTTGTTTGTGTACAGCATTGAGTAGTTGTATGATTTTAAACTTCTTATTCCACATCGAGTCCTAATCACATTCTACTTTGGACTTTTAGACTATAAAAGTGGATCTTTAGGTTTTAGAATTGAAAGTAGTGCTTTGAGAGCTTTAGAGAGGGAACACCTAGTAACTCTGTCATTTGCTCTAGGTGGAGCTAGAGTGGTTTGGGTGAGTGTTCTTGGGAGGTTATTGAGAAAGAGTGCGCAGGAGATTTTGGGTTGGTTTGGGGAACCATAGAGGTCAATTTATTGTACTTTAATTTCTCAATAATAGAAGAACAGTTTCACTCCATGGACGTAGGTAAGAGGTCGAACCACGTAAATTCTTGTGTTTTTCTGTTTGCTTAATTTCTCTGGGTTTCATCTTTTTGTTGTTTCTTGGGCAATTTCCACAACAGTATCTTATCATTTCAAGTTTTGAAGTTGGCTAAATTAGTAAATATTTGATTTCTTAATTCAAATCATTAGGGTTGATTCTCACAATTTGCAAACTTTTGATAGCATTTGTTAAATATAATATATAAAATATGGGTTTAGGGTTCAATTATCATATATCTAAGGAATGATATTCATACGCCACTAGAATCTAAAATAGATAATAAACTTTATACTCTAATCTGTTTTAAATTTGAATTTAAAATACCATAATCTTATGTGATTGGGTCAAAGAACTTTGAATACTCAAAAATTCGATACTTATTATCATCATTAAGAAAAACTGACCAAACTGAAAGACACCAAATTGTCTCATGGTATTGCTAGTATTTTCATAGTATAATAGCTGATGAATTATGTCTAGTCAACTCCCCTCTTGTTGAGGAAGCCCTAGTTATTCATGCTTTTAAAAGGCATTAGTGCTTTCTTTCAGGAGGTTTGAAAATTCCACACATCTTTGAATTTATATGCATTAAAATGGAGATTACTCTTAATAAATATAGATTTTAATTCATTATTTTCATTAATGATAATCACTATTTTTTTAATTTTTTTAAAAATATAAAATTGAAAATATTACATCATAATTTTAAAAAATAAAAAATTAAATCCTGAAATGAAGAACCAATTATTCTTTTATATTTTACAAGTTTTTTTTTTGTTGTGAATATCCATTTGTCTTATCTACATCTAGATTTGGATGTAAATTAGATTGGATCGACATTAGGATTTAATCCATCTAATCCCTTAGTATTATCTTCATCTTATAAATTCTATCTAGATGAAGGGTTATTTGCTTATAAATAGGCCCCTCACTTCATCTGTAAACATACACTTCAATAAAACCTTTTTTCTCCTTCTAAATACTTTCTTTCTTTTCTTTAGTTGTTGTTTCAGGTTATCTTTATTTGTTCTTTTAAATTATATTTTCATAACACATTATTAATACGATTCTCTAATTTCTCAAGCTTTAATATCATTTAGTTTTCATTATTATCTCAAAATCGAAGTTCAATTTTTTGCAGGTAATATTTATCTATTGCCATTTTATTATTTTTTTTCCAAATTTACCAATCTATAATAAGTCAATTTTCAATTTTATATTAATTGTTTTATATCAGCCAATTTATTGTTTTGCTTGTCGATTACAATATTTTGTGCAATACAAACTTCTAAGTTTTTCTTTTAAGTTATCACCATGTCAAATATTACAAAACTGGAATTTGTGGCCTTTGATATTACTGGCAAAAACTATCTATCTTGGATTTTAAATGTTGAAATTCATTTAGATGCTATGAGTCTTGGAGACACAATCAAAGAAGAAAATAAAGTATCCAATCAGGATAAGGCAAAAGCAATGATTTTCCTTCGCCACTACCTTCATGAAGGATTAAAAATTGAGTATCTCATAATAAAAGATCTAGTCAATCTTTGGAAAAGTCTAAAGGAAAGATATGATAACTAGAAAACAATAATTCTGCCAAAAGCTCGTTATGATTGGATGCATCTACGACTGCAAGATTTTAAAACTATAATTGAGTATAACTCAACATTATATCGAATTAGTCCTTAACTAAAATTATGTGGAGAAAAGGTGATTGATGCTGATCTGTTAGAAAAAAAAAACATTCTCTTCTTTTCACATGTTAAATGTGCTCCTACAGCAGCAATACCGTAAAAAAGGCTTTAAAGAATACTTTGAACTGATTTTATGTCTTCTTGTGGCTGAGGAAAACAACGAGTTATTGATGAAAAATCATGAATCTCAACCAATTGGTTTTGCTCCATTTTCTAAAGTGAATGTGACATCGTTCAGAAATTATGGCCGTGGTCGTGGTCATAGCCATGGATGTGGAAAAGGTAACCATAATTATCGCAATTGTGGTGGTTACACAAATTATTATTCTGATAATAAGAACACCCACCAGCAATGGATGAACAGTGAATAAATATAAGAAAAAGACAAAGGTAGACAAAATAAAAAGAATATAAAAATGTTTATTATCTATGTGGCATGAAAAGCCATTGGTCACGTACCTGTCGTACACCAAAACATCTTGTTGAACTTTATTAAGCATCACTAAAAGATAAAGGAAAAAATATCGAAACAAATTTTGTTGAAGATGATAGCTAAGTTGATATAACACACTTGGATGTTGCTGATTTTTTTGCCTACCCTAAACGATGAATTGACTATTTGATTGGTGATGGAAATGCCAATAATGAAATTTCTTAAATTGTTTGTTGATGTGTTTTAATACAACTTTATTAGGAATTTGGTATATTTAATATAACTCTATTAAGAAGTTGATGTGTTTTAATATGTCTATTAGGAAGTTTTTTGTATGTGTTTTAATAATAAAGTTTATATTTAATGTTCTCTTATGTCAACTTGTAAGTTTCTTACTATATATATTTTATTTTTAAAAAAAAATATGGATATTTATCTGGTTGGATCCAAGATCAATGATGAAGATATATGTCTAATAAATAGTGCTACAACACACACTATATTTAAAGATAAGAAATATTTTTCCAACTTAACAATGGAAGAAGCTAATGTCAATACAATATCTGGTAGTACAAGATTAATTGAAAGTTCCAAAAGAGTCAATATTTCACTAGTCGAAAGAACAAAGTTTATGATAAAAGATGCATTATTTTCTACTAAATCTCAAAGAAACTTATTAAGTTTTAAAAATATTCATCTGAATGGATATCATATTGAGACAACAAATGAAAGATACACTAAATATTGTTGGCTTCATTAGTTTTTGATGATAATAAAACATTCCCATTTATTTGTGTCTAATACCTTTATTTGAGTGTGCAGGAAATTAATATATGAAATTAATTTCTTAAGCCTTCAAAGAGTATTTTTGAAAGAAAAAGAGGGATAAAATCAACAAGATGTAACTGAATAACAAGGAGGAAGCTTGTTAGTGAAACAAGGAAGAACATTGGTTGACCAAATTTTAAATTGGAGAAATGACGGGCTAAAGAGTTTGAAAAACAGAACCAACTTAGTCAACCAAGTCAGTCGACTAAGTGCCCTCTACCAAAATCTGCAAATCAGAAACAGAATCAACTTAGTCAACCAAGTTAGTCGACTAAGAGCTCTCTGTCTGCAATTTGAATTAGAGCACTACAAGACAGAATAACGGCTAGAACTCATCCTCAACTGTTTCCAACGGCTATAAACTGTCAAACTGCCATCAAAGGTGCATCTCCAAGTATAAAAGGGTCTTCCAACAATGAGAAACAAGTTTTTTAGAAGCCTTGAATGAGATTTAAGCTATAGAAAGTAGAAAAACCAGAAAAGCTTCACTTCATTTGTCTGCACTTAAACGCCTATTCTTTGCATTTGTCTTTTGCTCTCAATCTTGTACCAATCATATCAACCAGTGATCATAAGTACTTTCTTTGACTACTTCTCTTGTATTCCTAGAGTGAGGAAGTCACTTTAAGGGGTTATTCAAGCTTGGGATAGCTTGATTATTATAGGTTGTGGTTGAGCCTGTGAAAAACTAGTGTAAAAAGTTATGGCTGAACCTGGTAAAAGCCATTGTAAAAACTTGGTGGAAGCTTGTGAATTTCACCGATTGTTAGTGAATTTGTGGGAAAATCCTTGGTTAGATAATCAAGGTAGTGGATGTAGGTCTTGGACTGAACCACTCTATATTGTTGTGCATTTTATACTCTATTTTTGTTTTCTTAAGTTCTGGAATTTAGTTTCCAATCTTGTCAAGAGCCAAATTGTATTATTCACCCCCCCTCTAGCACATATTATAGGGACTAACAATTGGAATCAGAGTTAGTTCCCTGTTTTTAAGGCTTAATATCCTTTGGGAAGATCCAAATGGCTCAACAAAAAACCATAATTGTTGAGGGACAATCAATAAACAAACCACTTCTATTTGATGGCTCTAATTACCCTTATTGGAGAACTAGAATGTCAATCTATATTAGGGCTATAGATTATCAAATGTGAGACGTCATAACTGATGGACCCTTTATGCCCTCAACCGTGAATGTAGTGACAAATGAGTTGATGCCCAAGCCAAGGTCTGAATGGACTGAGGCTGAAACTAAGAAAGTTCAAATAAACTTTAAGGCCATTAACACATTACATTGTGCCTTGACCCCCACTGAATTTAACAAAGTCTCAAGCTGTACAACAACTAAACAAGTGTGGGAAAAACTTAGAATAATCCATGAAAGGACTTCTCAAGTAAATGAGTCCAAAATTGCTCTCTTAACACATAGTTATGAAATGTTCAAAATGGAGCCTGGTGAAGACATCACCAGCATGTTTGATAGGTTTACAAACATTATAAATAAATTAAGTCAGCTAGGCAAGCCTATCCCTAAACATGAATTCGTTAAGAAACTGCTTAGATGCCTACCAAAATCGTGGAAACCAAAAGTGACTGCCATTAGAGAGGCTAAAGATCTGAACATCATCACTCTCGATGAGATTCGTGGTTCTTTTCTCACTCATGAGCTAGAGCTTAAGGAAGAAGAAGAATAAGACCGAAGGGAAGCAAAGGAAAAGAAAAAGAGCATTGCACTTAAAGCCAACATCCTTGAAGAAGAGTTGGAAGAGCTCTCCTGTGATGATGATGAAGAATTGGCTCTAGTTGCAAGAAAATTTAGAACACTAATGAGCAGAAGAAATCAAAGGCTAACTAGAAGAGGTTTCAGGGAATACCAAGATGCTTTATGAAAAATAAGGAACAAAAATGACTCCAACAAAAAGAAGGAGATGATCTGCTACGTATGCAAGAAACCTGGTCACTTCAAGTCCGAGTGTCCATTGTTGAAAGATGAAACCCCCAAGAAAAATAAGAGATCCAAGAAAGCAATGGTGGCTGCTGCATGGTCGGACAGTGACACATCAAGCTTTGAAACTGATGATGAAAAATCTGAGAAAAGAGCAAATATCTATTTAATGGCACAACAGGATGAAACAAAAGGTACCCTCATCCCCCTGCATTAATTCTTATGATGATTTACAGGATGAATATGAATGCCTTTATGATGAATTTGAAAAAAAAATTCAAAATACAAATCATTGAAGAAAAAGGCTGCATTACTTGAAAATGATTTGGAACAAATCAAACAAGAGTTCACCTCTATTGTTGAGTAAAGAAATATTTTGCAAGTTGAGTTAGAACACTCAAAAACAAACTTTGAGTTTTTAAAACAAGAGCTGGAAAACAAGTCTGAAGCCTTGCAAATAACTCTTGATGAAAACACAGCTCTTAAATGTTTGAAAAATGAATCTTCAAAAAGAGATGCATACCACAATAAATATTCAGCTAAAGCATTACCAAGATGTTATAATTGTGGTAAACATGGTCATTTGTCATATGACTGTTTTAAGAAAAGAAAAGTATAGAAAGTTAAGAAAATTTGGGTTCCTAAGGGATCCTTTGCTGCAACTAACACTCAAGGACCTATCAAAGTATGGGTACCTATAAAGAAAAACTGAAATTATGTTTTGTAGGTTGAGCTGGACTTAAAAGAGACATGTTCAAAAGCTCAACTCAAGAAGAAACAGCCTTGGTACTTGGATAGTGGCTGTTCACGGCACATGACAGGACATGAAATGCTGTTTGCTTAGTTGGATAAGAGAAATGAAGGAACCATATCCTTTGGAGATGATTCAAAAGGCAGAATCCATGGTATAGGTACGATTGGTAAGAGTTCCAAACTCAAATTAGTCATGTGTTGCTAGTTAAAGGCTTAAAGCATAATCTACTAAGTATTAGTCAATTATGTGATAATGGATTTAAAGTATATTTTGATTCAACTAAGTGTGAAGTGATTGATATGAGTACAAATAAAATCTCATTTATAGGAAAAAGGCTAAAGAACATGTATGTAATTTTTCTTGAAGACCTTGATGTGATTAGTGAAGTATGTCTTGTTGCAAATGCTAAGAATGATAACTGGTTATGGCATAGGAGATTAAGACATGTGAGCATGCATACTATGTATAAATTAATAAAGAAAAATCTTGTTGTTGGACTGCTGGAATTGAAATTTGAAAATAATAGGATATGTGATGCTTGCCAACTAGGAAAAGAGGTTAGAACATCCTTTAAGACTAAGAAAATAGTGTCAACATCTAGACCTCTTGAATTGTTGCACATTGATTTATTTGGTCAATAAGCACAACTAGCTTAGGAGGTAAATCTTATGGCTTTATAATAGTTAATGACTATTCTAGATATACTTAGGTATACCTCCTTGCTCATAAGAATGATGTTCTACAAGCATTCTTAAGTTATTGTAAGAAAGTAGAAAATGAAAAAGGACTAGCCATAGTTAGCATAAGGTGTGACCATGGAGGAGAATTTGAGAATGATGAGTTTGAAAAATTTTGCAATGAAAAGGGGTTGGATCACAATTTTTTTGCACCTAGAACACACCAGCAAAATGGAGTTGTAGAGAGGAAAAATAGAACATTAAAAGAAATGGCTAGGACCATGTTATGTGGAACAACCTACCTAAATATCTTTGGGCTGAGGCAGTAAATATAGCAGCTTGTATTCTTAATAGAGTCTCAATAAGACCCTTGATTTCAAAGACTCCATATGAACTTTACAAAGGTAGAAAACCAAATATTTCTCACCTTAGGAGTTTTGGCTGTAAATGCTTTGTATTAAACAATGAAAACAGCCTTTAGGGAAGTTTAATGCAAAGAGTGATGAAGCAATATTTTTAGAATATGCATTAAACTCAAAGGCCTATAGAGTTTTTAACAAAAGGACCTTAATCGTTGAAGAATCAGTCCATGTAGTTTTTGATGAGTCAAATGCTTTACAAAAGGAAATTCATGATGATGATGATGATATAGAAATCTTAGAAAAACAAATGAAAGAAATGAGCTTAGAGAATAATAAAAATAATGAAGAAAGCTCATCTAAAAGAGAAAATGAAACTCCATTTCTAGAAAATCTACAAAGAGCAGAAAATCAGCATGATGATCTACCAAGGAGTTGGAGATTTGTAAGAGATCACCCACAAGACCAAATAATAGGTGACATTTCACAATGAGTTAGAACTAGGAAAGTAACTAGAGAAACTTGTGAGTTTTCAGCTTTGATATCTCAAATTGAACCAAAAAACTTTGAAGAAGCTGAAAATAAGGAAAGTTGGATAATGGCCATGCAAGAAGATTTTGATCAATTCACTAGGAATCATGTATGGTCATTGGTACCTAAACCTTCAAATCATCCTATTGTTAGTACTAAATAGGTATTTAGAAATAAAGTAAATGAGCAAAGAAATGTAGTTAGAAACAAAGCTAGGCTGATAGCAAAAGGATACAACCAAGAAGAAGGAATAGATTATGATGAAACCTTTGCTCCCATAGCTAGGATTGAAGCCATAAGGTTGTTTCTAGCTTTTGCATGCTTCATGAATTTTAAGTTGTACTAAATGGATGTAAAAAGTGCATTCTTAAATTGATTAATTCAAGAGGAAGTTTTTATAGAACAACCACCTGGTTTTGAAGATTTTCAAAAATCTGATCATGTTTTTAAGCTTCACAAAGCATTGTATGGATTGAAACAAGCTCCTAGAGCTTGGTATGAGAGGCTTTCAAAATTTTTAGTTGAAAAAGGATATGATAGAGACAGCATCGATACTACATTGTTCATTAAGAGATATCTAAATGATTTAATTGTTGTGCAAATATATATGGATGATATTTTATTTGGTGCAACTAATGAAGCTTTATGCAAGAACTTTGCAAAGGAAATGCAGGGTGAATTTGAGATGAGCATGATGGGAGAGTTGAAGTACTTCCTTGGTCTTCAAATCAAACAAAGTGAGGAAGGAATCTTCATCAACCAAGAAAGATATACTTATGATATGCTCAAGAAATTCGATATGCTAAAGCTGAAATCAATTTCCACACCAATGAGTCCATCCACCAAACTCGATTTAGATGAAAAAGGTAAGGATGTAAATCAAAAGCTCTATAGAGCTATGATCGGCTCTCTTCTCTACTTAATAGCAAGTAGACCAGATATTCAGTTTTGTGTGTTCTTGTGTGCTAGATTTTAGTCACAGCCTAAAAAATCACACCTAACAACTGTTAAGAGAATTTTTAGATACCTCATAGACACTCAAGAACTAGGAATATGGTACTCTAGAAACTCAACTCTTAACTTAGTTGGATATTCAGATGCTTACTTTACTATCATCAGAACTGATAGGAAAAGCACTAGTGGAACATGCCAATTTTTACGAAGGATGCTTGTGTCTTGGTCTAACTAGAAGCAAAACTCAGTAGCACTATCTACAGCATAGCCTGAATATGTTTCATTAGGTAGTTGCTGTGCACAAATCCTTTGGATCAAGCAACAATTAAAAGACTATGGAATAATTACGCATAATGTACCGATATACTGTGATAACACAAGTGCAATCAATATATCAAAAAATCATGTGCAACATTCTAGAACAAAGCACATTGAAATTAGACACCATTTTATTAGAGGCGATGTAGTGAAAATGACATTAAAATAGATTTTGTGAATACTCTACATCAATTAGCAGACATTTTTACCAAACCACTAAGTGAAGATAGATTTTGTGAGATTAGAAGAAATTTGGGGATGGTTAATGTGAAGGAATTATAAGAAAATCTTTGGCTCTCACATTGAAAACAGAATGCATTCAGTCGACTAAGGAATTCTTAGTCAACTAAGAGTGGCTTGACATCCTTAAATAATAAGACTCAGTGAGTTTAAAGAAATAGGAGTAAATTGTGGTAAAATTTTGATTTATCGGGTGTAAAGAGGAATAGAGAAGAGCTGCCAAATGTAAATAATCAAAATTTTATAGGGAGATTTAAAAATATGAAGAAATAAAAGTAGGGCAGTTCTTAAAGGAAGATGAGAAGTTTTCTGAGCAATAACTGCTGCCAACCTCTTCTTCTATCTCCTCTGCAACCCGTTGCTCTAAAAACAAAACCGACTCAGACCTTCAAAAATTTTTAGAACCAAAATGGCTAGAACATCTCAGAGTAAAGAAGTATCAGAGAAGAAGAAAGGAAAAAGGCCAATGAAGGAAGAAACTGAAATAGAAAGTCAGAAGAAGAAACAAAAAATCGTGCCTTCTTCAGTGAAGGAAATAATCGAGAAACTAAGAGAAAAAAAGCAGAAAATAGATAAGAAGAAAGATATAGAACCCTCACTCCAAAAAGGTATCAGTTCCTCTTCTTCTTCGAAATTTAGAAATAAGCTGCATGAGTATAGATTCAAGAATATAGAAAATGCACCAATCTCCTGCAAAAAGTTTATTGATTGAAAGAGTTTTGAGGAAACTGTAGAAATTCAGACCAGTCTATCTGAGTACTTTGATGAGCTGAAACTTAAAGGTTACAGCACCTTTAAGAATAGGTCATATAGTCCAAGTCTGGTTAAAGAATTTTACTCTAGCATTGCTCTGAAAGAAAAGGAATCATAGATTCTGATGACTATGTAGAAAATGGCTTGAATGTCTATTTGAATGAAAAAGAGTTTGTTGTGACTGCTGGAGATTTAGGGAACCTGCTGAAAATAGAGGGTGAAATAGGTGAATTTGAACTTTCAGAAAAATATGATCCGTCCTCACTATGGGAGATCATCACTGAAAGGAAAGAAAAATACTCCTCTAAAAGTAATTCAGGTCTGATAATCAATCCACAAATTAGGATACTGCATTACTTTATAGTAGCAAATATTCAAAGGAGGAGTGGAAGTCTTAGCTACATCAGCATCTAAGATCTTTGGCTGATGGAGCATGCTTTTAATGGAGTATCTCTAAATTTGAGGAGATTTATGATTGAAAAAATGAGAAGTGCCTGCAGACTTGATAAAGTCAATCTGCCATATGGGAATGTGATTACATCCCTTGTGCAGAAGAAAGGAATATGGCTAAAAGGTATGATATAGACCTGGTGAAAACCAGAGACCAAGCCATTTATTATGGCAGCTTAGTTAAGATGGGGTATGTGCTCGATGGAGAGAAGTTTATTAAAACCTCCAAAACTGGCCCAAGAAAATATCACTGTATGCATGCTCAACCTGAAGAAGCTCCTTCTAGATTTTCGAATGAGATGATTTTTAATTTGCTTATGAGGATTGATGGTAAGTTGACTGACCAAGGAGTGAAGCTACAGAAAATGAAAGATAAAATCACTGAGTTGGAAAACAAGCTGAAGGTGAAGGAAAACATGGCATCTGAACTTGTGGCTGCAGATAGTTCTACCACATCCAGCACTGCACCTGCACAGCAAAGTGTTAAAGGTTCAGCAGAACCAGCAGAGAAGTCTGTCCCTCATATTGAAAGTTTTGGCACTCAAGCTGAAGGCTCTACCTACAAGTCTGCCAATCCTGTTCTGCAAACTGAGGACTCCCCACAAGGAGTTGATCAACCAGCCAAAACACCCTCCCCTGAACCTCAAAGCAAAAATGACTCAAAACAAGCGACTGAAGTAGCTGGTGCAGAAATTGAGAAACATCAAGCTTCTTCTCTAAATTCAGAGGAAGTTTCCATTATGGACATTTTTCACCAATTGGTCAGAGAGGAACAAGTTGAAAAAGACACTGCCATGACAGCAACTCAGAAGGATGGTGCAAATGTAAGAAAAAGAAAGAAACCTGCTTCAACTCCCAAACTAAAGGCAAAAACAAGGAAACCAGAAGCCACCACAGCACCACCAGTTGAAGCAAAACAACCAACCAAAGGAAGGAAGACTATGGCAACCAAGATAGCTTTTCTCAAAAGAAGAAAGTCTTCCAGATTGGCAAAGAAGTCCAAACTAGTTTTAGCCTCTTCTCCTCACAGTCCAGTTCATGTTTCAGACAAATCTTCTCCAGAATCCTCTCCTATAAAGTCATCTCCTCTCTGAGAACCCTCTCCTTTTCCTCTCAACCCTTTCTATGATACTGAATTCTCACCCTCCGACACATTAGATGAATAGAAGCCCCTCCCTTTGATGCTGACAAAAAGGGGGAGTAGAATAGAATGGGTGCAGGAACTAGGAACCAGAAGAATAAAATTTTAAAAAATATGTTAAGGTCGAGGAACTAGGAAGGAACCTAGGAAAGGAAAGAAGACAGAATCAAAGATGAATGAACTTAGAAAAATAAGAGATAGGAAGCAAAAATAGTTCAGGGGCAGTTTCGAAATACTTGTTGGTTAACTGTTATTTGTGCCATGGTGGCACTTGAACACTTGGTTTTAATCTTGTTATCTATATGGTTGTTTAACAAATGGATGCTGATATGATTATGAAGCTTGATTGATGGAAATTGAAATCTGTTATCCTTGGTATTTTTAGTACTGTTGACAAAATCTGCTACTGCATTGATATTGAATTATATGCTGATAATTGATTTTTTTTGTGGTATTGTGAATAATTTCTGATTGAAAATAGATATAGATGGTGTATGTAACATATCAATTGAAACATGAATAATGTATACAAAATATGGAATCAATAAGCTGATTGACAGCTGCTGGAATAGTGATTAAAATCTGTCAACATTTAAAGCTGAAATATTAATGATGATGTCAAACCCTACTTTCTAAAATAATTATAATGTCATTCACATGTTCAATAGAATGTTTGTATATTTAAGAAGTTCGAGAAATCGTTAAAAGATGATATTGCCCCTAATGGTACTATTGAGTCGATTAAGCCTCAAACTAGTTCAAATAGGAATTTTAAGGTGAAATTAAGAGTTTCACAGTTCAGGGATGACTCAAAATGGTAATTCGGAGTTTGAGGATCAATTCGGAGTCAAATCGGAATTTTTACTATCTAGGGGTAAAATTGTAATTTTTCCACTCGCGGACAAATTTTGAGATTTTGAGAGAATTTAGATCACATTTGACAAATTGGAGAATAGTATGAGTATAAGGGATGAAAAATATGTCTATGGGCAATTTTTTAGTTTTTGGGGTAAAAACGTAACTTTTAACTTGACGAGGGCAAAAGTGTAATTTTTAAAAATTTGCTCCACCAAAACTTTGAAAAAGTCTAGAAATTTCATGGAAGACATGGATAAGTGAAGAGGATTGAGTGGTAGAAAAAGAAAGTCAAAAAGATGGCTAGAAAAAAATAAAATAATAAAATATTCAAAAGGTAAATAAAATAATAATATTTTATTAAGCCTATTAAAAGGCTTGAAAATTCCAGAATTCTTCATTTGGAGGGTCAGCCAAAACCAGCAGGAGAGAGAGAGAAATAAGAACAAACCCTAGAGTGAGAAAATTCAAAGAAAAAGTGTGATTTTTCAAGGAATCAAGTGTTTAAAGGTATGATTTTTCAAGCTTAGCTTAAGATTTATCATTTCCATGCATTTCTCCTTATTTTCCATGGTTAAATTATGTGTTTTGATGATGGATTCAAATCTGATCATATGGGTTTAGAGAGAGAAAGTTGTTAGATTAATTTGATTTTGAACTATGTTAGTGTTTAGTGTTAGTTTAGCATGTTTATGAGTAAAACAACAAGAAAAATATTCATTTTCTCCATGAATTTCTCTAGGCCGAATCTAGCCAATGGTGTGTGAGGATGAGGTTGACTTTATTTTAAGAGAATTAGATGGAAAAATGATGAATTATGAGGTTGGAAATTAAATGGGAATTTTTGGTGCAAAAAAATTGAAATTTTTACCCACTAGGGGTAAAAGCGTAATTTGTGATCCGAACTGATAAATTGGACCACATTCATAGTCATTGAGGTATTGTGGATATAATTGGATAATTGAAATTGAAATGGATGGAATTGGAGTTGAATTGGAGATTTTAGAAATTTACACCGTGTATAGGCGAGTTAGGTCGGACACTGTGATTAAGCGATTGTCCAAACATTTCACACCCTATCTAGTGCATACGCATGGATAAGAGCCTGAAATAATATATATTGATTTGACACAAATTATTGAATTTTTTGTGTCATGTATTGTGGATAGGTGGTGAGCTATCTGATACGGGTAAAAGACTACACCCGATGACCGAGAATAAGAGTATATCTACTCCTAGTACAGTGAGTAAACTTACTATCGTCTTAATTATCTAGAGTAGATTTATTTAATTGTGTGATTTTATGAAAAAATGGTTTAATTGGAAAATTATTGTGTTTTATGGGAAAATGAGATTTTATAAAATAATTTTATAAAATTTTTGAAAATTTAATAATGATTTCAAAAATAGAGTAATTGGAGACCTATACTATGATTGTGTTGTTTATCCATGATTTTACATTAAATGGCTTATGATAAATGTGGGTATGACTGGTTATTTTTATGATTTAAAGAATATGTGAACTGCTTTGATTTGCCTTGAATGTGTTAAGTGAGCCATGTCATACTATTGTGATTTTATTGGTTGGTGGATTATAAAGTGGGCACTGCAGTGACGGGGGTTCCGTGGGCCAGCCTAATTAGAGGGGCACGGTTCCCAATTATTGAGCTTACCTCGATTGGAGAGGCGCGTAGGATAACTCCCGAGGTAGGATTTGAGTACACTTCACGCTGGCCACCACGTGAAATTGGGACTCAGCCAACGCCAAGGAACGGCTGTGTTGTCAGAGGTGAAATGTGTTTGTGTGTGTGACAATAAACAGCCTTGGCGGTCTCGGTAAGATGCTTTCGCGAGGTATCCCCGAGAATGGATTTTTGGCAAGAGCCAAGTTTTTGAAAAGTGCATAAGCCATGTTGAGTAATTAGATGAAATCCAATTATTTATATGGGTTGAGATGAATTATTTTAATTGTCTCCTATTACTCGGCTTTAGATTATTTTGATGATGTTTGTCTACTCACTGGGATTTTATAATCTCACCCCTTCTTCCTATACATTTTTCAGGCTCAGAATAGGCAGTAGACTGTCAATTGCATCGAGAAGTAAATTTCGGAGTTGCATCCTAGAAAGCAAGGTTATAGACTTAAACCTTCTCAGTTATTTGGGGGCTCACGTGTCATTGTAATTTAAATTGCATACTCTAGTTTTCTATATTATAGTATGTATAAATTTATTTTGTTTTTATGTGCAGAAAATTAATTTTTTGATGTTTCAAAAATATACATATATATATATATTTTTTTACATTAAAATAGATTATTTTAATTAATATTTTTAGTTTATTTTATTATTCAAAAAAAAAAGAAAAGGAAAAAAAGAGAGAGGAATGGAAAAACTGGTACAAAAGCCTTGCGAGGTCTCGAAAGGCGTTCGGGGGAAGAATGTCTATCGAGGCTTCGCGGCGGTTGTCACGGGCTCGATGGGAGTTCCGGGTCGTGACAATTCGATTGGTATCAGAGCTTTTGGTTAACAAAGCATGGTTTTAAAGTTTTTGATTTTTATAGTTATTTTAAGAATTCACACTGACACTGTGTGGCCCCGGGTTGAGTTAAACTAGGTTAAGTTAAGTTGGGTTAGGTAGAGTTGCATGTATGTAGAGTTTGAGATTACTTAAACTTGCCTCGTTTCCTTTTTAGATTACCATGCCTCCTCGACGTGAGCGCCCACTCCCTACTAGATCAGCTAGGAGGGGCAGAGGTCGTCTTAGGCAGGGTCAGCCAGACCTTAGAGGAGAGGAATCGACTGTGTCTCCTTTTCGAGCAACACTTGCTGCTGAACCGGTAGAGATTCCTCCGCCACCTACTGGCATTCCTGCCGTGTCTTCTGAGGTAATCCAGGCAATGGCAGCCTTCTTTACCGCAATGGCTGGTCAAGCTCAGACTAGTCAGGTCCCACCTGTAGTGCCACCAGTTACTCCTTCAGTTCCATTGGCACATGATGTCTCTATTTCTAAAAAGCTGAAGGAGGCTAGACAACTGGGTTGCGTGTCCTTTGTGGGTGAGTTGGACGCCACCGCAGCTAAGGATTGGATTAATCAGGTTTCAGAGACACTCTCTGATATGAGATTGGAGGATGAGATGAAGCTGATAGTGGCTACGAGGTTATTGGAGAAGAGAGCCCGTACATGGTGGAATTCAGTGAAGTCCCGTTCCACTATTCTCCTAACTTGGTCAGACTTTCTGAGGGAATTTGATAGTCAATATTATACCCATTTCCATCAAAAAGAGAAGAAGAGAGAATTTTTGAGTCTGAAGCAGGGGAATTTAACTGTAGAAGAGTATGAGACTCAATTTAACGAGCTGTTGTCTTATGTGCCTGATTTAGTGAGGACTGAACAGGATCAGGCCGATTATTTCGAGGAAGGGCTCCGCAATGAGATAAGAGAGCGAATGACTGTGACAGGTAGGGAGCCCCATAAAGAGGTAGTACAAATGGCCTTAAGGGCTGAGAAGCTCGCAAATGAAAATAGGAGAATGCGAGCTGAGTTGGCAAAAAGGAAAAATCCGAATATGTCCTCCAGTCAGCCACTAAAGAGGAGCAAAGGCTCATTTGTTTCAGGGAGTGCTCCTTCTGTTTCGGTAACATCCTCTCGACCATCATTTTCACAAATGCAGCAGAGGCCTCCGAGATTCAGCGGATCTGCAGTGACTACTTCTGAAAAAAGTTTCGGAGGTTTTGATAGATGTAGAGAATGTGGAAGATTTCATGGCGGGGTGTGTTGGGGGCCTTTGCGATGTTTTCATTGTGGCCAGACGGGTCACTTTAGAACTAATTGTCCACAGTTAGGACAGGCCACTGTAGCTGCTCTATCTTCATCAACTCGTACGGACTTGCAGATGAGAGATTCCTCTGGAGCACAACCGAGACAGGGAGTAGCTATTCGGCCTGATGTGGAGAGTAACACCCCAGTATACCCACCTTCCAAACCACTGACTCGTGCGTCAACAAAAGTTTTTACGGTAATGGAAGATGAAGCACGAGTCCAACCTAGAGAAAGTGAATGAAAAGTTAGGTGGAAATGTAAGATAATGATAAGAGATGTAAATACTAAGTTCTGAGAGTGTAAATAAAGCTTTTAAGAATAATATAATAAATGAGTTTATGTAAAATATCGCTATGGAATTTTCTTAATGTATTGTGGAAATTGGAGTTCAGAAATGCATAAGACATGAAAGATGAATCTTTGAGGCATTGATGAGAATGAAAGTGCAACCCCACATGTGTAGGGATTAGTAATATGGGTAACTAAAGTGAAGAATGATCCTGAGTGGTTCAAGATTTAAATTTCATGTATGATGAGTGATGTAGGTAGAGCAACGAAAAGAACATCTCAATAGTTAAAGGATTGTGGAAGAATGCTCAAACGAAGGAGATGACATGAGATGTTGAACATTGGATAAAAGCTAATACCCCTATCTTTTCTTGGAGTTTGATAAGTGAAATTTTGGGGACAAAATTTTTTTTAAGGGGGGTAGTGTTGTCAAACCCTGCTTTGTAAAATAATTATTACGTCATTTACATGCTCGATAGAATGTTTGTATATTTAGGAAGTTCGAGAAATTGTTAAAAGACGATATTGCCCCTAATGGTACCATTGAGTCGATTAAGCCTCGAACTAGTTCAAATAGGAATTTTAAGGTGAAATTAAGAGTTTCACAGTTCAGGGATGACTCAAAATGGTAATTCGGAGTTTGAGGATCAATTTGGAGTCAAACCAAAATTTTCACTATCTAGGGGCAAAATCGTAATTTTTCCACTCACGGATAAATTTTGAGATTTTGAGAGAATTTAGATCACATTTGACAAATTGGAGAATGGTATGAGTATAAGGGATGAAAAATATGTCTATGGGCAATTTTTCAGTTTTTGGGGCAAAAATGTAATTTTTCACTTTACGGGGGCAAAAGTGTAATTTTTAAAAATTTACCCCACCAAAACTTTGGAAAAGTCTAGAAATTTCATGGAAGACATGGATAAGTGAAGAGGATTGAGTGGTAGAAAAAGAAAGTCAAAAAGATGGCTAGAAAAAAATAAAATAATAAAATATTCAAAAGGTAAATAAAATAATAATATTTTATTAAGCCTATTAAAAGGCTTGAAAATTCCAGAATTCTTCATTGGGAGGGTCAGCCAAAACCAGCAGGAGAGAGAGAGAAATAAGAACAAACCCTAGAGTGAGAAAATTCAAAGAAAAAGTGTGATTTTTCAAGGAATCAAGTGTTTAAAGGTATGATTTTTCAAGCTTAGCTTAAGATTTATCATTTCCATGCATTTCTCCTTATTTTCCATGGTTAAATTATGTGTTTTGATGATGGATTCAAATCTGATCATATGGGTTTAGAGAGAGAAAGTTGTTAGATTAATTTGATTTTGAACTATGTTAGTGTTTAGTGTTAGTTTAGCATGTTTATGAGTAAAACAACAAGAAAAATATTCATTTTCTCCATGAATTTCTCTAGGCCGAATCTAGCCAATGGTGTGTGAGGATGAGGTTGACTTTATTTTAAGAGAATTAGATGGAAAAATGATGAATTATGAGGTTGGAAATTAAATGGGAATTTTTGGTGCAAAAAAATTGAAATTTTTACCCACTAGGGGTAAAAGCGTAATTTGTGATCCGAACTGATAAATTGGACCACATTCATAGTCATTGAGGTATTGTGGATATAATTGGATAATTGAAATTGAAATGGATGGAATTGGAGTTGAATTGGAGATTTTAGAAATTTACACCGTGTATAGGCGAGTTAGGTCGGACACTGTGATTAAGCAATTGTCCAAACATTTCACACCCTATCTAGTGCATACGCATGGATAAGAGCCTGAAATAATATATATTGATTTGACACAAATTATTGAATTTTTTGTGTCATGTATTGTGGATAGGTGGTGAGCTATCTGATACGGGTAAAAGACTACACCCGAGGACCGAGAATAGGAGTATATCTACTCCTAGTACAGTGAGTAAACTTACTATCGTCTTAATTATCTAGAGTAGATTTATTTAATTGTGTGATTTTATGAAAAAATGGTTTAATTGGAAAATTATTGTGTTTTATGGGAAAATGGGATTTTATAAAATAATTTTATAAAATTTTTGAAAATTTAATAATGATTTCAAAAATAGAGTAATTGGAGACCTATACTATGATTGTGTTGTTTATCCATGATTTTACATTAAATGGCTTATGATAAATGTGGGTATGACTGGTTATTTTTATGATTTAAAGAATATGTGAACTACTTTGATTTGCCTTGAATGTGTTAAGTGAGCCATGTCATACTATTGTGATTTTATTGGTTTGTGGATTATAAAGTGGGCACTGTAGTGACGGGGGTTCCGTGGGTCAGCCTAATTAGAGGGGCACGATTCCCAATTATTGAGTTTACCTCGATTGGAGAGGTGCGTAGGATAACTCCCGAGGTAGGATTTGAGTACACTTCACGCTGGCCACCATGTGAAACTGGGACTCAACCAACGCCAAGGAACGGTTGTGTTGTCAGAGGTGAAATGTGCTTGTGTGTGTGACAATAAACAACCTTGGCGGTCTCGGTAAGATGCCTTCACCGGGTATCCCCGAGAATGGATTTTTGGCAAGGGCCAAGTTTTTGAAAAGTGCATAAGCCATGTTGAGTAATTGGATGAAATCCAACTATTTATATGGGTTGAGATGAATTATTTTAATTATCTCCTATTACTCGGCTTTAGATTATTTTGATGATGTCTGTCTACTCACTGAAATTTTATAATCTCACCCCTTCTTCCTATACATTTTTCAAGCTCAGAATAGGCAATAAACTATCAATTGCATCGAGAAGTAAATTTCGGAGTTGCATCCTAGAAAGCAAGGTTATAGACTTAAATCTTCTCAGTTATTTGGGGGCCCACGTGTCATTGTAATTTAAATTGCATGCTCCAATTTTCTATATTACAGTATGTATAAATTTATTTTGTTTTTATGTGCAAAAAAATTAATTTTTGATGTTTCGAAAATATATATATATATTGTTTTACATTAAAATAGATTATTTTAATTAATATTTTTATTTTATTTTATTATTCAAAAAAAAAAGAAAAAAAGAGAGAGAAATGGAAAAACTGGTACGAAAGCCTTGCGAGGTCTCGAAGGGCATTCGGGGGAAGAATGTCTGTCGAGGCTTCGCGACGGTTGTCAAGGCCTCGATGGAAGTTTCGGGTCGTGACAGATGATCTGCTAATACTTACATGCTGCAAATCACTCCATGCTGCTGAACATATATATATAATCTAAATATACAATATCATTTTCTATATGATGAGAATAAAACTGGCTGAAATAAAATAAGCAAAATATGCACACACTAAGGGGGAGCTTATACTTAGGGGGAGCAATCCTCAATTCTTGCAGAAAACTAAAAATAATTTAAAATGACACTATGCTATTAATCAAGGAGTGTTTTGTCATCATTAAAAAGGGAGAGATTGTTGGCTCTATTAGTTTTTGATGATAATAAAACATTCTCATTTATTTGTGTCTAATACCTCTATTTGAGTGTGTAAAAAATTAATATATGAAATTAATTTCTTAACTCTTCAAAGAGTATTTTTGAAAGAAAAAAAGGGATAAAATCAACAAGATGTAACTGAATAACAAGGAGGAAGCTTGTTGGTGAAACAAGGAAGAACATTGGTTGACCAAATTTTAAATTAGAGAAATGACAGGCTGAAGAGTTTGAGAAACAGAACCAACTTAGTCAACCAAGTCAGTCGACTAAGTGCCCTCTGCTAAAATCTACAAACCAGAAACAGAATCAACTTAGTCAACCAAGTTAGTCGACTAAGAGCTCTCTGTCTACAATTTAAACTAGAGCACTACAAGACAGATTAACGGCTAGAACTCATCCTCAACTGTTTCCAATGGCCACAAACTGTCAAACTGCCATTAGAGTTGCATCTCCAAGTATAAAAGGGTCTTCCAACAATGAGAAACAAGTTTTTTAGAAGCCTTGAATGAGATTTGAGCTATAGAAAATAGAAAAACCAGAAAAGCTTCACTACACTTGTCTACACTTAAACGCCTATTCTTTGCATTTGTCTTTTGCTCTCAATCTTGTACCAATCAGATCAACCAGTGATCATAGGTACTTTCTTTTACTACTTCTCTTGTATTCTTAAAGTGAGGAAGTCACTCTAAGGGGTTGTTCAAGCTTGGGATAGCTTGATTATTGTAAGTTGTGGTTGAGCCTTGGAAAACCACTTTGGGTTTTAGTTGAGCCTGTAAAAAACTAGTGTAAAAGGTTGTGATTGAGCTTGGTAAAAGCCATTGTAAAAGCTTGGTGGAAGCTTGTGAATTTCACCGGTTGTTAGTGAATTTGTGGAAAAATCCTTGGTTAGATAATCAAGGAAGTGGATATAGGTCTCGGACCAAACCACTCTAAATTGTTGTGCATTTTATACTCTATTTTTGTTTTCTTAAGTTCTAGAAATTAGTTTCCAATCTTGTCAAGAGCCAAATTGTGCTATTCACCCCCTTCTAGCACATATTATAAGGACCAACAAATACTTTTATATTACATCTATTATCTTAGGTAAAAAGTTTTTATTGGAAAAATTACTTGTTTTGTCCTTTAGAATGTACTACACAAAAATTAAAATGATTGAAACTTATGCTATAGTAAGTTAGAAGTTTATTGAGAATTTTAATGTTTTGCATGACCAGTTAAGCCACCCCGGATCAATAATAATGCGAAAAATTATTAAAAACTCATGGTCATGTTAACTTTAAATTATTATAGTTTTGATTATAACAAAATTATCATATTTGCTTGAACATTATTTGAGTGATCTTTGGCAAGTTGTTGAAATGATTTAACTCCCATACATTTGTTCTTACATAATTACAAGCTTAACTCTTAAAGTTATTGAATTATATCTATAAGCTTGTATGACTTAGATGTATGAGTGCTTATTATTCCCATTCATTAAAGTCTGATTTAAAGATTAAAGGAAAATCTAGATGCACTCATTTAAAAGGAGTTTTGAATATCTTTTTTAATGATGGCAAAAAGAAAAGAGAAGGAAGACTCAGTTAAATAGAGTTTGATAAGTCTTCATGTTTAATTTATGTCTGTGATGCTTAGTTATGATTTTGTTGAATATTATGTGTTAGTTATTATGGATATTCCATATATCTTGCTTAGATACTATGGATATTATAAATATTTTATTGCAAATCTTTAAAGAAAACTAGATGCATTATCTAAAAGGGAGCAACTCATTATGCATAAAGATTTGAAGCATTCATATTGAACATTAACATTGCACTCTTAATCTAGGAATGTTTTATCATCATAAAAAATAATAGAGAAAGAATGTTGACTCCATGTGTTTTTGATGATAACAAAACATTTTCATTAATTGGTATCTAATTATATTATTTGAGTGTGCAAAAGAATGCTTAAATTCATTAATATATTTGGTATTTGAAAGCAAGTCAAGATGGATGTTCAATTACAAGATGAGTTAAGTGGTTAAACAAGAAAAGAAGAAAGAGCTTTAATGAAGATAGATTAGTCTTAACCGATTAACATAAATCCTTAATCAATTAAGCAATTCTGAGCTCTACACTAGGGATAGATGAAAAGGTCTTAACTAGTTAACACAAGGTTTAATTAGTTAAGTGGATGCTGGATGCAAAACAGAAGCCTTTTAATTGATCAAAGGAAAGGAGTTAACTAGTTAAAAGTCAAAGTTAAAGTGTCAAGAAGCGCTAAAGTTTAGATTCAAAATATTGATGATCGTCCAAGGCACCAAACCAAGAGTTTTAAAGTTTAGGAATTCTTAATTGGTTAGAGTTCATTTAGATCAGTTAAGGATGAATGGAGAAAAGCTTTAATCAGTTAAAAGGAGTATTAATCTGTTGAAATGAGATTGGCCAAAAATAGTGCTTGAAAACAAAAAGTTATTAATCAGTCAAAACTGTCGTTAATTGGTTAACACAGAGAAACAGTGTGCAAGTCAGAGAATATTTAATCGGTTAAAGTCTGTCTTTAACCAGTTAATGAAGCACTATTTGCACATTTGAATATAAGGACAAAAAGACAAAATAATAGCTAGAAGCGGCTAGTTTTTGTCTCTAATGGCCATAAGTGATTTTTCAAGTATTTAAAACCTTTTCAACAGTCAAAAATCATAAAGAGAAGCCATCCAAAGTGATTTTGAGCTTATAAAATCAAAAACCTTCTCTTTACACTTGTATTTCAGTCCCATCCTTTGAAAGAGTGTTTAAATTTAACTTTGTACATCTTAAATCAGCTAGGTTATCAATTATACTTCATCTTTTCTTTATTTCTTATTTACTTAGAGTGTGATAGACACTCTAAAAGGATGTTCAAGCTTGGGTTAGCTTGGTTGTTGTTGTAGGTTCTAACTTATCCTAAGAATTAGTTTTGAGTTTTGGTTAATCTAAAAAAAAAACCATTGTTAAAGGTTGTCACTGAGTTTGTGAAAAGCTTTTGTAAAAACTTGGTGGAAGCTTGGGAATTTCATTGATTTTAGTGAATTGGTTTGAAAATCCTTAATTGAGAAATCAAGGTAGTGGTTGTAGGTTAAGGCAACTAAACCACTATAAATCATTGTGCTTTGTCTACTTTCCCTTATTTTCCTTTATTCTTAACTCTTAAATCACACCTTCAACAAGCTTTAAACTTCCATTATCAAATTCTCTCAATTAGCTCTTAACTTGGAAAGAATTTTCATGTTATTTCAAAAATGCTATTCACCCCCCCCCCCCAACACTCTCTTTGGGACGAACAAGTCATCCATTGAAAATCCAAAAGATTTTTCAATCTAATGAATTCTCATGTACTGCATGCTCTCAAGGTAAATTAACTATAAGACCATCACCAGCTAAAGTTAGGACTGAATCCCCTACATTTTTTTAACATATTCAGGGTAATATATGTGGACCCATACATTCATCATGTGGACCATTTAGATATGTTATAGTTTTAATCGATGCATCAACAAGATGGTCACATGTATGCTTATTATCAACTCACAATTTGGCAATTGCAAGATTACTTGTACAAATAATTCATTTGCGAGCACATTTTTTTGATCATGCAATCAAGACAATTCATCTTGACAATGCTAGTAAATTTACGTCTCGAGCTTTTAATGAATATTGCCTGTCAATTGAAATAAATGTTGACCAATCTATTACTGATGTTCACACATAAAACGGTCTAGCAGAATCATTTATTAAACGTCTCAAACTAATTACAAAGCCATTACTTATGTAATCTAAGCTCCCAATTTCTACTTGAAAGCATGCCATTCTGCATGTAGTAGCACTTGTACTCATCTGGCCAACGAGTTATCATAAATTCTCCCCTATACAATTGGTTTATAGTCAGGAACCAAATATTTCTCATCTAAAATTTTTTGAATATGCGATATATGTTCCAATTGCTCGACCATAATGCACAAATATGGATCCTTAAAGAAGGTTAGGAATATATGTTGGATATGAATCTCCATCTATAATTAAATATCTAGAACCTTCAATAGGAGATTTATTCACTATAAGGTTTACTGATTATCATTTTGATGAAACAATTTTTCCAACATTAAGGGTGTTGATCCTTATAATATGTGCTAGAGGGGGGGTGAATAGCACAATTTAGCTCTTGACAAGATTGGAAACTAATTTTCAGAACTTAAGAAAACAAAAACAGAGTATAAATGCACAGCAGTTTAGAGTGGTTCGGTCCAAGACCTACATCTACTACCTTGATTATCCAACCAAGGATTTTCCCACAAATTCACTAACAACCGGTGAAATTCACAAGCTTCCACCAAGCTTTTACAATGGCTTTTATCAGGCTTAGCCAAAACCTTTTACACTAGTTTTTAACGGGCTAAACTAAAACCCAAAGTGGTTTTTCAAGACTCAACCACAACCTACAACAATCAAGCTATCCCAAGCTTGAATAACCCCTTAGAGTGACTTCCTCTCTCTAAGAATACAAAAGAAGTAGTAAAAGAAAGTACCTATGATCACGGGTTGATCTGATTGGTACAAGATTGAGAGCAAAATACAAATGCAAAGAGTAGGAGTTTAAGTGCAGACAAGTGCAGTGAAGCTTTTCTGGTTTTTTTACTTTCTATAGCTTAAATCTCATTCAAGGATTCTTGAAAACTAGTTTCTCATTGTTGAAAAACCCTTTTATACTTGGAGATGCAACTCTGATGGCAGTTTGGCAGTTTATATCCGTTGGAAACAGTTAAGGATGAGTTATAGCCGTTAATCTATCTTGTAGTACTCTGGTTCAAATTGCAGATAGAGAGCTCTTAGTCGACTAACTTGGTTGACTAAGTTGGTTCTGTTTCTCGTTTACAGATTCTGGCAGAGAGCACTTAGTCGACTGACTTAGTCGACTAAATTGGTTCTGTTTCTCAAACTCTTCAGCCTGTCATTTCTCCAATTTGAAACTTTGATCAACCAACATTCTTTTTTGTTTCACCAATAAGCTTCCTCCTTGTTATTCAGTTGCATCTTGTTGATTTTATCCCTCTTTCTTTCAAAAATACTCTTTGAAGAGTTAATAAATTAATTTCATATATTAATTCCCTGCACACTCAAGTAAAAGTATTAGACACAAATAAATGAAAATGTTTTATTATCATCAAAAACTAATGGAGCCAACAAAGGGGAGAAAATAAGCAGTTGGAAAAGGAAATATCTTGGAATACATTATCATTATCTAGTTTTAATCCTCGCACATATCAATATGAACAAGAAGTTCAAAAGATAATTTATTTGCAAAATATAGCAAATAAGTCACCAGGCGCATTTACTGACCTAAAGGGAGGAACTAAAGTTCATATACCAGTTGTAAATGCTCCAATCAGAATTGATGTAGGACAATCTACTATTGCTAATGAGTTTAAACATGCCAAAAGCGTGAGAGATCAATCAGTTTCAAAAATAAATATCCTCAAAAAAGAAAAAGAGTAAATATTTAAAATGGTCAATAAAAAGAAACAAAAATCCAAAAGAGACCCTTGACATAATTTCAGAAGAAATACAAGTACCTAAAATTAGTGAAAATAAAAGTATCTCAATAAATTATGTCATGACAGGAAAAAGATGGAACCGGAATGAAATAAACATCGATGATATTTTTGTATATAATGTAGCGCTCAATATTATGAAAGAAAATAAAGATCTTAAACCTACATCTGTTGAATTTACTTGGAAATGATTAGCCAATGTGGAAGGACGCAATCAAAGTGGAATTGAATTTACTTGTAAAACGTAAAGTTTTTGGATCTATAATTTGTACACCAAATGGTGTAAAACTAGTGGGGTATAAATGGATATTTGTGCGGAAACGAAATGAGAAATATGAGATTACAAGATATAAAGCACGGCTTGTCGCACAAGATTTTACCAAAAAACTTGGTATTGATTATGAAGAGACATATTCTCTTGTGGTGAATGCAATTAAATTTTAATATTTAATTAGTTTGGTAATACATGAAAAGCTTGAAATGCATCTAATGGATGTAGTTACAGCCTATTTATATACCACACTTGATAATGATATCTATATGAAAATCCCTAAAGGATTTAAGTTGCCTAAAGCACAAAACTTGAATTCCCAATATATTTATTCGATCAAATTAAATAAACCTTTATATGGATTAAAACAATCCAAACACACGTGGTACAATCGCCTTAGTAAATATTTATTGAAAGAAAGTTATAAAAATGATCTTATATGCCCATGTGTTTTTATAAAAAGATTCGGATCCAAATTTATGATAATTGCTATTTATGTTGATGACCTAAACATTATTGGAACTCTTGAAGAGCTATCAAAAGCCGTGGATTACTTGAGGAAAGAATTTTTGATAAAAGACCTTGGAAAATAAAGTTTTGTTTAGGTTTTCAGATTGAACATTTGACAAATGAAATTTTTGTTCATCAATCTAATAGTATAGTAAAAATGCTAAAATGATTTTGTATGGACAAAGCACATCTATTAAGTTTACTAATGATTTTAAAGTCACTAGATGTGAAAAAAGATCCTTTTTTAACCTCGTGAGGATAATGAAGAACTTATTGGTTCTGAAGTACCATACCTTAGTGCAATTGGAGCATTGATGTATCTTACTAGTAATATACGACTTGATATATCATTTGCTATGAACTTATTAACAAGATATAGTTCTTCTCCAACTAAAAGATATTGGAATGAAATTAAACATATACTTTGATATCTTCGAGGAACAATGGATATGAGATTATATTATTCAAATGCATTAAAATCAGAATTAATTGGTTATGCAGATGCAGGATATTTATCTGATCCACACAAAACTCGATCCTAGACAAGTTACTTATACACATATGGAGGTATAACTATTTCATGGTATTTTGTAAAACAAATTATAGTTATTATTTTTTCTAACCATGCAGAAATTTTAACAATTCATGAAGCAAGTTGTAAATGTGTTTAGTCAAGATTTATAACTCAATATATTTGAGAAACGTGTGACTTGTCAACCAAGAAAGAAGTTCCAACAACGTTATATGAAAATAATACTGCTTGCATAGCATAGTTAAAGGAATGATACATTAAAGGCGATATAACAAAACATATTTCATATTAGTGTTCAATATATTTATTCAAGTGACAATCTGGCATATTTGTTCATTAAAACCCTCCTTACTGCAACATTTGAAAAGTTGAAACAAAAGATCGAAATGCGTCGTTTTAAAGATCTTAAATAATGCAATCATTATGGGGAGTAAAATACACATTGTAATCTTTTCCTTTATCAAGATTTTTCCCACTAGGTTTTTCTTGATAAGGTTTTTAATAAGACAATATTTCAAAAGCATATTTTTGAAAAGAATTATATACTCTTTTTCCTTCACTAAGATTTTTTTTTCATGAGATTTTTTCTTTGTAAGGTTTTAACAAAGCATATTCTTAATACAATGGACATTCAAAAGGAAGTGTTATGAATATCCATTTATATTATCTATATCTAGAATTTGATGCAAATTAGATTGGATCAATATTAAGATTTAATACATCTAATCCCTTAGTATTATCTTTATATTGTAAATTCTATCTAAATAAGGAGTTATTTGCCAATAAATAAGCCCGTCACTTCATCTGTAAACACATATTTCAATAAAAACTTTTTCCTTTTAAATACTTTTTTTTAGTTGTTCTTTTAAGTTATATTTTTATAATTTTTTTTAAAAAAAGTATGTATTTTACAAATTATTTCTTGTTTTCAAATATAACATATCAAAATAAAAGACTTACATTAAAAAAACAAGATAATACAGCATTGCTTTGCATAAAATCAATTGTTTCCTCTAATTGTAGATATGCAAAAACTCATCTGCAAATTACTTTTTTTGTTTTTTGTAGGTGAGATACCTATATTCATTTCTTTCCATTGTTCATATTCCAGAAATCATGATACTCCCACCTTCCTTGATTCATCCAAGCCAGCAGAATCCCACAATGAAATTGAGAGCACACTTTTTCCCATTTGACAATTGAAGAGCAAATCTACAAATTTTATACACTCTGAAACTAAAACATACAATACATGATTTTCCTTTCTACAAAAGACTAGAAGTGCACCTGAGGAAAATATCAAATGCCAATTCAAAAGAGAATAAACTGGAAATTCACTTTAACAACAGAATCAATCTATTAGCCAGTTTAAAGCATATATCAAATTGGATTTTTCAAAAAGCCTAACTGTCTCTTCCAAACTTTCAGAGTGGAGAGGCTTGATCTATCCGGCTGACAGTTTCCTTCACTTTTGCTTCTATCTGTTCTTTTCTAGCATCACGTCTGCCAAAATTATCACAGCTATCTTACTGCAGAAGGATGATTCTCTTGACTTTTTCTCCTTCCGCAAACTGGCAAATTATCAAAGGAAAAAGAAACAACCAATATTTGGAGAGCTATGAACAGAATACTACAAACAGTAGAAGCCCACAACAACTGAAAATCATTAGCTTGTTGCTAGACTAGTTTATGTGTTCCCATTGTCAGAGCTGCTACAGGCTTGATTAGGAAGGACAGAGTTCCCAAAATCTCCATCCAAACTCATCTGCTGGACTTCCTGAGGAGAGAGGATCTTGATGCATCGGACACAGTTGACAAACTCCCTGAAATGGAACAGACATAAAAACTGTTAAGACAAGGACTAACAACATTGAAAATCACAGGATCCAACAATTCCCGAATGTTACAAATGTTTTTTATCTCCTATGGCTCAGATCTTGCTCTTGGGACAAACAATGAAAACAAGAGATGGGAAGAGCTCAAGATGAGATAAAAGCACTTACTCCCAAGGGTCATCTCCTACTAGTAGAACATCTTTCTCATGATCCACATAGACTAGTTTCCAGCCTATTCTCCCCCGGTCCTCCAGCTGCCCTTCTATGCCAAACCTACGAGCCAGATCTTGTTTGAGCTCATCATAACCTGAATAACGGGTTATATCAATTGATCTCCCAACAGCTCCGCGTTTGTACACCTTAAAAAGGTAAATAGGTAAATTAGAACCCTTGACCATGAGATGAAAGAAAAAGGATTTGCCCTGTGTGCATGTGGTGAGTGCAAACACACTTTATGTGGATTAGGGTAAAAAAGGTGTAGGGATCGCAGCTAAAGAGATTCACTCAATATGATTGTTAAGTTCAGAACAACAAACCTTGGTATATGTTCGCATTCTCTGAAATTGTGGTGGTGGGGCCCATGCACCCCGGTTTAAAAAGCTGCTATCATTAATAGTGGAATCAATGGAGTTAAATGTCATATCTGGAACTCCAAATGACTGGGACACCATTGAGGATGAAAGCTCTTGCTGAGCATCTTTGGGGTTTTCATAGCTAGTGAGCATTCCTCCTGAAGAGAGGTTATTTGAAAAATCTTTCCCCAGCCCCATCATGCCCTTGGTCAACAAAGAGTCAGAATTCATGGGCATCCCAATTTGGCCATCCATATTGGGGCCATATGAACTATTATTCCTAGGATCTGCCTGATCTTCCCCATCTTGACTTGTGTCTCTCAACAACAATGTTTGAGGATTGTAAGTCAATGAGTTGTTTTGCTGCAAATTGACATCATTATGAGAAAGGCAGACTGAAGTTGTAGAAGACGATGTGTCCAAATAATCTGCCTGTGCAGTAGCACCATTGATGTAGGTTTGTGGGGCAAAAAGGCCTTGATTTTGACTCTTGGAGATATTAAACGAGGGTTTGACGTCAGACTTCTGCTGAAGTTCTTTTATTAAATTTGCATTAGAGGACATGGTTTCCAAGGCATTAGGATTCAAGACCGTGGCAGCAGACTGAGCCATGTCTTCCCCTAATCCTGTACTTCTATGGACCCTGCTGTTTATCATTGGTTGAAGAACATTTGGACAGTTTGTTGATGGTGAAGTCGAACAAGATGGATTGTCATCAGTGACCACAGACTGTGCAGCTACAGCAGCACCTGTCATTACACTGCTAACAGCTGTGAAGAGATGATTCGCTGTTGGGGCTGGAGAGTGACCCACATGACCAGGAATTTCAGGCAGCATTCCATGTTGCTGTTGCTGAAGCTTTGACTGCAAAGGTGGCTGATCGAACCGAACATTTGCATGGCTGTTATGTTTTGACGTCTGCTGGGAGACAACATTAGACTGAGGTGGCAAAATAGGTGTCATTGGAGGCAACTCTAATACTTGGCTAGTTGTCACAGACCTAGAGAAGCTCTGAGACGCATCTAACACTTGCCTTTGTTGTTCTTGTGTTTGGGCAAGTTGGGCAGGCTGCTGCAGCACTGACTGCTGTGCCAAAAGTGACTGCTGTTGCTGCTGAAGTTTCTGCAACAGCTGAAACTGAATTTGGTTGTCAGGCATTTGTAAATGCTGGTTAACTGGATCAGGCAGCGGACATTGCATTACATTTTGCTGTTGATTTGGGCCCATAAGATGTTGCTGTTGCTGTTGCTGCTGCTGCTGCTGCAGGTTTTGTGGAAGACTTCTAGGGAGTTGATGTGTTTGAATAGATGATTGTTGCTGATGAAGGATATTGTTACTTTGGACAAGGGTTTGAGGCTGCAGAACTTGAGCCTGAACTTGACTAGAGGGAAGAGTCTGAGCAATCAAATTTTGCCTTGATTGCTGAGTCATGTCACTCAGCTGTTGTGGCTGCATAATAGATCCCAATGGGTTCATTGTGGATGGTAATTTTGGAAGCTGATCAAGCTGCTGTACCTGCTGCGGTAGCCTCTGAGTATTGAACTGCAAGTTGTTGGGCTGGGGCATTTGTGGTGCTGACAAACCCATTTGGCGGGAAAGATCTGCTCCGGCAAAGTTTTGCATAACAGACCCAGACAGAGACTGCATGAAATTTGGCTGCATTGAGTTTGCCAGCATAGAGTTTTGCTGCATATTCATCCACTGGACCAAGCTAAGTCCTGGAGCCTGGGATTCCTTCATGCATATATCATCACCAAGCCAAGGCATTGACCTCTTGAATAGATTATCTAAGTCAGAGGATTCATCATCTGGGGAATTGATAGGCAAATGGTTAAACCATGTCAATCCGTGAAGGACAAGAATGTTTAAGAATTCAATCATCAGCATAGCACATTGACACAATTTGCTATTGAATAGACCAAATAGATTAAAATCAAAAATATCAATCAACATAGAAAAAAAGTGGGAATTCAACCCTAAAACCTGCCTCACATCACTCAATGTACTCATTGCATAATAGCATTCAGAAGATGCCATTTATTCCCATTCATTGCAACTCTATGGCAGGCCTAGTGTGTTCCATAAGACAAAATGGCATACAAACAAAAAGGTTACTGCAGAGAAACAAACTGTCTACATGACAACTAAGGCACTTTTCATGCAGAAAACAGAAAATTATTAGGCAATAATAGAGGCTACATAGTACATAGGATCTGCTACCTGGAATTCCAGGTTGTCTAGGTCGCTTTGATCTGAAGAATGGAGGGGGACAAATGAAAAATGGAGCTGTTACTGGTTCAATCTCCCAAATAGAGACTCGATTACGTCTTTCCCCAGCAGTTGACTCATCCCAACCAACCTATTTAATAGAATGAGCTGGTTAAAAGACGTCTACATCGTTGACAAGAAACTTCTCATATTGCTATAATTTAATTTAAAACAAAAATTAAAAAGAAGCCAGCATTGCTACCTGCAAATTACGCCATTGTGAGTTTTTCCATCTTACAGGATCAAGATCACTGACTCCTGTAATTGTACCCATATACCTGAAGGGAAGAAAGATTATTTTATTTTCCACCAATATTCATGGTAATAGCCAAATCAAATGTTCTGATCCAAGAAAGCAATTCAACTTCTTAATGCTCATGTCACACTGAATTCAGGTGTATAATTGCTAAGTTCTATAAGGCACACAGCAATTTAAGTGCTAAACCATCTGTACCTTCCAAATTTTTAGTCATTCTGTTTGAGTCTCACAACAGCAGAGCCATAATTAACATCTACTTTTATAACCCAATATTTTGGTACTTCGGATATATTAATCAATATTCAAAAATGAACAAAGACTTGAAATGCAGCTACCTTCTTGTTCCTGACTCTTCAGTTTCAAACATCATTCGAAAGCGCATACCAGGTGATATTTGATTGTTGTACACAGCTTTGTAGTACTTCGCTAAAGGAATTACAAATTCAGATGGACTAGCCCTAAACAAACAAAGATTATTTTAGAATGAATACTTTACAGAAAAGAAAATTTCTTACCATATAAAGTAATCAACTGTTTTACTGTTGATCAACTTATTTAAAAGTCAGAAAAGGAATTTTATGAACCTTGGATTATAGAACACAGTAAAGGGGCTATTGTTTGCTGCTGCATGAGCAGCTGCAGCAAGGATGCCAATATGCATGCTATCACTAGACAACACCGATGATGATAGATTGGTAGGTTGCCTGTTAGCCCGCCTTATGCCCAAGAGAAGCTGCTGCTTTTCATCTCTGTTCACAAATTTTAAACATCATAAGAGTAATCAAATTGCCAAATTGCCTATGTTTTCTGTATGACGAGTGCAGAAAAACAATAATAATTACACACACAATGTGACAAGGCTTCTGTAAGTATAAGAGACATAAAACATTGTGAAAATCAGTACAAAATACAGATCCCAAAAGGAACATCACTTCATTACCATTACCTAATGAATAAAACTGAGTCACCAGCAAAAAGTCTCTTTCCACTAACAAATAGACTCCATCCTGTTGTAAGCAAGTGACGTTTTGGTTGTCCTGAAATCAAAAACCAGGGCTTGGAATCAGATACATCAAGTATTATTGAGCACAAGTGAAAGAATTATTAGTAATTTTGTAATAGAACTTCAAAGATCCTTCTAGAGAAAGTTCAAGGCCACAAAATGAACATACCACGATAGATATGACGGAAGGTCCAGACATTGTCATGCAGATCCCTTGCCACAAGTTCTTGAGCAGGTGGTTGCATTGAGAAATCCTGTCAAAGGAAGCAGGAAAGAGATTAAGCTCCTGAAATTTAAACAACCAACCTTCTAGGTGAAGTAAAACTGCTTACAAGAGGAGGGAAAATTTTTTCAGCAGCACGGCGAGGAACAGAAAAACCTCCATGAGTGCTTGTGTCACTTGCTGTCAACGTTTTACAGAAGAATTCCGGTTGTGGTTTATTTGCCTTAAGAGAAAGATCTGACCTCAATAAAGCCTCTTTATCAAACTGCATAAAAATGTGAATAGGTTCAGTTCTGGTAGCCACTTAACCATGCTGAGGTCACTTATATAATTTTCAAGAAATTTAGATTAGTTTGATGCTGCTATTTCACTTCCAGTTGCTTTCTTAGAAGGCATATTCTATCCCATGGCATATTCAAAATTTTGTAACAAGATATAGATGCTCTTAGACATTAGGGATAAGCTCCTTACAGCAGAAACGGGTTGGAGGGTCATCTGAGCATAGACTTCATCTGTCTCTGGGTCTGCCTGCAAAAGCAAACAAAAGAAAGTTGGCAAAATAAATTAGAAAGCACTAAAAAAGGAAAATAAATAAATAAAAGGTTATCAATGAATGTCTTTGAAAAAGGCAAGGACTGAGAGGCAGAAAGAATTAGGTAGCAATACATGCAACGTGACATTGTGGAGGAGACATAATAGCTTTGAGGGAAGATTTGGGTAGTTTGGGATTTGAGCATCCACATCTTTCTTCATAGATGCTGCGACCTGAGATTGGAAATTTCATTAAGTCAGGATACATGCATAACCGAGATAGAACCCGAAAGGTCAAAACAAAGAACACCTCTCATGATCATGTGAATATATCCAAATATAATGACCTTGCATTCCCTGCTTCATTTTTAAAAAGACCACCACTTATTAAAATCCCATTAACACAACACTTGGGAAATTCACAGACTGCAGCTGACAATATCATTGAGGCAAATCAAAGAAAAAATAGAAGAATGAAAGCAAAAGAACAGCTGTCGTAATTTGTAAATGCAAAGTAGGCGGTCGTGTTGATAATGATGACGATAGTAATAGTACTAATACTATTCCTTCGAAACCAACTTGATAGTGCATATTGGGTTTTAAGTTCTAAAAATGCATATACCAGCAACATAACCATTTATTTCATTTCATAAAAGAATTTCTGATGTTACTAGTACTCTATTACATTGGCTGAACATATCCTAATCCAGCGCAAAAATGTCTTTTCAGCTGCAAAAATTAATATTACGAAGAAAAAGAAAAAACTAGCCGAAAACATTATCTTCTCTTCCCAACCACCCACCACGCGATTGGACACCCAACTACTCGAGGAAAATTCTACCAAGGGCTAAACTCACATGATAATGAAACCCACAACACCGGATAAAACCAATCTTTAGAATTTTCATTTTCAAAGAAAAAAGATAATAGAAACAAAAACAAACAAAAGTTAACAAAGAATCTGCTACTCCAGTAAATTATTGAGTAAACCAATCAATGGAAAGAGAAAATGAAGAGAAGAGTTCATTCGTTTGATGTACCTGTTCGCTGTGGCCTTGAGGGAAGTAGACAACATGGGTCCCGGCCGCCGGCAAGTTCACCAGCGGCCCAGCACACGCCTGCCATAGCTCCGGGTTGATGCTTTTCTTCTCCGGTGCTCCACCTGCATCACCAAGTGTCAAGCAACCGTCAGACAACTCACTTCCCCCCATTTTTCTCTCTTTGCTGATTGTTTCTCCGGGAAAGAAGAACAAACGAGAAAATCTCACACCAAAAAAAAATTTAAATTTATTAAGCGAGAGATGTTGGTTCAATAGAAAAGAGAGAAGCAGAAATAGAGCAAAGCATGCAACTTTAAAATTAGTGATTGATTGATTGAGAGGGATGAGAAAAATGGGACAAAACCGGCGTAAACAATAACGAGGATAGGACAAAAAACAATTGTTAGCTGATCCACCGGTTCGTTCAATGCTTTTTAAGACTAACATAGTGAAAAAGAAAAGGAAAGAGAAACAGCTGACCTTCAGCAGCACTTGGAGCCGCCACGTTAGCTGCAGCCCCTGCTCCGTTTGCCGGCATCTTCATTGCGTTTTCCCCCCCTTCCAACTTTCAGACAACAAAAATCTAAACTTTTCAGCTCTTCATCCCTGATTTGCTTGAAGAAGACAAGCAAGGGGTTGCTGGTGAGCTCAGCTCAGATCAGCTCGTTTAGCAAGTCAAAACAATCGTAATAGTAAAGATAAAAACTTGATTTCCAGGGTCAGAAAATAGTATCGGCACAAGGCTGACGGATTCCGGCGAAAGAGGCCGGAAAAAGTAGGGAGAGAGAGAAAGTGGCCGATGAGGAAAAAAGCAGCAGAAACAGTGATCTAAAATGTTACAAAAAACATGGGGTTTGAAGACTTTGAAGAGTTGTTAAGTTTCTCAGAGACCAAATGCTGCTATCGTCCCCTACAACACCCAGACATTTCCTTCCCTATGTTGTCCCTTCTTACTGCTCTAAGCTCTCTCTCTCTCTCTCTCTCTCTCTCCATCTTTTTCCTTGTGTTTTTTTTTTTCCCTTGAATTTTTCAAGCTATGCGGTTGACTTCCCAGCCTCAGGGTTAATTATTTTCTTGGGCCACTTTTAAGTGTTAAGAGTAATTAATAGTCATGTTTAATTGTTATTAAGTAGACCTTGTCTGTGATTAACTGCTTGTTAATGGGTTTCTTCTCAATTTTACCCCTTCGATCGTAATCTCAAGCTAATCCTCCAACAAAGCAAAAGCACAGACAAAATCATGTGTTTTATTGACTCAATGCCTCTGACCATCATTGTCACACCCCACTATCATGCTCATCCCCCTGCACCTACGCCCATCCAACACCCCTTCTTTACAAGTTGCATTTTCTAGCATAACTCCAAGTTTCAACGCAATTTTGAGCACCAACAACAATCTATTTTAGTTTCAACTAGTAAAGATTTACCAAGAAAATTAAAAACATGTAGTAACTAAATTTATCATTAAATTTTTTTATAATTGAGAGAAAAAAATTCGAAATCTACTTTCTAAATAAAAGATAATGTACCAACTAATGAATCAAATGTTCAGATGTAAATTTATAATTAAATTATTTTTAAATTTTTAAATAAAACTTTTTATTATTAAATAATTATTATTAATCAAAATATTATTTATCATTTTATATAATGTATATACTGACATGTAACAATAGATAATGACATTTTTAACTTGCACGTCAATATCATGTCGTTGATATAAAATGACAAGTGATATTTTAACTAATGACAATTAGTTAATTATTAATCATAAAAATTTATTTAATTTAAAATAAAAATATAAAAATTTGATCAAACGCAATAAAAGAATAAGAATTTATATCACTTTTCTTAACTAATAGTAATTAGTTAACCGTTAATTACAAGAGTTTATTTAATTTAAAATAAAAATATTTAAATTTTTTTGAATAACTCAAAAACTTTTTTGAATATTATATGAAAATTTTATTAATGATATTTAGTAAAATCCTTTTTTATTATTATTTTTGCTCTGATTTTAGCATTCTATGCTCGGTGTGGTTCCAAGTATTTGTTTGATATTCACATCTCCTGTAGTGTTAGTGCCAAAATTGGTAATCACCGGTAAGCTCCAATTATCAGACATCAACTCCCACATTCACGCTCAGATATCCAATTGTTTTTATGGGAAAATGCTTCTTTCCCAACTGTTTTAAGTCCCAAATTAGCCTCACAACAAACACGGAATGTCCACCTAAAAGTTGAATTGGATTGTAGTAACATGATATTGTGTTTTGTGGAATTAGAGGTGTTTAAGAGATCGGATTACTAGATTTAAGGCAACAGTATTTTTATTTTAATTTAATTTTAAAATATATCAACAAATAAGTGTAAAATATTATTTTATAATTTAAAAATAAAATAATACTGAAATGGGATGGATGAGGTGGAGTTGAAGCTTGACTTTAAAAACGAAAACCTAAAAAGTTTTACCTGAATTCAGTTCAGCTCGACTCATCAATACCTATGTATCTTTATGCCAAATATCAGTGCGGAGAAAAATTTTAACCATTTGAAAATGGATTAAATACAGGATTTTAATAGGTAGATTTTATTGCCATTTTAATGTGACAAAGACAAATGGGGAATATAGGAGTAAAGAAAGACCAACCAACCTCGGATGAAGTTATATATCATAGTCAATATTTATATTGCCTTGCCCATCTTCATTTTTATAAAAAAAAAAAAATAGATGGCATTAAACGCTTTTGTTGTAGGTTTTTCTTTTTTCTTTTTCCTTATTCCAAAAACAAAACTATTTATTTGGCAAGCCTATATAAAACCTATTTTCATGTATGGTAATTGAAAGTTAAGGGAAAGAGAAAAAAAACCTTTTAAATTTTAATTTAAATATCTTAAATTTAAACATTAAAATTGAGATGAAAAATGATTATATCTCATTACTATGTTCCTCAAGAACCAATACATTATTTTATAAATATGGAAAAATAAATATGAAAACCTAACAATAATTACAAAAAAATAATTGGTTGTTACATCTCATTTTCGGGACATGACTAGCTTATGGCCCTATGTAGGTATGACCCACTAGGCACAAGCAAGCCTTTCAATCAACATGTATGGGCTTAACATCCACCATATTCCTACAACATTTATACGTATAATATATTTACAAACAATGAGTACCATGACACAATTATGAAACTTTTCAACATAAAGTGTGAAATTGCTTTCAGTAAATATCATCATTCATATAATATATAAATTCTGTAGTCCAGCACACATCCCGTGCCATTATCATCTATGGTCCTTTCACCATAAGCAATATCATTCATAGGCTCAACACAATAATCCACAATCACAAGTAAACATGAGTATAATTGTCATTTATTTACAACCCAAGTATCAACATGAATGTAAACAGTGTACAACTCAACTTGACACATTATAGAGTGTAACAACATTAGATGGCTGGAAGGAAGACACTATCACACCTACTAAAGAAGAGCTGAGCTACTCCTCCACAAGACGCCAAGCAAACGAGCTATTGATCTATAAAAAAAATAAGGAAAACTAATGGATGAGCCACAAAGACTCCGTGAGTGGATGTGAGAAGGGACGAGCCAAAATAGGGAGTTTTTGCACAAATCATAAATCGATCATAAACAAGCATTTTTGCATAATCATAGCTTTTTCATTTAAATTCTTGAAAACGAAATTTGTTGTAAAACAAAAAATTTTCTTTAATCAAATCCATATCTTGTAAACTCATTTATGAAAGAAAAGTCTGAGCATTTATGAAAACAAGGATGTCACGTTTTACTTGGAGTATCGGATCCCTCGTAAGGGTTTTGATACCTTGTTCCTAACCCTGAATTATGGGTATTTCAATACTTATACTTGAATCATATGGAATCCTATGCTAGGATTTACCACTTATCACAAACGTACATAATTTATAAGCTATCAAGCATATATAGTAGATTCAAAACTTTCATGAAACCATTGGAACAAAATACTCGAAACTAATATTTTTACCAATGTCATTTAAATCATGCAAAGGTAAATAAACTTGAAAATCATGCTTTCTTTAAGTATTAAAATACTTAAAGAGGTGTACTCGCTCATCTTCACAAGAAGTGACTTTCTCTAAACTTTGAGTCATCAAACCTTACCTATTCCACAATATTGAACTCTAATAATCACCTAACATAATAAATTCTATCATAAATCTTATAGTTTCTAACAAACCCATTTTTGAAACTAGTCGAATAATCGAATATCCTTCATTTAAATTCCAAAAAGTTTTAAAACCTCAAACCAAAATCATTTATTGAACAACCTTAAGTATCCTTGCCTCAACAACCAATTAGAAGGAAAAAAACTCCTAAAATCCTCAATTCAATGAAGGATTAATAAGTTGAAATTCATTGAAATGAAGAGTTAAGTTATAACCATCGGTTTCAAACTTAAAAAATACTAAATCTTACCTTAGATTTGAGTTTGGAAAGTTGAATCTTTGCCAAAAAGGGTCTTGAAGGGTTGTAGGAAGGTTTGGATGCTGTTGGAGGCTAAATGGAGGCTAAAGAATAGAGAAATTATAACTAAGGCTTGAGTTAGAGCTTATTTATTTTACACATTAAACCTTAGGGTTCAACCTTTTAAACCTTAAAAATTGATCTCTAGGTTTTATTTTTCTTCTAAAGCTTGTAGGGATCGACCTTAAACTCTTTAATGGTAGATCCTTTTTGTGTCCAATAGCTATTTTTAGGTTCTGTTTCATAGGGATCGACCTTTTAACCATTGGGACTCTATCCTAATGTTTCTAGAAAATTTTCTAAGAGTTCCATCTTACAGGGATCAACCTTTTCGCCATTGAGGGTCGATCCTTCTGGTTTTAGAAGCTCTTTAAAGTATTTTGTTTAGTGGAGATCGACCCTTCCTCCATTAGGGGCCAATCCTTGACACTTTTAGTAACCAATTTGAACCAAAATACTTCCAAAAATCAACCCTTTTTGCCTAAGGATCGACCCTTCTTTTGTTAACATGCAAAAATCTATTCATTTGGTTTCCTTTCTCTTCCATTCTTTCAACCATAAATCATCTACATATATGACACAAAATTATGAAGAATTTATAACCAAATGGTTGGGAAACTCATCCAAATACTACAATAAAAATCTAAATCACCAATACTCAAAATTTATCAAGATTCACTTAACGAAAAATCGAGTTTCACATTAGCTATAAGAGACTAAAATCAATTCTTATTATAAAATTAGAAGTGGCAAAGAATATGACTACTTGTCTACGTCCACAAACCTAACTTAGTCCACAAATCGAACCTAATTGAGTTAGGTTCAGATATAGATATTTGAATCAATTTTGATCTGATTCAATACATTATTTTATAGATAAATAATATATTTTATTTATTAAATATATGTACTAAAATTTTAATGTAAAATAATATTTTCTTATTTTAATAATAAAATAATAATTAAATGCACAAAAAAAGGTAGGTCAAGCTCAACTTTAAAATGAGAATAAGCCTGATCTAACTAATGCTACCTCTACAAAAAAATATACTTAGAAAAGTTCCTTTACCACTTAATCGATTTAATTTTTCCTAAAACCCCTTCTTTTGCTCATTTTTCTTTTTTTTCTTTCAAAAGAAAAAATTAGACTCTAGCCATCCATCCTCGAATTATGATGCCATCGATCCCAATTTTTTCTTTGTCGCGTTTTCCTCATCCTTTTAATCAGTTTTCACCTTCCATCTTTTCCCTTTCTTTTCCTTCCTCCCCTCTTCCTCTTATTTTCTTGGCTCAATGTCTCTATCGTTACTATGGTCGATGGTGGCCTTCTCCTTTCCCCTTCTTTCTTTCTTGCACTGATATCCTTTCAAAAGACATTAACACAAAAAGAAAAAACTAGAGATTAACCTGAGCCTCCTCTATACCCCATTGAGCCAATGATATCCATTAAAATAAATTGGGCGCATAAAGATTTTCTAACTTTCGCAGAACGTGGTGAACTTCTATTGACTTTTTATGGTTAATAGTGAAAAAAAGGGCTTTACTCAATTGAGTTAGGTACTTTCATAAAATGGATCCAAGTTATACGAGATCTAGTTCGAAAAGACTAGGCTCAATGAAAATTTATTTTTGATTTAACGAAGCCAAGGGCCTTTTTGTCTTTGCTCCAATGTATATCGAAAAAGGAAATCTAATCGGAATACCATATTGTCTAATCTCCCATCTCCTATTTCAATGTTGCATCATCTTGCTGAATGCAACAACAATAATGGTTAACATCATGTCAATTTAATCAAATACCATATCAACTTGGTTAATGTCACGTTAACAACTTTAATGAAAAAATTTTAACGATGCTAACAATTAGATTAATATTAACACATTTTGAAAATATAAAGACTTGGTTTATACAAATTATAATAGAATACTAAACATAATATTTGGTCAAATACATGGATTAAATAAAAAAATTTGACCTTTAACCAAAATATTTCATTTTTAGATGTTTAAAAGTAATTTTGATTTTGATTAAGCACCCGAGCATTTAGTTCATTGGTTGGTGCATAATCCCCTTGTCTAAAAAGAAGGATTCGAATCCTCCCTCTCCCAATTATAAAAAAAAAATGTAATTTTGATTAAGATAATATTCGATTCGTTATTTAGTGAACAATAGTGCGGTAATTAAGCTGAATGCATAAAAGGATAGAACCTTGTACTCTTGTTGGAGGAGGAATTAAATCATTAATTGGCTATATTTTTATTGTTTGCTATTGTACCAAACTTGAAGCATTTGGTTGCTTGACATTATAGAATCCTGTTAAGACACATTACCATTAAATGAAGAGAAAAACTTGTCGAATTCCAATATCTAACTATTTAGTTGAATACTCTTCATTAATTTTTTTTTCAAATCTCAAATCATTTGTTACTTGTTTTTATTCATTAATTATGATAATTCTTAATTATCATAATGTGAGACCAGATCATAAATTGTAAACTCCATATATATGATAGGATTCAACATCATGCTCAAACGTGAAAATAATCAAGAAATAAAAATAAAACGCAGTAGAAAAATAAAAATACATTTAATTAGAGAAATAGCCAAAACCCTCAAGATCAATGTTTGTATTTTTCATGCAATTTTGAGATTAATTATGAACATTCATAAGTTTATTTATTGCATACCTTTCTCTAAATATCGTAAGCAAGAGCCAACTAAATCCAAAAACATTTTTGATGAAGTAAGTAACCTAATAAGAGAATAAAACAGTCTAAAAACCTGCAGTCGAAATATTTACTTCTTTACCTTTAGGATTTGTCAAATATTCAGCCACCCAAGTGTTTGGTCTCTAATAGTAATCCACACAATAACCTAATAAGACCTTCTCAAGGAAGGATTTTTACTTGTGCTAGCAAGTTTTGTTTGTAGAAAATAAGAAGACCAAAACAAGCCTAGTCGAATCCTATTTTTATCAAACAAAGAAAACTATTTTCCTTTTCTTATTTTTATGAAATGGATAAGAAGTGGCTGAAGTTTTAGAGTTTTAGTTGATTAACGTAACATATTTATATAGTCAAACTAAGCTATAACCCTAGATACAACATTTATATTTTTATTCAATTAAGTCATTGTGACCTCAATTAATTTTTCAACTTTACTTTGGTCTATTTCAATTAAGTCCAACTTAATTGATTATCCTTATTTAGTCTCAATCATATCACATAATGTGTGTGACCCATTAGGCTTCTAACATGTTGACAATAAATATAAATCATAATCAAATATCAATTTGATAATTGATTTATATTTATAGATCATGAGTAGTATTTAGCAACACATCATGACCACCCAAATATTAGAGAGTCAATTAAAGAATTTGACAAAGCCTTTCAGTGATAAGCCTCTTAGTGCAATATAGTCCTTTCATCAAATATCTCAGACATGTCATAAAGCATGGCTTAATGTCTACTTATGACATTCTATATTAGTTCTCATAATTTATGACTAACCTTTTGAATTTAGGAAACTAACTTTCCTCAAATTCATCATGTTTTAGCCAAAGACTTTATACAAGTTAATCAAGAATTAAGAACAAGTGAGATACATCCCTTCATATCACTTTAGGTGATAAATCTTTTCTTGACCACTCATTCACCTTCGTATGCTTCATGGCATACCCAAAAACACCCTATTTAGATATCTAGTCACCTCTAGACCTATAAAGGTGAAATCAAAATATGTCATTCCCCATACAAAATGACCTAGTGTCTTAAGTCCGAAGACTAGTTGCATGACTACTACATGAGAACATATTCCATAGAAACTTGAGTGAAATATCAAATGGAGTTCTCATAGCAGGTCATGTTTAGTGAATTTGTTCTTTAAAAGCACCTGCATGTTATCCTCAAGTATTCCATATACTTCGAAGCATGAGATTAATTACATACTTTCAAAGTAAGAAGGCTTAACATGTACCTGTCTTTGAACATTATCAATGCCTTATCTTGACAATACAATGATCAATAATAATTTTAAGAACATGGCTTTGATGCATAGTAATCTCATAATTGTAACACTTTACGATTTTCTTACAAGGCTGTTATGTTCTATGGACTTCATCCAATTAGTACTTAATAACTTCTTATTATTATACTAACATGAAAGAAAACCTCTATCACATAATGTTATACAATTAAATATGCATTAAATGACAATATATCCCTTTATCAATCCAATTGACTTTGGGGCATATATCAACAATCTCCCACTTACACTTGAGTCAATTGCTAATGTATCCAATATCAAACTCTTTCTTTTAGTGATTGCGTCTTGACTAGGACAACTTAAATTGAAATATTTGGGAATATGTTAATTTATGTGTTTCACAAACTACATTGTCATAATTGAAATACTAATTTAGATCACAACGAGACCTTGATTCCATTATTATAGTTGTTATTGTTACTTTAACAACTCAAAATCATTTATTGGTTTATTAAACCAATGATGCCAATATCTCTTCTTTTTTTAGCCTAAACAAAATATTTGTATTCGATTACAAATATAATCATGCAATTATCTCTTGTTTTGAAACCTTTCGAATATAACCCCTCAATCTTGACTTTATGTCACTTTTAACACTTAGGATTCTCTCTATGTTAAACTCATTTAACATGTCATCCTAAATTTTTTTATCAAGTCCATTTTTAGGCTCTAATTCTTTAGTCTTATTTTGTTTTTCTTTTCTTGGAAAATGTATTTTATATACTTTTAATGAGTAACTTATCTTACTCCTACTAACCTTATGATTTGCTCCAAAAATATGTTTATCGTATTCAATATATTCAACTACTTTGAATTTATTACATTGAATAAAGATTATTATCCAATCATTCATGTTGGATTATTTAGTAGACTCATCTTATATGAGTAATGCACCAATATGCATCCCACTTTTGGTTTGTATTTAACGGATGAATTATACATCTTTATGCATTCCATTAAATCAATCTTTGTGCATAGATCTTATATATTAGATTTCCTAATTTCATGACCCTTAACCTTTAAACTGTCATTAACTCCCACTATTTCTATCATGTATAGAAATCTTACTAAGTAAACTTATTCACTTTCCCTAAAGGCGTTATTTCTATAGCTTTTATGCATACTTACATAAAATAAGTCATTCATCATTGGTTATGGAATAAAATCCTCTCAAAGGTTAGTTCATGTGAATAACTAGTTTTGGAATGCTTTGTGATTCACCTTTTATGAATTCAATATGATAATCAATTATTATTTAGTTATAAGCAATCTTAATTTAGATCTTTTATTTCAATAAGAATGCTTCTTAACTAAATGTATTCATAATTCTATTATGAATTCATTGAGTTAAGACTCAATTTTATCTAAGTCATCTCATTAATTTCCTTTTTGATTCATAATCAAAAGAAAAATAATCTCACAATGATTTTATGACTTAGTATTGATTATCATGTATGCAGGGTTATATTCAAGGATAAAGAATTTAGAACAATTCCAAAATCAAATGAGATGTAATGTAAACATAAATATATAAGATAAACATCTTGTGCTAGCAAAATCTATGTTTCCTAAATATAAAATAAAATATTCGACCTTAGGCCTAAAACCAAAACATCTCATCTTAGCAATCATGCCATGAAAACATTCAATGTTCTAAAATTATTTATTGTTCCACAATCTAATCTAAGCCGACAAGCTTGATCACCATTAACTAAGATTGTCACCTTTACGATCCTATTCTTCATTACTCCTTGTCATTAGTTCTTTCAATATGTCATACATATTAAAACCATTAATAAAGAGTAAGGTATCATGTACCAAATAATGAAAAATAAATCATCATATGATTCATACCTGAAATAGAAGCTTCCTTTTGTTTCTTTTCTTTGATAGATTCAAGATAATCCTTACAATTGCGCCTCCAATGCCTTAGTTTGTTGCAAAAATAACATTTTTCATTGTTTTTGTCATTTTTCACTCCTTTAGTAAACTTCATACCTTTCAAAGTTGATGCCTTTTCACTTTTGTCTTTCTTAGAAAATTTTATTTTCTTATTTTTATTTTTCTTAGAAGAGACAAGATAAACTGAAGGCTTTTCCTTCACAATGGTGTTCTCAACTTGTGTGAGCATATTCAATAAGCCCAAAAAATCTAGTTCATGTTAAAATTCAACACAAATTGTGAATAGCTCTCTAGTAGTGAAAAAAGTAAAAGGTTTATGCTCAAATCATGATCCATGGTCCAACCTAACTGTTAAAGTCAAGTGATATACCCTATCATCTTTGCACATGAGGCCTTATTGGGCTTCCCTCTGACATCTTACATCGAAACAATTCCCTTGAAATGTCAAATCTCTTTGTGCGACTTTTCTTATTGAACATTTCTCTAAGGTTTATGATGATATCCAAGGCATTCATAGCTTCATGTTAATTTTGAAGATTTAGAGCCATACTAGCCAACATCACACATGTGGCTAAGTTCCTATAAACTCTATAGGTTTCGTTTTTCCTCATTTGTAGCATCATCCCTAAGTTCCTCAAGAACAAGACCATATAGGACATGAGCTTTTTTCTCTTGTTTCAAGATAATATTGATATTGCAAAACCAATCAATAAAATTTGGACCTGTCAACTTGTTTGCATCAAGTATGCTTCTATGACAAACTGTTCACCATGATCGATTTATATCCTATATAAATCAACATATATAAAGCTTAGTCATTAACGCAACTTATGTAATCATAAAGACAAGGTTTTTGAATCTTATATGATTATTCTCAATATTTTATCAAAATAATATTTCGAGAAATTTAACCTTTAAACTTTTTATTGAACTAGGACTTTTTTCATCCTACCATGACCTTAAGTGACTAAACAAGCCGTAATGAAACTAATTAGGTATGTAACTTAGCTTACTAATTGTATCTTATACAACTCCTAGATCAATTAGGTAACAACTCCTTGTCTAAATGCCTCATGTACATTATGCCTAACTATGCCTTTAATACTATGAAGTCATATGTTACATGTCACGACCCGAAACTCCCCATCGAGCCCG
>NC_030858.1:18103634-18163942 GCF_000208745.1 Theobroma cacao | reverse complement strand
AACAAAGACAAATTGCATGTCAGGTGTACATACACTTAACATATTTGTTGCAATATCCCCTTTACGAGTGCGATATCTAGGTTTATCTGCACTTGGCACCTTAACTCTGATGTATGTCCCATCTAGAGCACCTAAACAATTCTACAAATCGGATGTAATGAATTACTAATAAGTAAACCTATTAATGTCTTGTATATACATAATTACAAAAAGTTATAAGATCAATAATTTACCTTAAACCACTTCCACCGATTGTCTGTTGAGTTTGTTGGAATGGGCTTAGGTTTTCTAAACAAATGTTCTTGCAATTTCAAGACTGCAACCAAAACATTATGAAAGTGCCGACTAATTGACTCACCCGACCTTCTAAAATTTAAACTAATTACTCGATTCTTAACATGATGAGCAATAATATGTAAGAATATTGCAACTTGCTCATCTACAAGCATGTTCTTTGTTGACTTCAACCCTCCAATACTTTCTAACATTTCATATAATTTAAAAAAGGTAACCGTATTCATCCCAATTTGTGAAATACATGAAATATCATTATCATACACAAGTCGCCTCACATACTCTCGATTTGCAGCAAAATCTAATGCATAAGATCTTACTCTTGGCCTATAAGTACATAAAGTCGACGCTGCAGACAATAAGGTCAAAATGAACTAACAGCACGACAAAACTCCATATAAAATTTAAACATAACTAGTAGCCTTTTTCGTCGTTCAACATCTTTTCTCAAATACAAAAGAACCATGACTGCAAAAAAATAAATATTCTAATCTATTTTATTATGTAAGAAAAATATTAAAGTCATATGGTAACAAAAAAAAATTAAGTGACATCAAGATCACATTTCAGCCCCATAAGTAAGCCATATGAAAAAATTGTAAAATTTAATAATTGTTGGGTTAGAGAGACAGACAGGGAAAAAGAGGGTTAATGACATTTCTGCTTGGTGACCGTTATTAAGTCAACATTCTTTTGGCAATGTCCAACACAAATATTACTAAAAGTCAAACTAACTATATAAGATATCATCTCATAATGAATATAATCATTTTGGAAATGTATATATAAGGTAAGAATATTTAAGATAAAAATTTATGTATGTATAATGAAAAGTTATTTTCTAAAATAGCAATTTAACCAAGTGTCCATAGACACTTGATGATTGAACCTTATTTATAATTAGCATACTATTATAATGTTTACTAGAAATTAAAGAATTAACAACAATTTGACACGACACATTATAATTATGTTGAAAAATATTAATTGAAAAATATTATAATTATGTTGAAAATATTATTTGTCATATAATTATTTATAAACTAATTCGATATGTATATCATACGTTGAAAAATATTAATTCATGACATTCACTCAACAACTGAAATTTCTTGGATCTCCAAAAATGTTTCTATATTATTAATGAACTATTAATTTGCTAAATTCTAATTTACTTAAAAAATTATGAAATTTAATAATTGTCACATCGGTATAACTAGATCTCCTTTTAAATATTAGTTGTAAGTTTGTGAGATTCAAATTATTAAACAAATGATGAGGAAACAATATTAAATTTTTTTATCATTTTCAAACTAAAGAAAAAATTTAAATTTTATATCTCTAAATATAACATCAATGTGTATGCAATAGTATATAGCAGACAAATGTCATTCATTAAATTGAAAAGAGAAGAGACTAATGCAGCTAATAGTCATGAGTGGATAGGAAATAAGTTTTCTGCAAAAATAATGGATATATAAAAGGAAAGTTAATTTCATTAAATTTTCAGCATTTCATATTTCATATTATAGGGAGGGCTGGTCTTGGCTAAACTTCTCATTCTTCTCGTTGCCACATATTCCATCTTCTTATGAAGGCATTTATCTCTGGCATTGAACGTTTGATTAATTAAAATTAAGTTTTCGTCAAGGCAATCAATTTTGATTATATTTATGCACATAGGAATTAATTTGAGCTCTGATATCTATCAAATCTCTATATATATTCTTATCTTAATTTTATTATTTCATCACACCAAGTTACTAATAATAATTAATCATGTTGAAGAATGAAAATGGAAGCCGTCTTATAATAATACATCCATTGCCCAAAAACTGATCAAACAACATTGGAATATGGTTCTACTACAGACTTTCTTTTCATTTCATAGGATACTAGCCAGATTGGTGTGGTTATCATGTTCAGATTGCCTTACAAAAAATTCTCCCTTGCAACCATGGACCTAACAACCCTAAATGAAGAAGCTACCGTTTTTAGCTTAACGACAGCTTCAAAATGAGGGAATGAATTTGGGGGCTTGTATATATATAATCAACAAATCAAAAAAATTCAAACAACAAGTGCCCAAAATTTCAACAACTCAGAAAGAAAATTCATCAAAATCACAACACAAAATCACAATTAAATCAGATCTATTAACAATAAAAACCCTAGAGTGAGATCTATTAACAATAATCACAATTAATCACAAATCACAACAATTAAATTAAAATGTTGTTGCCTGAAGGATTTGAAGCAACTACCTCGACTATGGACGGTGAAGAGAGAAGGGAAGACGAGTGAGAGCTATTGAGAGAAAGGGGCAGACCCACGGGTGAGAGCGGCTGAGAGAGAGGGAAAGACCTACGGCTGAGAGAGAGGAAGACAACCAGCTGAGAGAGGAGATGAAGACGGGGGAAGGACGGTTGGCTGAGAGAGGAGATGAACACAGGGGAATGACGACTAACAGAGGAGAGGAAGACGATCGGTTGAGAGAGAAGAGGCTTTTCGGGGGAAGGCTGAAACTGTTGAGGAAAATGGGGGAAGAAGGAAGAGAGAGAAAAAAATTACTTTTTATATGGGACAAAGTGGTGATTTTATTAAACAGTTGAGGGTATTTTAGTCAAATTACAATTTAAACTTATTCCCCCAGTCACGAAATAGATAATATCGGGGGAGGGGGCGGGTATTAGCCATTCCCACCCCAAAGCCATATTTGAGGAATTTCTATTTCTCTAGAATACCTATTCCACCTCATTGTTTGACAACCAAACAAGGGAAACAGAATCGCATGGGAATAGAGGGGGAATAGCATAGCTATTCCCCCAACCAAACGCGCTGTAAAAGAATCCACTACCTCTTTGAAACTGCCAATCCTCTTCTTTCTGTTTCACAAGAAACAAGTTTAACCACTGAAAATTATATTTATTTTTATATTCATATAGGTTATTACTTACTTTTATCATAAAAATTGTAGAACATGAAAATTTTGCGTATTGCATTTTTTCACCTTCAAAAATCCCAAAAACTCATACTAAGAACCCTAAACTTCTCAAGACAAAAATATGAAAATTACACAAATTCTTTCTTTTTGAACTTTCCATCTTCTGATCTCTTATTCAAAAGACCCCTTTGGGGGTTCTCTTTCTCCATATCTCATGCATTTAACATAAATGTTATTAATGAGATGAGAGAGATATAAGGGTTCAAGTCATTAAATATTAACAAAGTGAGTTTTAACATTTGAAGACTAGATGATTTGTTTAAAAAGTTCTCCGACCAAAGGCGTCATAGACTTGAACGTCTAGAGTTACAATTGGATTTTTGTGATGTAAATCAAGCTGGAATAAAAACATTTCAAACCTGAAAATTATATATAGTACCAAATTGAGATCATGAGATGTGGTATGGTATTTTTGCTCATGTGTCATTGAGTTGGAATCCTTCTAGTTTAGTTGTTTGTTGAAATATCGAGCACTTATTTGAAATTGGGAGGCAACTTGGATGGTAGGAACTTGGTATTACATGTAAGGATGCCAATCCTTAGTATTTTAGTATTTTGGTATCTTCATTTCTTCGGCTTGTGCTCAATTACTTGTGCAATGCAACTCATGTGGTGAAGGTGGAACCATCCTCATCCGTATTTTTTTTGTAAAGCACTCCACTCCTCATCCCTACTTATTCCCACTTNATCCTCATCCCTATTATCCCATTCAAAGGCTTTTTTTTTTTTATTCTTTTGTTGGAGAGAATGAAATAGTTGACTATAACTTATTGTTCTTGGTCAAATTATGTATCTAGTTTTGTATTTTATTAAACTATTGGATTAGTTTTTATTAGAGTTTAAATTGATATTAACAAATTTGAAAAGTACATGAACTTGATTTATACGCATTATTGTACAAAAATTAAATTCAACACTTAGAATACTTGGACCTAATGCATAATAAGACATTTTTCTTATTTTAAAATTGCTCAAAAAATTCTAGCCAAGTACCGACTAATGCTATGTCAATATGGTCAACACCGCATCAACATGGTTAATGCACACATTAGTAATTTAATGACAGAAAGCTTGATGATCTTAATGATTGTACCAAATTTTTTTCAAGTATAAGGACTTCATTTATAGGAATAATAGTAGTAGGACTGCAATCTAACATTATAGTAGAATATAGGGATTAAATTCATAATTTGACTTTTTTTCATGTATAACATAACTATACAGAATTTATTTATTTTTATGTAAATTAATTATGGATGTATTTATTTTTCATTGATAAACTAATTTATTTGATTAACAATATTTTAATATGTGTTGCATCGCCAAACATTAAAAAAGAAAAGAAAAAGAAAAAGAGGTAAAATAGGAAAAATTTAGAAAGTTGCTTCTCAATTGAGATTATAAGTGTTTTGTATCTCAAAACTATTCAGTTAGTAGGTTACCTAATCCTACGTACCAAAAAAATATTACCAGTATTTAAACATCAGGATATTATAAAAATATTCTGCGAAGTAGATAAAAAATTATTAAATTAAATCATTTTTTTAATACACTTAAGAAATTAAATTATTACTACCATCAGTTATTAATTCGACTTATTTTGTGTCACCAAGAAGGCAGTGGGACCCAGTGGCCGTGTTTCCTGGCGAGGTGCGTGGTAGGGTCCACCGGTTTGACCAACAAAAATATGACTGAATGATCGGTCCGAATGCGATGATGACGTGGCCAGGTCGTACGGTTCTTAGTTATTTCCCAGTTAAAGCAAATTTCGCAGCCGTTCATTACCTGGACACTCGGCTCCGTTAACTCATGGTTCGGTCCACTAGGGCGAGATCTGGTGCATCTTTGCAGATGAATTTCGGTTGGGACCAGTTGTACTCATCAGTGATAACCGTCGGATCACTTGAATAATGGAACAATAATTGGGTGATGTCAACCAGTTGATTCCCTAACGGATTCAGGCTGGCAATCAGGGAAGCGACGGAAAGCTATACTAAAAGTACAAGATAGCATCATAATACAATCTATACAACACAATTATATTGTTGTTAATTAGTTACAAACTTTTTAACAAAATATGTTTATTTAATTTTTTTACTTCCCCTTTTTCTCTATTTGACTTTCACAAAATCTTAAAAATGAAGTTCTAATTTTTATATATTTTATATTAAAATTTTAATTTTTTTGTACAATAATAGTGTTTCACACTTCATAGTTTTTAATGTTAAAAGTTAAAAAAAATCATAAAAATAATTAAGAAATATATACAAAAATGAAAGTATTTGATTTTTTCTTAAAAAAGAGAACATAATCTTGGGACATAAAAAAAGAACGAGATTAAGGCTAAATTTGTCACTATATTATGACTTTGTATTTAAATTTTGTCACCATAATTAATTGCGGTAAAATTTGAAACCATGTATTTATCTTTATTATTTTTGAATAGAAGTTAACCGTCATAGAATATATTTGTGAAATTTATGCTATTTGAAAAAATTTTAGAAAAGCAAAAATTATGAAATGGCCATGTTGGACAAAATTGTGCACATGGTTATTACGAAAATTTCATGTTGCAAAAAATACAAAAAAAGAGTGATGTCATAATTTTTTGTAGCATGGAATTTTTTCAATTTAAAAAAAAAAGAAAATGAATTGGAGGAGGAAAATGAAGGGAGGGAATAGCACAAATGGAGGAAGGTGTGAGGAGAGGTAGGGAAGGAGAAAAAAGGAAAGGGAGGAGAGAAGCCGGGGAGAGTAAAGGGAGGAGAGGAAGAGGAGAAAAAATGAAATAAAAAGCAAAATAATGACATCACTTTTTTTTTATTGCCACACACGTCAGTATTTTATAATTTTTTATTACCAACTCCAAAAATGCAGCGAAATTAACATACACGTCTTTGTGTAATTTTCCATTACATTTTATCGGCCTTTGAGCAAAAATAGAAATATAATGGCAAAATTGAATCAAATTGAAGTACAATGATAAAATTCAATATTGTCCCATAATAAAGTGACAAATTTAATCTTCCAAAAGAAAAAAGATGGATTAATAAAAGGGTTTGAGGGAGTAACTTCTTATGGCTTTTATATCGGTAAACTTTATATATATTGTTCCTTTCAAATTACATGTTTATGTTTGACTTAGCATATATATATATATATATTTTAAGAAAATGAATCTTCAACTTTAATGTAATTTATCTTAAAATTTATTTTTTAATAAAAAATGCATAATGGTTTTAATACCAAAAAATAGAAAAGAAAAGATCATGAGATATTACTATAATTATAAATAAAATAAACGTAATATTGGAATGTTTCAAAAGCAAAGCAAAAGAATATAGCTTTGAGGCATCTCTCGGTGGAAAATATGAACGTTAAATTTAGAACTAGGAAAATAATAATTTGATGTAACAAAAAAGTGTGTATTTTTTTATGTTAAGGAACAATATCAATAACATGTCACATTTTGATTAAAGCTTTCTTGAGGTCTTAATATGTGTTTTTTTTCTGTTACTTGATTAATGTGTCACTTGTAACAAATTTACCCTTTTTTTAGTACATAAAAGAAAGTCAAAAGAGGGAAAATTCAAATCTTAAACCATAACCTTTCTACATAAGGTAACAACATCGATCAAATTGGTAGAGATAATGACACCTTATAAGCCAATCAATTAGATGTATTGAGATATATTATTAAGCATTTGTACTTAATAAAAGGTATTCTTCATTTTCATAGGACTATTGATGTTTATAAGATAAAATAAAGTCCATGAAATGTTAGATGCTTTGCAAAAGGAATTATAAGGTTTATATTATGAGATCCTTAAAGCAACAAATTATTATTCTTATATTGTTCCTAGTCAATGTTTTATCAAGAAATGGATATTGAATCTATAATGATTGTTTTATAGTTAAATTAATAGTTATTGTGATGAAAGTGAGTTTTTTACCAACTAGGTATAGTGGAGATGGAATGATTACATTTCGACAAAGGCAAGGGCTTCAAGGCAATATGTTTCGTGGTTAGTCAGAGTTAGCAAGATGGAAAAGTTCTCTATATACAGTTTTTGTTGATAATATGAAGCTTGGGATATGATGGGTAAACATAAAAGAGGCTTTTGATTAGTTTGGTGTAGTTGTGGATGTTTTTGTCCCTAGAAGGGAGAACCAAAGGGTTATTAGCTTTACTTTTGTTAGATGTCGAGAGTAGCGTGAACTTCATATGGTTATCCAGCATGGCAATGGTATGATTCAGCCTCATGCTCAAATATAAAATTGCTCAAGAGATTAAAAGTATAACACAAGGAAAATAAACAACATACATTTAATAAAAAGAAGTAGTCGAATCTCTAATAATTAATTGTTTGTGTTTTTCATGCAATTTTTCATATTAATTATGAACATTTACAAGTTCAAGTATCATATATCTTGCTCTAGATATCATAATCAAGAGCTAATTAAATCTAAGATTGCTTGTGATGAAGCAAGAAACCCAAAACACTGAATGTGCTTGTTGCAGGAGATAGCTTGAAACCTTGCAGTCGAAATCTTTACTTCTTCACCTTTAGGATTTGTCAAATATTCATTCACTTAAGTGTTTGACCTCTATCAGTAATCTACACAATTATAGGATAAGACATTCTCAAGGTAGATTTTTTTTACTTGTGTTAGCAAGTTATATTTTTTAACAAAAAGACCAAAACAAAGCCTAGTCGAACACTAAATTTTTGTCAGATAAAGAAAACTATTTTTCTTTTCTTCCTTTTATGTTTCGGCTAAGAAGTGTGGCTTGAAGCTCAGTATTTTAGTTGGCCAATATAACATATTTATATAGCCAAACTTAGTTTTAACCTTAGATAAAACATTTGTATTTTTATTCAATTAAGTCATTGTGAACTCAATTAATTACTCACTTTATTTTAATTTATTTCAATTAAGTCTAACTTAATTCATTATCCTTATTTAATCTCAATCATGTCACTTAATGTGTGTGACCTATTAAGTTTCTAACATTTTGGTAATAAATATAAATCATAATTAAATATCAATTCAATAATTGATTTATATTTATAGATCATGAGCAGTATCTTGCAACACATCATGACCACCAAAATGTTAAAGAGTCAATTAAAGAATTTGATAAAACTCTTCAATGATAAGCCTCTCAATGCAATACGATTCTTTAATCATATATCCCGGATTTGTCACTAAGCATGGCTCAGTGTTTACTTATGACATTCCATATTAGTTCTTATAATTCATGATTAACCTTATTAATTTAGGAAACTAACTTTCCTCAAACTCTTCATGCTTTGACCAAATACTTTATATAAGTTAATCTTAAATTAAGAATAAATGAGATATATCCTCTCTTATCACTTGGGGTGATGAATCATTTCTTGACCACCCATTCACCTTCGCATGCTTCATGCCATACCTGAAAACACCTTGTTTAGGTATCTAGTCGCCTCCAGATTCATTAAGGTGAAATCAAAGTATGTCACTTCCCATACAAGATGACCTAGTGTCTCAAGTTCGATGACTAGTTGCATGACTATCACATGAGAACATATTCCATAGACACTTGACTGAAATATCAAATGCAGTTCTCATAGCAAGTCATGTTCAGTGAATCTGTTCTCTAACAAACATCCATATGTTATCCTCAAGTATCCCATATATTTTAATCTATAAGATCGATTGCTTCCTTTCCAAGTAAGGAGGCTTAACATGTACTATTTTTTGAGCATTGTCAATACCCTGTCTTGACAATACAATGATTAAGAATTATTTTAGGAACATAGCTTTGACGCATAAAGATCTCATAATTGTATCAAGTTTACAATTCTCTTGCAAGACCTTTTATATTCCATGGGCTTCATCCAATTAGTACTTAAAAACTCTATATTTTTGAACTAACATGAATGAAAACCTTTATCACATATTGTTATGCAATTAGGTATATGTTAATTAATAATATATATTCCTTGACCAATTCAATTGGCGCAAGGTCATACTCTAACAATCTCCCACTTGCATTTGAGTCAATTGCTAACGTATCCAATGCTAAACTCTTTCACTTAACAATCATGTCTTTACTAAGACAGCTCAAATCACATTACTTGGGAATATGTCAATTTATATGCTTGACAATCTCCATTGTCACAATTGAAATACTCATTTAGATCATAACGAGACCTTGATTCCTTCATTATGGCTCTTGTTGTTACTTTAACAACTTAGGAATCACTTATTAGTTCATTAAACCAATGATCCAAATATCTCTTGTTTTGTAACCTAAACAAAAGTTTTGTATCCGATTATAGATATAATCATGTAGTTATCTCTTGTTTTGAACCATTCTAATACAACTTCTCAATCATGACTTTATGTCACTTTTAACAATCAGGATACTCTCTATGTTTCCTTTAATATGTCATCTTTAAATTTCTTTTGTTGAATCCCCTTTTTGGGCTCTAGCTCTTTAATCCCATTTTATTTTCTTACACTGGCAAATGTTTCTTATATATATATTTAATGATTAATTTTTTTTACACCCACTATCCTTGAGGTGTGCACAAAATATCAATTTTATTCAATCCATTCAACTGCTTTGAGTTTATTCCATTGAATATAGATATCATTGTCCAATCATTCATATTGGATTATTTGGTAGACTCATCTTATATGAGTAGTGCATCATTATGCATCCTATTATTGGTTTGTATTTAATGGATTCATCTTATGAATTATACATCTTTATGCATCCCATTAAATCAATCTTTGTATATAGATATTATCTATCGGATTTCATAGTTTCATGACTTGTAACCTTTAAACTGTCATTAGCTCCCACTATTTCTTTTATGTATAGAAATCTTGCCAAGTAAACTCATTTACTTTCCTTTGGAGCGTTATATCCATAACTTTTATGTATACTTATTTATCATAAGTCGTTTATCATTGCTTATGGGATGAAATCCTCTTAAAGGTTAGTTCATGCGATTAACTAGGTTTGGAATGCTTTGTGATTCATCTCTTATGAATTTTATTAGTTTTAAATGATGATTTTAATTTTGATTATGACAAAATGATCCCAATTTGCTTGAATATTATTTGAATGATTCTTGATAAATTCTTGAAATGATTTAGTTCTCATACATTTGTTCCTACATAATTACAAGCTTGATTCTTAAAGTTATTGAACTATGTATATATAAGTTTGTATGATTTATTTGTATGAGTTTATGATCTCTCTAACATTTATCCTTGAGACGTTGGAGTTGTAAGATAGGTTCACAAGTGATGGAGCTTATCTCAAAGCATTTAAAGATCATTAATCTACATTACACCAAGGTTGTCTCAAGCTACGAAGTTTATTTTCAACTCAACACTTGATCACAAGGAAGAAGCAAGGAAGAAATAGCCAAAAGTTAAGTGCCAAAATATCAACGAATCTTGAAGAAACAAAGCTCAAATTGATCTTAGAGTAAGGCAAGTCGATCCTATGGCAAAACGGGTAAAAACAGATAAGGAAACTTGAATAACATAAAGCGATAGTCAACCTTGGCATGCCTATAGTTGAGCTCGAGGTAGAGAGCTTTTGGAAATGAAGTTTTGTAAAGCCATAATCAACCTTGGCATCCATATAGTCGACCTTGAGGAATCTGATGCACTAAAAAGAGGATTTTTCAAAGCCACAATCGACCCTGACAAAGCTATAATCGACTCTCTAAGCTCTGATGTAAAAAATACAAGCTTTCTGGAAGTGGATCGATTAGAGAACTTTTATACTCGACTATAAATGACCGTTAGGCACAAAATTCAAAAAGAAAGTGGCTATTTTTTTTCTTCAATCACCTTCAACAGCTCTAAGACTTTTTCAACTATAAATAAAATCATTTAGAAGCATTTCAAAGTGAAGAAGAAAAAAAGGGCCAAACTCTTGAAGATCATGGTCTCGAAAAGAAAAGAAAAGAGAGAAAACAAAGAAAAACCTAGCCTACTTGAGCTAAACCTTTTTTGTGCTTACACTTTAATCTTTTTATCCATTATTAGGCATGCTTCGATGAGTAGGCCTTAACATACTTCTCATAGATGTTTGGATCCACATATTGTCATGGTCTACACCAACCTTTTGAACAATTCATCTATTATTTTGAAGGTTGTTTTTCCTCCATTGTACCAAACTAGTAAAATCTACCTTTTAGAGGCACTTTTGCTCTTCCTTGTAAAGGTTCTAACTCATCCTTAAACATTTAGTGTGGGTTTGTGGTTGAACCCGTTAAAAACCATGGTTTACGGTTGCTCTCATGAAAAGCCATTGTTTAAGTTATGGTTGCTCCTATGAAAAGCCATTGTAAGAGTTATGGTTGATCTCGTAAAAAGCTATTGTGAGAGTTTAATGCTTGATCTTGTAAAAAACACATTTCTTTAAGTGAATTTGAAATTCCTTGGTGTTTCAAGAGAGGGGATGTAGACAATTGAGAAAGCCAAACCACTATAAAATTCTTGTGTCTTCATTTTTATTTTTTCTTTGATTTGTTGCATTTAATTTCAGGAAAACTCATTTCATAAATTGCTTGTGTTTTGATTTATATTCTTCTCATATTGATTTGCCTCTTTGTTAAACCTTTTCAACAAGCACCATTTGTTTATCTGTTGTTGAAAAGATTTCTTGAAACATTGTTCATGAGTTGCTCTTGTTTCATTCAAACTTGAAAATTGTTTTAAGTATTTTAAAAGTAATCTTTGGCATATATTTCGTTGTGTAGACTTACTTATAATTAGCAAATTTATCAAAGTTTTCAAAAGATCTCTTTTACATGTTTTCAAAATGATTTTTGCATTAGGGATTATCTAATGAATTTCTATAGTCAACTATAGACTTGATCAAATAGCTTTGAAAAGTGTTTACAACAACAAGACATGATCATAGTCGACTAGCTGCTTATCATAGTTGACTATAGCCACTCTGTTTTCATTTTTTAATTTTTTTAAAGTCCAATTCAGCCCCTATTAGATATACTTGCCATTTATTCATTGAGCTAACACTTCTAACAAATTCAATAAGATAATCAATGATTGGTTAGTTCCAAGCAATCTTCATTTAGATCTCTTATCTTAATAAGAATGCTTCCTAACTAAATGTGATCCTAACCTATTATGAATTCATTGAGTTAGAACTCAGTTTTATCTAAGTTATCTCATTAATTTCCTTTTTGATTCATAATCAAAAGAAAAATAATCTCACAATGATTTTATCATTATGACTTAGAATTGATTATCATGTATGCAAGGTTACACTTAAAGACCAATAATTTAAAACAATTCCTTGTTGGCTCCATTAGTTTTTGATGATAATAAAACATTCCCATTTCATTTGTGTCTAATATTTCTACTTGAGTGTGCAGGACAAATATTGTATGCAATAACTAATCAATCATTCAAATGCACACATCAAAGAGCATAGGAATAAGGAAGTTACAATTGATCAATAAGACAGAAGCCCCTTAGTCGATTAATGAAGAGTTAGTCAGCTAAGATTTAAATTAGAAGTTAGCGAGCTGAAGAGTATTGAGAAACAAAACCAACTCAGTCGACCAAGAAATAAGTTAGTCGACTAAGTGCACACTGCTAGAAACTGAGATCAGAAGACAGAGACGACTTAGTTGACTAAGATATCAGTTAGTCGACTATGAGCATTTTGTCAGAAATTTTGAATTGTGCACTAGAAGATAGATTAACGGCCAGAATTGCTACCAAACTATTCCCAACAGTCAAAAACTGTCTAACTCACATCAGAGTTGATTTTCCAAGTATAAAAGAGGGTTCCAACGGCTAGAAATGTAATGAAGGCTTCCAAAAACACAAAAAGAGCTGAAAAACCTGCAAATACTCACTGCTTATTTACTACACTCAACTCCCATCTTTGTTATTGTGATCTGCACTTCATTTGTACGACTTAGATCAACCTTGTGATCATAGGTACACTCCTTTTACTTCTCTTCTTGAATACTTAGAGTGAGCGAGTCACTATAAAGGGTTTATTCAAGCTTGGGTTAGCTTGATTGAATGTATAGGTTCTAACTTAGCCTAGAAAAGTTGGTTGTTGGGTTTTGGTTGATCCCGTGAAAAACCATTGTTGTAGGTTGTGGTTGAGCTTTTGAAAAACCACTTTGGGTTTTGGTTGAGCCTATGAAAAACCATTATGAAAGGTTGTGGTTGAGCCTTTGAAAAACCACTTTGGGTTTTGGTTGATCTCGATAAAAACTATTGTGAAAGGTTTTGGCTAAGCTTGGTGAAAGATTGTGAATTTCAACGTTCTTAATGGATTGATTGGAAAATCTTTGATTGAACAATCAAGGTAGTGGATGTAGGTCTTAGACCGAACCACTCTAAATTTCAACGCATTATCTACTCTGTTTTTATTCTCATTGCTTTTTAAATTAGTTCTTCATCTTGTTAAGAGCAAAAAAGTGCTATTCACCCCCCGTCTAGCACATTTACTTGGGACCAACAAGTGGTATCAGAGTTAGTTCCTTGTTATTAAGGTCTAACACCCTTGGGAAAATCCAAATAGCTCTACAAAAATCAGTAGTTGTTGAGGGACAATCAACAACAGACCACCTCTGTTTGATGGCGTAATTATCCTTATTGGAGTACTAGGATGTCAATATACATTAGGGCAATAGATTATGAGATATGAGATGTCATTATCGATGGTCCTTTCATTTCTATGATCATTAATTCGGTAAATGGTAACAAAACTCCCAAAGATAGAAATAAATGGACAAAAGCTGAAATGAGGAGAGAACAAATCAACTCTAAAGCCATGCACATTCTCATTTGTGCACTTGATTATAGAGAATATGATAAAGTATCCATGTGCAAAAGTGCCAAAGAAATTTGTCAAAAATTAGAAGAGTTATATGGAGAAACAAAGATGCAAAAGGAAAAAACGCCAAAGAAAAATAGAAAATCGAAGAAGGCAATGGTGGTTGCAACATGGTCAGATAATGATATTTTAAGCTCAAATGTTGAAGAAGAAAAAGCTAAAGAAAGAGCAAATTTATGTCTGATGGCCAGAGAAGATGAATATGAGGTATCTTCATCCCCTTGTGATATTTCATTTGATGAATTGCAAGAAGAGTATGAATGTCTCTATGATGAGTTTGAAAAACTTGCATCAAATATAAAACTTTGAAAAGAAAACTGCATCTCTTAATATTGATTTGCAAAAGATAAGACATGATTTCAACTCTGTTTTTGAGTAAAGAAATTTTCTGCAAATTGAATTGGAACATTCAAAAACAGATTTTGAAACTCTAAAATTAGAATTGGAAGGGAAAACAGAAGCCTTACAAAAGATTAGTGAAGAAAATGCTACACTCAAAGGTTTGAAAAATGAAACTCCAAAAAGAAATGCATACTACAAGAAAAATTCTGCTAATGCATCATCTAGGTGTTATATTTGTGATAAAGTTGTCCATTTATCCTATGATTACAATAGAAAAAGAAATGTGCAGAAAATAAGAAAAATATGGGTTCCAAAAGGATCTTATGTTGCTACTAATCTTCAAGGACCCACCAAGGTATGGGTACCTGTTAAGAAAAATTAAAAATTTGTCTTGTAGGTTGAGCTGCACTCAAAAGATACATGTTCAATAGCTCAACTCAAGAAGAAGCAGCCTTGGTATATGGACAGTGGCTGCTCAAGGCACATGACAGGAAATGAAATGCTATTTGCACAGCTAGACAAGAAAAAGGGAGGAACCGTATCCTTTGGTGATGATTCAAAAGGTAGAATTCATGGCATAGGAATGGTTGGTAAGAACTCTCAAACTCAAATTAGTCATGTGTTATTGGTTCAAGGTTTGAAACATTATTTATTGAGCATTAGTCAATTGTGTGATAAAGGATTTAAAGTATGCTTTGATTCAAATAAGTGTGAAGTGATAGATATAAGCACAAATAAAGTCTCTTTTATAGGAAGAAGATTAAAGAATAGTATGTTGTATTTCTTGAAGATCTTGAAATGAATTGTGAAATGTGTTTAGTGGCAAATGCTGAAAATGATAGTTGGCTATGGCATAGAAGACTAGGACATGTGAGCATGCATACTATGTCAAAATTAATTAAGAAAAATCTAGTTGTTGGACTGCCGGATATAAAATTTGAAAATGATAAAATATGTGATGCTTGCCAACTAGGAAAACAAGTTAGAACATCCTTTAAGACTAAGAAGATTGTGTCAATAGCTTGACCTCTTGAATTGCTACACATTGATCTATTTGGTCCAATAAGTATAACTAGTCTAGGAGGAAAATCTTATGGATTTGTAATTGTTGATGACTACTTTAGGTACACTTGGGTTTATTTTCTTGCTCATAAGAATGATGCTCTACCAGCATTTATAAGTCATTGTAGGAAAATTGAGAATGAAAAAGGATTAGTCATAGTTAGTATTAGGAGTGATCATAGAGGAGAATTTGAAAGTGATGAATTTGAGAAATTTTTCTATGAAAAGGGGTTGGATCATAATTTTTCTACACCTAGAATGCCTCAGCAAAATGGAGTTGCAAAGAGGAAAAACCAAACCTTAAAAGAAATGGCTAGAACTATGCTATGTGAGAATAACCTACCAAAATATTTTTGGGCTGAGGTAGTGAACACAACAACATATATACTTAATAGAGTGTCTATAAGAGCCATGATATCAAAGACTCTATACGAACTGTACAAAGGTAGGAAACCAAATATCTTTCACCTTAGGAGCTTTGGCTGTAAGTGTTTTGTATTGAACAATGGTAAACAGTCTTTAAGCAAGTTTGATGCAAAAAGTGATGAGGCAATATTTTTAGGATATGCATTAAACTCAAAGGCTTATAGAGTTTTCAACAAAAGAACTTTAACTGTGGAAGAATCAATCCATGTAGTTTTTGATGAGTCTAATGCCTTATAAAAGGAAATTCATGCTGATGATGATGATGTAGAGATCCTAGAAAAGCAAATGGAAGAAATGAACTTAGATAACAATAAGAATAATGAAGAAAGCTCACCTAGAATAGAAAATGAAACTCCACCCCTAGAAAATTTGCAAAGAACAGAAATTCAGCATAGTGATCTTCCAAGGAGTTGGAGATATGCAAAAGACCATCCACAAGAACAAATCATAGGTGACATTTCTCAAAAAGTTAAGACTAGGAGAGCAACAAGAGAGACTTGTGAGTTCTCAGCTTTCATATCTCAAATTAAGCCTAAAACATTTGAGGAAGCAGAAAAAGAGGAAAGCAGGATATTGGCCATACAAGAGGAACTTGATGAATTCAAAAGAAACTATGTGTAGTCATTAGTCTCTAGGCCTTTAAACCACCCTATTGTTGGAACAAAATGGGTGTTTAAAAATAAGGTAGATGAGAAAGGAAATGTAATTATAAGTAAAGCTACGTTAGTAGCCCAAGGATACAACCAAGAGGAAGGAATTGACTATGATGAAACTTTTGCACCAGTTGCTAGGATTGAAGCCATAAGGTTGTTGCTTGCTTTTGCATGCTTTATGAATTTTAAATTGTACCAAATGGATGTAAAAAGTTCATTTTTTAATGGATTCATTCAAGAGGAAGTGTATGTTGAACAACCACCAGGATTTGAAGACTTTCAAAAACCAGATCATGTTTTTAAAGTTCACAAAGCCTTGTATGGATTGAAACAAGCTCGTAGAGCTTGGTATGAGAGGCTTTCAAAATTTCTAGTTGAAGAAGGATATGTTAGGGGTAGCATTGATGCTACATTGTTTATTAAAAGATACTTAAAGGATTTAATTATTATTCAAATTTATGTGGATGACATTGTGTTTGGTGCAACTAATGAGGCTTTATGCAAGAACTTTGCTAAAGAAATGCAGGGTGAANACAGTGGCTGCTCAAGGCACATGACAGGAAATGAAATGCTATTTGCACAGCTAGACAAGAAAAAGGGAGGAACCGTATCCTTTGGTGATGATTCAAAAGGTAGAATTCATGGCATAGGAACTGTTGGTAAGAACTCTCTAACTCAAATTAATCATGTGTTATTAGTTCAAGGTTTGAAACATAATTTATTGAGAATTAGTCAATTGTGTGATAAAGGATTTAAAGTATGTTTTGACTCTACCAAATGTGAAGTGATAGACATAAGCACTAATAAAGTCTCATTTATAGGAAAAAGATTAAAGAGTATGTATGTTGTATTTCTTGAGGATCTTAAAATGGATTGTGAAATATGTCTTGTGGCAAATGCTAAAAATGATAATTGGTTATGGCATAGGAGATTAGGACATGTGAGCATGCATACCATGCCAACTAGGAAAACAAGTTAGAACATCCTTTAAGACTAAGAAGATTGTGTCAACAACTAGACCTCTTGAATTACTGCACATTGATCTATTTGGTCCAATAAGTACAACTAGTCTAGGAGGAAAATCTTATGGCTTTGTAATAGTTGATGACTACTCTAGGTACACTTAGGTTTATTTTCTTGCTCCTAAGAATGATGCTCTACTATCATTTATAAGTCATTGTAGGAAAGTTGAGAATGAAAAAGGAATAGCCATAGTATTAGGAGTGATCATGGAGGAGAGTTTGAAAGTGATGAATTTGAGAAATTTTGCAATGAAAAGGGGTTAGATCATAATTTTTCTGCACCTAGAACACCCCAACAAAATGGAGTTGTAGAGAGGAAAAATCGAACCTTAAAAGAAATGGCTAGAACTATGCTATGTGAGAATAACCTACCAAAATATTTTTAGGCTGAGGCAATGAACACAACAACGTATATACTTAATAGAGTCTCAATTAAAGTCATGATATCAAAGACTCCATATGAACTTTACAAAGGTAGAAAATCAAATATTTATCACCTTAGAAGCTTTGGTTGTAAATGTTTTGTGTTAAATAATGGAAAACAGTCCTTAGGTGTAAGTTTGATGCAAAGAGTGATGAGGCAAAATTTTTAGGATATGCATTAAACTCAAAGGCTTATAGAGTTTTCAACAAAAGAACTTTAACTGTTGAAGAATCAATCCATGTAGTTTTTTATGAGTCCAATGCCTTACAAAAGGAAATTCATGCTGATGATGATGATGTAGAGATCCTAGAAAAGAAAATGGAAGAAATGAGCTTAGAGAAAAATAAGAATAATAAAGAAAGCTCACCTAGAAGAGAAAATGAAACTCCACCTCTAGAAAATTTGCAAATAACAGATATTCAGCATAGTGATCTTTCAAGGAGTTGGAGATATGCAAAAGACCATCCACAAGAACAAATCATAGGTGACATTTTTCAAGGAGTTAAGGCTATGAGAGCAACAAGAGAGACTTGTGAGTTTTTAGCTTTCATATCTCAAATTGAGCCTAAGACATTTGAGGAAGCAGAAAAAGAGGAAAGCTGGATATTGGCCACGCAAGAGCAACTTGATCAATTCAAAAGAAACCATGTGTGGTCATTAGTCTCTAGGCCTTTAAACTGCCCTATTGTTGGAACAAAATGGGTATTTAGAAATAAGGTAGATGAGCAAGGAAATGTAGTTAGAAATAAAGCTTGGTTAGTAGCCCAAGGATACAACCAAGAGGAAGGAATTGACTATGTTGAAACCTTTGCACCGGTTGCTAGGATTGAAGCCATAAGGTTGTTGCTTGCTTTTGCATGCTTTATGAATTTTAAATTGTACCAAATGGATGTAAAGAGTGCATTTTTAAATGGATTCATTCAAGAGGAAGTGTATGTTGAACAACCACCAGGATTTGAAGACTTTGAAAAATCAAATCATGTTTTCAAACTTCATAAAGCCTTGTCTGGATTGAAACAAGCTCCTAGAGCTTGGTATGAGAGGCTTTCAAAATTTCTGGTTGAAAAAGAATATGTTAAAGGTAGCATTGATACTACATTGTTTATTAAAAGATACTTAAAGGATTTAATTGTTGTTCAAATTTATGTGGATGACATTGTATTTGGTGCAACTAATGAGGCTTTATGCAAGAACTTTGCTGAAGAGATGTAGGGTGAATTTGAGATGAGCATAATGGGAGAGTTAAAGCATTTTATTGGGCCTCAAATCAAACAAAGCGAGAAAGGAATCTTCATTAACCAAGAAAGATACACTCAAGACATGCTCAAAAGGTTTGATATGCTAAAACTAAAATCAATTTGTACACTAATGAGTCCATCCACCAGACTTGATTTAGATGAAAAAGGAAAAGATGTTGATCAAAAGCTCTATATAGGTATGATCGGATCACTTCTTTATTTAACAGCCAGCAAGCTTGATATACAATTTAGTGTGTGTTTATGTGCTCGTTTTCAATCTCAACCCAAAGAATCACACATGACTGCTGTTAAAAGAATTTTTAGATACCTCATAGACATACAAACTTTAGGCAAATGGTACCCTAAAGAATCATCCTTTAGTTAGTTGGATATTCTGATGTAGATTTTGCTGGCAGCAAAACAGATAGAAAGAGCACTAGTGGAACCTGCCAACTTTTAAGTAGTATGCTTGTGTCATGGTCAAACAAAAAGTAGAATTCAATTGCCTTGTCCACAGCTGAAGCTGAATATGTTTCTCTAGGCAGCTATTGTGCTCAAATCTTGTAGATTAAACAACAGCTAAAAGACTATGGAATATCAATGCATAACATACCAATATATTGTGATAATACAAGTACAATCAACATTTCAAAAAATCCTATGCAGCATTCTAGGACTAAGGATATTGAGATCAAGCACCATTTTGTTAGAGACCATGTAGTGAAGGGTGATATTAAAATTGAGTTTGTGAATATTTTGCATCAATTAGCTAATATCTTTACCAAACCTCTAAATGAAGATAGATTTTGTGAGATTAGAAGGAATTTAGGGATGATTAATATGCAGGAGTTGTAGGTAAATTTTTTACTCATACACATAAAACAGAAGGCACTTAGTCAACTAAAGAGAATCTTAGTCAACTAAAAGTGTTATGTCATCTTAAATAATAAGACTCAGTCAGTTAAATAAAGAAGGAATAAAATAATGAAAAGAATGTGTTTACAGGGTAATAAAGAAAGAAGAAAAATCGCTCAAGAAAATAACCAAGTTTAGAGGGAATTTTTCAAATTTTGTACAGTAGAAAAACTGACAGCATTTAAAGGGAAGTCAAATAGTTTTTGGAGAGATTAAATTGCCTATTAACCCATTTCCTCTACATTTTCTCCTCTGAAATTGACTCACACAAAAATGAAACCCTCACCACTTAGAATCTCAAAACCCTCAGTTAAAAATTTCTCAAATCAAAAATTACAAAAACCTCTCAGAGCAAAGAGATTATTGAGAAGAAGAAAGGTAAACGGCCACTAAAAGAAGGCATGGAAGTAGAAATACAAAAAAAGAAACAGAAATTGGGTTTGCTTCAATGAGTGAAAAATTTGGGAAATCGCAAAAGGAAAAGGAGCAGAAAGTAAAGAAGAAGAAAGAAAAGGGAAAATCATCAAGGAAAGGTAAATCTCTATCCTACAATTTTAGAAACAAAATGCATGAGGATAGGTTCTAGAAAATTGAAAATGCACCAATCACTTGTGGGAAGTTTATAGACTGGAATAGTTTTAATGAAGTGCCTGAATTTAAAGCAGTTCTATCATATTATTTTGAGGAGATGAAACCGAAATATTTTAGTACTTTTAAGAATCGAGCTTATAGTGCTAGTTTGGTTAAAGAATTTTGTTCAAGTATAGCAGTTGATAAGGATGAATTAGAAGAGCCGGATGATTATCTTGAGGATAGCCTGAATGTATTTTTAAATGGAAAAGAATTTATTGTGATTGTTACTGATTTGGGCAGTTTGCTTAAAATTGAATGTGAAGAGGGTGAGTTTGAATTTTCAGAAAACTATGATCCCTCATCCCTGTGGGAAGTGATCACAAGAAGGAAAGAGAAATATTCTTCTAAGAGTAATGCTGGTTTGATCACTAGTCCACAAATCAGAATTTTGCATTATTTCATTGCTGCTAATGTTCATGGAAGAGGGGGAAGTTTTAGCTATATCAGTCTTCAGGATCTTTGGCTAATGGAACATGCCTTCAATGGCAGTCCACTGAACTTAGAAATATTTATGATAGAGAGAATGAAAGGAGCTTGTAGACTAAAAAAGATTCATTTGCCATATGGGAATTTCATTACTGCACTAGTCTAGAAAAAAGGGATTTGGAGTTCAAGATATGCATTGGATCAGGTAAAGAGCAGGGATCAACCAATCTACCTCGAGAGTTTACCTAAGATGGGATACAAACTTGAAGGAGAAAAATATGTTAAAACTCCTAAAGTAACTCTTGAAGAAGAGCCTTCACTCTAGGCTCAACCAGAGGTAGCCCCATCTCAATTCTCAAATGAAGTGATCTTCAACTTGCTTATGAGAATTGATGGAAAGCTCACAGACCAAGGGGCAAGAATTCTGAAAATTGAAGAAAGGTCAATAGAAATGGAAAGCAAAATGAAAAGAAAAGGAAAAATGCCATTTGAACCTGCTGCTGCAGATACCTCTGCAACACCAAGCATTGCACTAGCAGAACAAGGTGCTAAGGGTCCAGCTTTCCAAGCAGAAGGGTTTGCCTTTCATGCTACAAGCCCTGTTCTTCAGGCTGAAGGTTCAACTTACAAGATTGCACGTCCTACCCTTCAAACTGAGGACTCTTAACTAGGGATTGATCAACTAGAAAAAATCCTTTCATCTGAACCTCAGAACAAAGATAAATTAGAAAAAGGAACAGAAGTGCTTGGTTCACTAGATGAGAATGCTCCTTCAAAACCTTAGAAACAGCAGCCCTCCCCTTCAAATTCAGAAGAGGTATCCATTATGGATGTCTTCCACCAAATGGTTAGGGAAGAGCAGGTAGAAAAGGAAGTAGCCAAAGCACAAGCTAAGAAGTCAGTGTCTACTGAACCAACACACATAGCAAAGGAAAAATTGGTAAAGGAAAGGAAAAAGCTACTGCAGCTTCACAGACCAAATCCAAACCACCAGGAAAAGGCATAAAGACAATGGCCACCAAATCAAAGTTCCTCAATAGAAGGAAATCCTCCATATTGGTTGAAAAAGCTAGGCCAACAACTATTTCTTCTCCTCAGAATCTAGTAGAAGTCTTTGACAAGTCCTCACCTGAACCTTCTCCTCAGAAATCACCACCTCAACCCTCTCCTCAACTAGAGTCTTCTCCTCAACCCCTAAATGTCCAATACGACACTGATGAATCCTCTGCCTCATCCTCCTCAGAAGATGATTAGGAGTTGATGATGACAAAAAATGGGGAGAAGTATGGTAGGGACCTTAGGGGAGAAATTATGGAAAGATTAGAGGAGATAGGAAGTAAAAACTATCTAGGGGCAGTTTCGAAACATTAACTGTTATTTTGTGGTTATTTGCTGTTTGTGCCATGTTGACAATTGAACACTTAAATTTAACCTTGTTGTTTATGTTTTTGTGTGTAAAATGGGATGCTAATATGTTTATGTTATTTGGTTGTTAATAATTGAATATCTGATGATGTCTTACCGTCTATAGTTTTTAACTACTGCTGATAAAAATCTGGTGCTATACTGATATTGGGATAGTATGCTGATGACTAATTTTTGTTATGGTATTGTGAATGGATTGTGTTTGTGAATAAATATGGATGCTAAGTATAGTATATCTGTTGAATGATGAATGTCATAGACAAAATCTGATAATAATATATTATTGACAGACACTATTGAAATTTTGATGATAATCTGTCAACATTCACCTGTTGTAAATCACTTTATATTTTTGCATATATATACTCTGAATGTATAGTGTCATTTTCTATATGACATGAATAAAATTTGTTGGAATGAATAAGCAAAAAATGCACACACCAAGGGGGAGCACACACTTAGGGGGAGCAATCCCCATTTTCTGCAGGATTAAAAAGAATAAAAAGACACTGTGTTGTTAATTAAGTAATGTTTTATCATCATCAAAAGGGGGATATTGTTGGCTCCATTAGTTTTTGATGATAATAAAACATTCCCATTTCATTTGTGTCTAATATTTCTACTTGAGTGTGCAGGACAAATATTGTATGCAATAACTAATCAATCATTCAAATGCACATATCAAAGAGCATAGAAATAAGGAAGTCATAATTGATCAACAAGACAAAAGCCCCTTAGTCGATTAATGAAGAGTTAGTCAGCTAAGATTTAAATCAGAAGTTGACGGGCTGAAGAGTATTGAGAAACAGAACCAACTCAGTCGACCAAGAAATAAGTTAGTCGACTAAGTACACACTGTCAGAAACTGAGATCAAAAGACAGAGACGACTTAGTTGACTAAGATATCAGTTAGTTGACTAAGAGTATTCTGCCAGAAATTTTGAATTGTGCACTAGAAGACAGATTAACGGTCAGAATTGCTACCAAACTGTTTCCAACGGTCAAAAACTGTCTAACTCATATCAGAGCTGATTTTTCAAGTATAAAATAGGGTTCCAACGGCTAGAAATGTAATGAAGGCTTCCAAAAACACAAAAAGAGCTGAAAAACCTGCAAATACTCAATACTCATTTACTGCACTCAACTCCTATCTTTGTAATTGTGATATGCACTTCATTTGTATGACTTAGATCAACCTTGTGATCATAGGTACACTCCTTTTACTTCTCTTTTTGAATACTTAGAGTGAGCGAGTCACTCTAAGGGGTTTATTCAAGCTTGGGTTAGTTTGATTGAATGTATAGGTTCTAACTTAGCCTAGAAAAGTTAGTTGTTGGGTTTTGGTTGATCCCGTGAAAAACCATTGTTATAGGTTGTGGTTGAGCCTTTGAAAAACCACTTTGGGTTTTGGTTGAGCCTGTGAAAAACCACTATGAAAGGTTTTGGTTGAGCCTTTGAAAAACCACTTTGGGTTTTGGTTGATCCCGGTAAAAACCATTATGAAAGGTTTTGGCTAAGCCTGGTAAAAGCCATTGTAAAAGCTTGGTGAAAGTTTATGAATTTCACCGTTCTTAGTGGATTGATTGGAAAATCTTGGGTTGAACAATCAAGATAGTGGATGTAGGTCTTGGACCGAACCACTCTAAATTTTTGTGCATTATCTACTCTGTTTTTATTTTCATTGCTTTTCAAATTACTTCTTCATCTTGCTAAGAGCCAAAAAGTGATATTCACCCCCTTTCTAGCACATTTACTTGGGACCAACAAGTGGTATAAGAGCTAGTTCTCTGATAATAAGGTCTAACACCCTTGGGAAGATCCAAATGGCTCATTTGATGGATTCAAGATAATCCTTGCAAATGAGCTTTTAATGCCCTGGTTTGCCACAATAATGGCATGTCCTTTTATCATTTGTCCTTGTTCTTATTCACTCCACCACTAGCCTTCATACCTTTCGAAGTTGATGTCTTATAATTCTTGTCTTTCTTAGAAAATTTCCTTTTCTTGTTTTTACTTTTCTTAAAAGAGACAAAATAAACTAAGGGTTTCTCCTTCGTAATGGTTTTCTTAGCCTGTGAGAGCATATTCAATAAACCTGAAAGGGTCACTTCAATCTTGTTCATGTTAAAATTCAACACAAACTATGAATAGCTTTTTAACAATGAAAAGAATACAAGGTCTATGCTCAAATCATGATCCATGGTCTAACCTAACTGCTCAAATCGAGTTATCTATCCTATCATCTTTAGCACATGAGGCTTTACTGTGCTTCCTTCAAACATCTTACATCAAAACAATTCCTTTGAGATGTCAAATCTCTCTGTGTGATTTTCCTTAGCGACCAGTTCTTTAAGGTTTAGGATAATATCAAGGGCATTCATAGCTTTTGTTGCTTTTGAAGATCTAGAGCCATACTAGCCAACATCAAACATGTGGCTGATTAGAGATCATTCATATGAATTCTATAGGCCTCTTTTTAGTTATCTGCAGCATCATCACTAGGCTTCTCAAGAATATGATCATTTTTTCTCTTGTTTCAGGATAATCTTATGTTGTGAAACTAGTTAATGAAATTTGGGCCTATAAACTTGTTTACATCAAGTGTGCCTTTAAGTGACAAATTGTTCCCCATTATTGATTTATATCCTATATAAACCAACATATAAAAGTCATTAATGCAAATGATGTAATAATAAAGACAAGGTTTTACAATCTTATATAATTATTCTCACTATTTTATGAAAATAGTAACCTTCTATTAGTATTTTGAGAAATTTAACTTTTAAACTTCTGAGTGAGCTAGGACCTTTTTCATCTCACCATGACCTTGAGTGACTCAACAAGCCATAATGAAACTAATTAGGTATGTAACTTAACTTACTAATTCTATATCGTACAACTCCTATATCAGTTAGGTGACAACTCCTTGTCTAAATGTATCATAAACATTTCGCCTAACTTTGCCTCCAATACCATGCAGTCTAGTGTGACACATCCGAACAACATAGTATTAGTTAAGTAAGATTTACTAATAACTCAAACGTAATCGTGTAAAAGTTTGACCTTGAGTGACTCAACAAGCCTTCAATTAAAAGAATAGCTTGGTTATTTTGTTATATGGTGGAAGGCAACTTTATCATGTCTAGCATATGACTCATTATATAAATGAGGGATTTTGTTTATCAATTGATTAATTAAGGACACATTGATTTATTGTTATTGACATGCATAACATTTATTTCATTTCATATATCATATACATTGAAAAATAAATCTATCACATGCTAACTACTAGGATAATTATCAACTTTACTAATTCTAATTTCCTCAAGCCAATAAGAAAATCAGTTGGTCAAATTCTTAGAGGATTTTGTAAACATGGTCTTAGAGCTTTGCTTGTAATCTCCTTAAATCTCCATGATGCCTTTGGATCTCCATATTCAAGTTACAATTTTTTTTATCTAACCTTAGTTTTATATCTTGATGTAACTAATTACATTTACATGTGTAATTAAGAAACCTCAAGTTACATTTGAGGGGAGTAAGGTGAGAAAAGAATTTACAACCCAGAAAATAAAGATAGGGTAGGGTTCACAAACCTTATTTCAAAAATAAATATCATGAGAAATAAATTTAACCATCCATGGCCTAATCATTTAAGGTCTAAGTCCATAATCACCCTCATGCTTTGTAATCACAATTAAAAGCATAGAAATAAATGCAAACTCAATATCACTTCGTAATCTTATGTATTATTTGAGAAACTTATCAATTAGCTTAAAGTGTTTGACTCAAATTATTTGGTATTGTTTTATTTCAATTTAGTGTTTAGGAAATTCCCATTTCCAAAACATTTATAGTAAACCTTTTACTCTTTTTCCTTAAATAGAAATCTGTTGAAATAAAACTTTTCATTTCAAGACTTTCCATTTTAATTTTTTCCATAATTAAAACTCCTTTTAATTTTAGAAACCTCTTTATTTTAGGTAAAATTTATCTAAGAAAACATCTTAATTTCTAACATGTAGAACATGGATTAGTTTCCTAAATTGTATTTTGTTCAAGTTACCTAAATGATGACTTAACAAATTTTGAAAAGTTCTAATCAAACTAAAACTTTTGAAGAAAGTTCAATGCTATCACATAATTTTAGGAATCCACTTTAATAATACTGGAAACAATCTCTTTTTTTTTATGAATTACCCAAAATTAAAATATATAGCATCCAATGCTACTAAATTAGCCATTGACTTTAGGGGAATTTTAGGCAAAAATTGCCACCCCATTAATAAGTTTAAGTGCTCTTAAAATTCCATAAATCATGAGCCAAACTCGGGAACAAGGTTGTTGAAAATTCTAAGCAAGTGTATTTAACAATTAAATATAAAATTCATGAAGAATTAAACTATCAAAAATCGATTGTAGTTACCCAAAATATTTTGCATTGAAACTTTGTTGTTTTGGAACCTTGAAAACATGATTTTTTTTTTTAGAAACCTTTTCATACCAAATCAAGGGTGGTTGAAACATGGAGTAATTTAATTTATAAAACTAATTTTTTTAACAATTACAAATTGCTCATAACATTTACCCACTATTAGCAAAAATAATCAACACACTAGTCTCCAAAACATAAAAAAATATTCAGTTTTAACCTAGCTTCATAAGCCTTTTAATCTATTCATTAATTCTTCAATTAAACATGGTTTTAAACCTTTTAAAACATGTTTTAATGAAATAATTAAATGTTGTCTAGATTTGAATTAAAACTGAAAAACAAAATTTAAAAAAAACCCTTCAAAACTGATACATACCAAATCAACATATAAATCAATCTTATTGATTATTATCAAGAATCAAGCATGCAAATTACATGAAAAATGTCAAACAAAAGCTCTAATACCACTATTGGGATTCGACCTAATGCTCAAATATAAAATTACTCAAGAGATTAAAAGCATAACACAACAAAAATAAAAACTTACACTTAAAACAAAGAAATAGTTGAATCCTTTAAAATCAATTGTTTGTATTTTTCATGAAATTTTTCAGATTAATTATGAATACTCATAAGTTCAAGTATCATATACCTTGCTTTAGATATAGTAATCAAAAGCCAATGAAATCCAAGATTACTTGTGATGAAGTAAGAAACCCAAAACACTGAATGTGTTTATTGCAGAAGATAGTCTGAAACCTTGTAATTGAAATCTTTGCTTCTTCACCTTTGGGATTTGTCAAATCTTTAGTCATCCAAGTGTTTGGCTTCTAACAATGATCCACACAGTGACAGGATAAGACTTTCTCAAGGTAGGATTTTTTTTACTTGTGCTAGCAAGTTAAATTTTTTAATAAAAAGACCAAAACAAAGCCTAGCTGAACACTACAGTTTTTTTAGACAAAGAAAACTATTTTTCTTTTCTTTTTCTTATGTATCATCCAAGAAGTGTGGCTTGAGGCTCAGTATTTTAATTGATTAATATAATATATTTATATAGTGAAACTTAGTTGTAACCCTAGATAGAACATTTGTATTTTTATTTAATTAAGTCCTTGTGAACTTAATTAATTTTTCACTTTATTTTGATCTATTTTAATTAAGTCCAACTTAATTAATTTATCCTTATTTAATCTCAATCATGTCACTTAATGTGTGTATTCATTAGGCTTCTAACATATTGGTAATAAATATAAATCATGATCAAATATCAATTCAATAATTGATTTATGTTTGTAGATCATGAACGGTATCTAGCAACACATCATGGCCACCCAAATGTTAAAGAGTCAATTAAAGAATTTGACAAATCCCTTCCTTGATAAGCCTCACAGTGCAATATGATCCTTTTATCATATATCTCAGATATGTCATTAAACATAGCTTAGTGTCTACTTATGACATTCCATAGTAGTTCTTATAATTCATGATTAACCTTATGAATTTAGGAAATCAACTTTCTTCAAACTCATCATGCTTTGGCCAAAGACTTTATATAAGTTAATCTTATATTAAGGATAAATGAAATATATCCCCTTTTTTCACTTGAGTTGATGAATCCTCTCTTGACCACTCATGTCACAACTTAAAGTGTAGAGTCATGATTGGCACACGAGCCCAACAGGCAAAGCCCACGAGACCCAAGTAAGCCTAAAAAATTAGAACCAAATTAAATTATACACATTTAGCCAAGGGTTTCCACATCAAATATATTCATAATATCATTTAAATTCAAATACAGATAAGTTTCCCCTTGGCACTTAATTTAATCCAAAGTGTAACATCAAATACGTATAAGCCATACATTGGCTAACAAGCAGGTTCGTCTCATACAACCCTTAACACAATAACAATATATGGCAACGCAGTGCCATCATATATTGAAAACTAAATTGGAAGCGAAAGGACCCAAGTCAGACTCAACGGAGTAGACCTATCAAATAGGAGATCTACCGGATGCCAAAATTGATCTTTCAAAGGACAATATTAGCCATGCACTGCCCATGGCCTATTTATTTGCACATGGTACAAACAAATGGGTGAGTCATCTAATACTCAGTGAGAGGTGTAGAAAAATCAAATATATTAGTGCCGAAAAACATATACATATAGATATATATTACATTATCAATAAAACAAAAATATTTTAACAAACATCTCCAACATTCGAGGCATATCACTGGTCCTTAAAAGTATTCCACAAATCTCACAAATCACACTAATGCCATTATATCTTTCTAAATAATGCATATCAAATTAGGCTTACCCACAAAGCCATTACAAATTTAATCTCCATAGGTACACCATAGTTGCCAAAGTGTCACATTAAATTTCAAATTTATCTCCACCCATTCAAGGCTATGTCATAACAGTCATAGTTCAAATCATATTCATAAAGTGGTCCTCCCTAAACATAGTCAAATCACATATGTTGGCCAACCCACGAAGCCAAATCATGCTTAGGGCTAGAGCCGTTAGCGTAGAATCAAATTACGTACAGTGTTGAAGTAACCGGCAAAGAACCAGATCATGTTCGGAGTTGAAACATCTGGTGGAGAACAAATCACACTCAATGTCAAAGCAACTGGTGGAGAATTAAAGTCATCATCCGAAATTACTCAATTGATGGCATTGAAACACTATAAATGGGAATCATAAGCGGGATTTTTACCACCATTTCTGCTTACCACCATCTCTACAAGTACAAAACATAGTCACAGGGAATATGACTCCACTCAATCTCAAATCAAATCCACGTTCGAAATTCTCATTAATGGATGGAATACAAATCCTCAAATAAGGCTATTAGACCTTTGATATCACATATGTTTACCATTCACATCAAAGATCACGCTTAATGAGCTTTATTTTCTACTTAGCTTAATATCATTTGTAATTGTCCTTAATCTTGTGAGACATTAAATACTCATAGTCTTTTGAGAAGTTAATTGTCCTAAGTAAACTACTTTTAGACATTCATCATATTCACTAGACCTCCTAGTCTAGGCTCATACATATGCCATTATGGGGCTCGCATTAAGGCACATAGACACATCACATATAACAATATATATATATATACATATACATATATATAGTTTATTAGCCTAGACATACTCATCTACACATACATCATTTAAGTACCATGGCAGCGTATTAAAAGTGCATTAAGCATCACATGCTTTCATTCAAATAATAAACCCACTCATAGTGACAGTCAAAGGCACTCCCACAACGAAGCTCAACTTCCTAGCCTCTAACCGCTTTCTACCTCACTAACGTGCTGCTAGCTCTATTTTCCCTTCGAACAAATCAAAACAATAATTAATTTCTTAGCTTTCAAAAGTTTTCAATTTTTTAGACTAGGTTTTCTTCCAACTACTCATAGTCACAAAACCTAGGTTTCAAATCTTAAGTTCAAAGGGTTTAAATCCATACCTTAGAGGCTGGGTTGCTCAATCTTAAACTCCAAATTCTCAGCAAACGCAAAGGATAAAGTTTTACCAAAGCTAGAGCAAAAGGATTTCTAAGTTATTAATCGATTAAATCGAAAATCAATTGATAAAACTGTGTAATCTTACCTCAATAATGGTTTCCTAAGCTCCAATCCACTTTAACGAGCTTTAAATCTCACTTGGGATCTTAGGTTTCATAAGGGTAAAAAGTGGGGAGAGTTTCTCTTTTGTTTCAAATGAATTGATTACCCTCAACCTCTTTTATTTTTGGGTTTTCAGGTTTATCTATCAATAGATGGGAGGCATCTATCGATAGATCCTATTTAAATTTTTTTGGGTGTTGACTTTCATTTATCGATAGATTTGTCGAATCTATCGATAGATGGTGTGTTGGACCCCTTCTCATTTTCCCCATTTGGTTGTCTATTGATAGATTCCATGGATCTATTGGTAGATTCTTCTTAATTTGGTTTTCAATATTTGTATAGCTATCTATCGATAGATTTCACGGATTTATCGATAGATTTTGTCTAGATTATTTCATTTAGTTGTAGGGTGAACATCTATCGATAGTTAAAGTGAATATATTGATAGATGTTCGTCCACATTACCTTTTCATGCCTTTTATTTTGTATCTATCGATACATGTTCATGTTGAACATCTCTTGATAGATCATGTTCGAAACCTAAATTTCCACTCTTCCAAGTCTCCAAAGTCACTCATTTAAGTACTTAATTCATTCCATTCAATATCAATATCTTAAACATTCATGTAACTCAAATATCAAATCAAATCTCCATCCAAACTTCAAAATTTAAGATTTATCAAACATTTTTCTAAGATTTTGCCTAAGTGCCATAAGGCATGCTTTTATATGTTTAATGTCATGAGCCAACCGTGTACCAGAATATGATAGGGTAGAGTTGCCTATGAGATTGAGTCTTTTGTACCTGTAAGGGAAATGCCCCTTTCTCAAACAATATAATGGCTCACGGTGACACCTCAAAAAATACTTGTTAATTCTTTAAGGGGAAATACCCTTTAGGAAAGGAATGTCCTCATTTCAAGCATTGTAATAGCTACTGGTAGAATACTTGTAAAATCTCGTAAACTCTTTATAGGGGGTGAGCAGTTGGCAAATTGTTGGGCTGCTTTACTGGTAAAGGTATGTTTGTAGCAAATCATCTAAGGCTACCCCTATGGCCCGAAGATGGAGTGTTTTAATCCCTTTGTAATTAATTTCATATTAATAAAATATTTTTCTTTTTTATGACTCAATGGTTGCACGTATGGCATTCGGTATGCCTTTTGATTTGATGCGGGTTCTCTTAGTATGATTTGTTGTTATTATTATTATTGGATCAGATATAACAGAGTATTGGCTGGCTTGCGTGGAAGCGTCCACTCAAGTACCGCACGGACTATCACATACTTAGGCTAAGGAGTGTAGTTTGTGACAGTTAGTATTAGAGCATGGGTGAGATGTGCTGATCTAAAGTGTAAAAATGGTGACAACGCAAAATACGCCAAAGGACCATCAGAGGATTGATGAGTTAGAGGCCGCGGTGGCTACAGTAAAAGCTCAGATGGTTTCGCGTGAACGAATAAATGAAATTTAAACAGTCTAGCTAGAACTGTCTAAGATAATTAATACCTTGAGTAATGAGACTAGGGATGCATTGAGCACTCTCCAAGATGAGATTGGAGAACTTAAAGCTCAAGTAAATTAGTTATTGTTGCAAGTAACGCTAGTGGGAGTCCAAGAGATTAAAGGAAAAGGCCCAAAGTGCCGAAACTCAAGTGATAAGAAGGGGTCTGAGATGCTAAAGAGTTGAAGAACTTCTTTTTTGATATGAAACAATATTTTTTAGTTGTGCGCACGGAGTCAGTGGAGGACAAAGTGGCGATGACTTCAATGTATCTTGCTGGGGACGCAAAGTTATGGTTGAGAATTGAAGAACTAGTTGTATCAACACTTAGGCGGATCTAAAGGAGGAATTGAAGAATCAATTTTTCGCTGAGAATGTTGAGTATATGGTGCGATGAAAGTAGCGGGAATTTTCACAAATGGGATCAGTGCGGGAGTTCATAAGGAACTTCTTTACTTTAATGCTAGATATCAAGGATATAACTGAAAAATATAGACTATTTTATTTCCTTAAGGGTCTAAAACAGTGGACGAGGATGGAGTTACAACGACAGAGGGTACAGGATGTGACTTTGGCAATGGTGGCTACTAAACGCCTTATTGAGTGAAAACTCCAACAAAAAAAAGACTTTTCATCAAAGACTATTAGCTTTAGCTTAAGAAATGGGGTAAAATTTTCGAGAATAAGTAGACCCTCAAGTGAGGGAGGTGATAAAAGACCACCTACTAGAGATTCACCCCAACCAAGAACTAACAAGCCATGGAACTTCAAGGCACGATCACCGATATCTTGTTTCCTATGCAAGGAACCTCATCGAGTAGCTTTCAATGTGATATTTACTACCAATGTTGAGACACCACTACCCCACACCACAGTAGAAGAAGCCAAGGAAGAGCCAACACGAATGAGGCTATTCATTTCCTCAACACCTTGCAAGCACAACTAGAAAAGATGGAAACAAAAGCCCCAACAAGGTCTAATGTATGTAAAGATGTTGTTGAATGAGAAAAGTACCAAAGCCATGCTTGACACGGGGGCTTCAGACACTTTCATCACCCCTAGAGAGGCAAAGAAGTGTGATCTTAAACTTGAGAAAGATTTTGGACAGATAAAAGTAGTTAACTCGTCAGCTTCAGCTATAATGGGAAATGCTAAAGACTTAAAGATTAAGATTGGCTCTTAGGAAAGGAAGGTAAACTTGATTGTAGCCACTATAGATTATTTTGATTTTGTCTTAGGCTTGGATTTTATGGTTAAAGCACAAGCCATCCATTTCCCTGCTGCAAGTTGTTTAATGTTTTTTAGAGAACAATCATGTGTGGTACCGACTATAATCCTACCTAAAAGTGAGAAGAAGATGATATCAGCTATATAGTTTAAGAAGTGGATCAAGAAAGGTAAACTTTCTTAAGTGGCCAGGCCTATCTATGAAGGTGAAGATAACAGAAACCCAATACCCGAAGAAGTGAAACTGGTTTTGGAAGAATTTCAAGATATGATGCCAGAACAACTACCAAGGGTCTTACTGCCTCGACGAGCTATCTATCATGAGATAGAATTACTTCTAGGAGTCAAGCCGCCTACAAAAAGGCCATACAAGATGGCTCCCCTAAAGTTAGCAAAGCTAAGCAAATAATCAGATGAGCTGATTCAAGCCGGATTCATCTGACCATTAAAAGCACCTTTTGGAGCCCTAGTACTTTTTCAAAAGAAGCAAGATGGGAGTTTACGACTATGCGTGGATTATCAGGCTTTGAATAAAGTCACAATTAAAAATAATTATCCTATCCCTCTTATAGCAGATCATTTTGATAAGCTAGGTGGTGCAAAGTACTTCTCGAAACTAGATTTGAGATAGGGTTACCATCAAGTAAGAGTGACCGAGGGAGATGAGCTGAAAACCACTTGTGTAACGCAATATGGCACATTCGAATTTCTTGTTATGCCTTTTAGACTAACCAATACTCCTGCTACCTTTTACACACTGATGAACTAGGTGTTTCATGGTTTTCTAGACAAGTTCATGGTAATCTACTTTGATGATATTGTGGTGTACAATTTGACCTTACAAGAGCATCAACGACACTTATGACAGGTCTTCCAAAAGCTATGTGACCACCAGTTATATGTAAAAAGGGAAAAATGTGCATTTGTGTAAACCCGAATCTAGTTTCTTAGCCACATAATTGAATAAGGGCACATTCGAATGGACATGCTGAAGGTCAAGGCTATCAAAAAATAGACCACCCCTAAGAATACAACAGAGCTTCGTTCTTTCTTAGGGCTAGCCAATTATTATTGAAGATTTGTATAAGGATATTCAAAAAGAACAGTAACATTGAAATAATTGTTGAAGAAGGGACAGAAGTGGAGCTAGACGCAACAGTGCCAATAAGCCTTTGAAGGTTTGAAAGACATGATGATGATTGATCCTATGTTTTCGCTCCCTGATATTAAAATGACTTTCGAGGTATAGACAGATGCATCAGACTTTACCTTTGGAGGAGTGTTGCTATAAGAAAGACACCCGGTTGCATTCGAAAGTCGAAAGTTGAATGAAGTTGAGAGGAGATACATGGCATAGGAGAAAGAACTATTTACAGTGATTCATTATTTACGGGCTTGGTGACACTACTTGCTAGGATCACAATTCGTGGTTAAGACTGACAATACAGTCATAAGCCACCTTTTTACATAGCCAAAACTTACAAGTAAGCAGGCGAGATGGGAAGAGTTCCTAGTAGAGTTTGATTTCTCCTTTGAGCAAAAAGCTGGAAAAGGGAACTGTGTAGCAGACGCCCTCAATAGAAAAGTCAAATTTGTAGCTCTAATGGTGATCACGCCAATGACAGCTAGCAAAGTGACTACAAATATTCATAATCTGATTGAGAAAAATTTACATTGAGACCCCCAAGCAATGGCCATTAAGAAGTTGGTGGAGAGCGAAAAGTCGAAATACTTTTGGGTGGAAAATGGACTCTTATTAATGAAGGCACCTCGTATATTTCTTCCAAGAGCTAGAGAGCTTAGGAAGAAATTAATGCGAGAATGTCAAGACACTTCTTGGGCAAGACATCCTGGTTAACAGCGGACTATTGCACTATTGAAATAAGGTTACTATTGGCCTCATATGTGACAAGATGTGATGGATTATACGAAGACATGCCTCATTTGCTAACAGGACAAAGTAAACATAAAAAGACCGATAGGAATGCTAGAACCTCTACTAGTGCCGACCAAGCTCTAGGAAAGTATTTCTTTAGACTTTATTGTAGGACTTCCTAAAGTGGGGCATATGACAGCAATCTCGATTGTGGTGGACCAATTTTCTAAGTACACGATGTTTACTCCAATACAGAAGTTTGGCTCTGCAGAAGAAACGGCTTGCACGATTTTTAAACATGTGGTAAAATATTAGGGTGTTCCGAAGAGCATTATCAACGACAAATATAAAAAGTTTATCGACTTTTTCTGAAAAAAAATGTTCAAGTTATAGGGGTCAGAACTCAATGTATCTTCCAATTATCACCCACAAACAAATGGTTAGACAAAATGCTTCAATGGGTTATTGGTAAAATATTTGTGACATTTTATACAGGCAAATCAGAAGAATTGGCCCAACCTACTAGATATGGCTCAACTATGTTTCAACTCACAAAAGAGTTCAACCACCAATAGAACCCCTTTTGAGCACTGGACAACAACTTAGACTTTCTCATACCTTAATGAAATCGTATACTGGGAAGAGCCCACGGGCATTTAACTTTGCTAAGGAGTAGAGACAAAACATTAAAATGACAAGAGCTTATTTAAAGAAAGCCTCCAATTAGATGAAGGAGTGGGCAGATAAAGGTCGAAGAGAGCAATAATTTAAGGTGGGAGACCTAGTGTTGGTGAAGTTGGTACCCGAACAACTTTGATTCCTAAAGAAGAGAAATCGAAGACTAGTACGAAAGTATGAAGGTCTAGTACCGGTGGTAGCCAAGGTGGGGAGGACATCCTACAAGATTGATCCACCCAAGTGGATGAAGGTACACCTTGTGTTTCACGTCAATAATCTGAAACCGTTCCATGCAGATCCAACAGATGCAAGTAGGAGTCGAGACATAAGAGCCACCATCACAGTGTCGAATGGAGGAGACTGTGGCAGGGAGCACGACGACCATCAACCGATGATCGACATAGAAGTACCTAGTGAAATGGGAAGGTTTGGGGCCAGATAAGATCACCTGGGAGAAGGAAACCGACCTTTACGCTTTCCAACAAAAGATTCAATTGTTTCAAGCTAACCAATCAATGAGAACGTTGACAGATTGAGTGGGGGAGGATGTCATGAGCCAACTTTGTACCAGACTATGATAGGGTAAAGTTGTCTATGAGATTGAGTCTTTTGTACCTATAAGGGAAATGTCCCTTTTTCAAACAATGCAATGGCTTGTGGTGACACTTCCAAAAATACTTGTTAAGTCTTTAGGGGAAAAGACCCTTTAGGAAAAGAATGTCCTCGTATCAAGCGTTGTAATGGCTATTGGTAAAATACTTGTAAAATCTCGTAAACTCTTTATAAGGGGTAAATAGCGGGCAGATTGTTGGGCTACCTCACTGGTAAATGTATGTTTATAGCGAATCATCTAAGGTTGCCCCTATGGCTCAACGATGGCGTGTCTTGATCCTTTTGTAATTAACTTCATATTAATAAAATATTTTTCCTTTTTATGACTCAAGGGTTGCATATATGGCATTCGGTATGCCTTTTGATTTTGATGCGGGTTCTCTTAGTCTGATTTATTGTTATTATTATTGTTAGATCAGATATAATCGAGTATTGGCTGACTTGCGTGAAAGCGTCCACTCAAGTGCGCAACGGACTATCGCATACTTAGGCAAAGGAGCATAGTTCGTTACACTTAACATATTCAACATATCTTCAAAATCCTCAAATACACAATAAAAACTAGGATTATTCTTTATACACATAGGCATATTCCCAAACCTTTAAGCATACACATCAAAATTCAGATAAACTCTTCAAATAACTTAGTCAATATATTTTCCATAATCCATAATCAAAATCAGAGGTGTTACATTTTCCCTTTCTTATACAAATTCATCCTCGAATTTAAATCACATACCAAAGACTACGACATGTATTAAACCTAAAAAGATTGAGATATTTTTCTTGTGTTTCCTTTTCAAGTTCCCATGTTGCTTCCTCAACCAAATGACTTTGCTACAATACTTTCACTGTAGCAATGTCCTTGAAGCGAAGTCATTTTACTTGCTGATCTAATATGGCTACAAGTTGCTCCTTATAATTAAGTTTGTCTTGTAATTGGACCTCATCATATGAAATCACATGTGAAGGATTAGGAACATATTTCCTTAGAATGGATACATGGAAAATCGGATGTACATTGAATAAATTTGGCAGTAATGCCAAGTGATAAGCAACTGTGCCAACGCCCTTTAACACCTCAAAAAGTCTGATGTACTAAGGGCTCAACTTCCCTTTCTTTCTAAAACTTCTAACTCCTTTGGTCAGAGAAACCTTTAAGAGTTCATAATCCCCAAGCTTAAACTCCAAAGGTTTTTGCTTATTATCAACGTATGATTTTTTTTACTGTGAGCTGTCAGCATCTTTTCTCGAATTACATGAACATGTTGCTCAACTTTTGGAGAATCTTTGACTCTAAGAGTTTTCTTTTTTTAACTTCAAGCCAGCTAATAAGCAACCTACATCTTTGCCCATATAAAGCTTCATACGGTGTTATACCAATAATGGCGTGATAGTTGTTGTTATAAGCAAACTCGATCAAAGGCAAATAATAATTCCATGAGACTCCAAAGTTGAGCACAATTACTCTTAACATATCCTTGAGCATCTAAATGGTGCGCTCAGATTTGCTGTTTATTTGTGGATGGAAAGCCATACTAAAATTCAATCGTGTGCCTAGGGCTTTTTGTAATTTCCTCTAAAACTGACTAGTGAATTGCAGTTCTCTATTAGACACTACCATTATTGGAACACCAGGCAGCCTCATAATCTCATTAATATAAATTTGGGCATACCGAGCTACTCCATACTTAGTTTTGACCGACAAAAAGTGAGCTGACTTAGTTTGTTGATCAATTATCAACCAAATGGCATCATAGCCACCCCTAGCTCATGGTAGTCTTGTCACAAAGTCCATTACTACATGTTCCCACTTCCACTAGAGTATCGGTAATGGTTGTAACTATCTCAAAAGTTTTTGATGGTCAACTTTCATTTGTTTATAAACCAAACACTTAGAGACATATTCAGCCATGTCTCTCTTTAATCTTGGCCATCAGTAGATAGACTTCAAATCATGATACATTTTGGTAGCTCATGGGTGTATCACATAAGCTGTTACATGAGCCTCTTCCAATATCTCATTTCTCAAACCATCCAAATTCAGCACGTAAACTCGTGATTGATATCTAAGTAAACCATCGATGCCGTAAACAAAGTCTCAAGCTCTATCTTCGCTCATGTCTCTAAAAATTTTCACTAAAATTTCGTTGTGATTTTAGATGTCTTTAATGCAATCCAAAATCATCGGCTGGACCCTTAAATGCGCCAATAAGGCATTTGATTTATTAACTTCAAAGTGTACTCCCATATTGCCCAAATCATACAAACTTTGCACCAAGGATTGTCTCTGTATTGTCATATGTGCCAGACTCCCTATCAATTTTCGGCTCAAGGCATCTGCCACCATATTTGCTTTGCTTAGACGATAGAGTATGGTGCAGTCATAATCTTTCAACAGCTCCAACCACCTACGCTGTCTCAAATTCAGTTCTTTCTACTTAAATATATACTTCAGACTCTTGTGATCAATATATATTTCGTAGGTCTCACCGTGGAGATAATGGCGCCATAGTTTCAAAGCAAACACAATTGCTTCTATCTCCAGGTTGTGTGTAGGATAGTTCTATTCATGCCTTTTTAATTGTCGAGAGGCATATGCTATAATTCTCCCATGTTGCATCAACACGCAACCCAATCCAATCCATGATGCATTGCAATACACTGTATCGCCTCATGATTCGCAAGGTATGTTCAGCACGGCCATAGAAGTGAGATAGGCTTTAAATCTCTGAAAACTACTCTCACATGCATCAGCCCATTCAAACTTAACTCCTTTCTGAGTTAATCTTGTCGAAAAAGATGCAATCTTGGAAAAGTCTTGTAAAAATCGCTTAAAATATTTGGCTAAACCTAGAAAACTTTTAACTTCTGTTACAGATGTTGGCCTTGGCCAATGCTCCACAGCTTCTACCTTACTGGGATAGACTTGCACACCTTATTTATACATAATGTGCCCTAAGAAACTAACTTTATTCAGAAAAAATTCACACTTCAAAAGCTTAGCATACAATCTATACTCATTTAGCATCTGAAGCACGATTCTCAAGTGCTGTGCATGTTTCTCCTCCTTATCCTTAACATTGTTTAAATAACCTCCCACACACTGCCAAACATCTCAACTTTGAATTTCTTGTAACAAACTTAACCAAAAGAAAGTTCTTTCCACCTCATCATTTAGTGCATATACATTCAAAAAGCCACATTTCTATGCCAACCCACCTACTTTTCTCGTTGCTAAGATAAAATATCTATTCAGAGCATATTCCTTCATGCTAATGAAATCATTTTGCCACATCATAATTAACCCTTCAGACTGCCCCTCTAATTCCATACTAAGTTCATTAATCCTTTCTTTACACGAAACTGTCTCAAATATAATTTGTACTCGACTTCTCAACTTTATTTTTTGAATGAATGCTATGTTTGGCTTTCCCTTTTTTATTATCAACCTAATTACTCTTTTCTTTTCTCCCCTGCATAATCTTCGTAGTTTCCATGTTATAACAATTATTAGATAAAATCAATTGAACCAAAAACCACTCACATATATTTTGATGATCCACAACTTCCTATTCTTCTTTGTCATATTACTGTACCAATTAGGTCCTCTTTAGAATTTATAAATTCTAATCCCACTTTATGACTAACCAATTAGGTTATCTCAACTTCCTGTTAATTTGGATCACAAGGCAGATGTTGCTCCTTCTTTGTTGCTATATTTCCACTAATTTCTTCCAATTTTGCGCCATTATGTAACACTTTTCCACTAACAAAAATTGTGCTTTTATTGTCAACATTCTTTTTCCCTCGGGCTTTACCTTTTTGCCTTTTAACCACACTATCTATCAAATTATCTACTTTTTGTTTTATGTATCCTTAAATTTTCTTGCATCTTCATAGGCTACAACCTTAAAATTTTCCAGTCTTTTACATTTCTATTCCTTATTCTTAGTCTCCATAACCTTCGTTACTCCTAGATTAAAGTAATTAGATTGCAATTTCATCAAATGAGTTTTGGAATAATAAATTGGTTTCCTCACTCGACAACCATTGTCTATTATACATTGGTAGTGGCATTATTGCTAAGGACTCTTTAGGCTCATCTAAACCCATTGATTGAATTTATTAGGACTTTCAGCCTTACCATTATTTTCCACCTTTTTCATTCCTTTTTCACACCTAATATCTTCCACGTGTATTGTGCATTTAATTTAATTCAAACATGTAATTTCCCTCATGTTCGAATCATAATAGTTGTCAAAAACGAATCCTTTATTCTATTTTCTATTCAGATCCTTGACTATTTTAAAAAAATATATGTTTCATTAAAACACTATTCGAATTAACTACAACTTCTTCAGAATTTAAATTCTAACAAACTCCTTTTTTCATAAATTCTCTTTTTCCAAGCTACTATCCACATTTGAATCTACCACATGTTTGCTGACCGTGGCCATGAAATCCCCACTTTTAACAGCACTACCAACTTCCACCTAGTCGGATCTTTCACTGGTGACCATATTTTGGCCGATTGGTTGTGTCATGGCAATCACCACCTCTACAATGGTGGCTCGTATAGCAAACTACTCTTCCTCTACTCATATTTGAGTGTACAATGAAATTTGATGTAGACTTTGGACTTGCACCAACATCACTCCATGGTTAAAACAATTCATGTTTAATGTTATCTGATCAACCTTCACAAACCTTCCCTATTGCCTTGAATAAATTTGGATGCCAAACATGACAAGGAATTTCTTCTACTCAGACCCAACATGAGTATTTTGATTGCACCTTTCTATTTTTAGAAAGAACCAACTCATTAAACCATTTTTGAAAATAATTAAAGTAATTAGCAGGTAACATTTTCATGTCCTTCCGTTCATTAAAAGTCACAAGCACTTTAAGACCTTTAATGGACCTTACACAAACTTCAATAGCTTTTTTTGCCAATTCCATCTCCACACTTTGTAAACAATGTCTTTCTTGAATAAACCCTACAACACTTCTCTTCAACCATTCTTAATTCGAATTAGGAATGAAAGCTTTAATAATCATTCTCTTTCTCTTTTTTATTCATTATCTTTCATTTTATTCTAATTTCCCTACAACTCTCTTTTCCCTTTCTTAGTATCCATTAAGACTTCTTTGAAGGATCTCTAAGTGCTTGGCTTAGCCATTTCACGAACATTCAAATGTGCAACATTGTATCTTTCAACATCGAAAGCTTTCTTAACTATGAGTCTTTTCCCCAATAACATCCTCCTATTACCTCACAAGATCGCTCTCTCATACCTGTACCTCACAAATGCATATCTTCTTCTTTATGAACTACGTGGTACAAACATATCCACTACCACATCATAATCAGGAAAAGCTTCCTTAATGCTTGCCCATGACATCCCCACTTTCATATTATCCACAAAAATCGTGAAGAGAGACCTCCTTCACCATGCTAGCTTTGATTACCCATGTGCCTTGAAACCCTTACCACCTGAAACATGTATCTGTTATATCCCTTTCATGCCTACATGGAAAAAAAAAATCACGTTCTCTCTCTTACCCATACATACACACACACTATTTCTTTTTTTTTTCTCTCTCTAAATCCATATCTAAGTGGATTCATCCTTGTAACCCTTAAACTCTCAACATGACAACATAGAATACTGCTTGTCCATATGATCACTTTTCATATAAATGCATTAGTGTACATGATAACATCCTAAGGTCAGGACCATCACAATGAAGGTATGTCATATAGATGTATGTTAGTAAAATATCATATATATATATATACATATATTGTATGTTATTATAGTTATTTTAATAATATTGGAATCAAATTTTCTATGCCATGACATGACTACGTCATAAAGACATATGTTAGTAGAATATCATATATATTGTATGTTATTATAGTTATTTTAATAATATTAGAATCAAATTTTCTATGCCATGACATGAAGTATGTCATATAATTTTAGGATCATGATTTTATCGTATGCCATTTATTCTTAGGATTATTATCATGAACTATGCCATATAGTCGTAAGAATGCCTATCCTATATGTCATGTGATTTGTGAAATGCCTATCCAATGTTATGTAATTTAGGAAATGCCTACACCATATAGTTATAGAAATGATTCTAGCATGTCATGTGGTTTTAAGAATGACATTTGGTATGCCATGTAATTCTAAGGGCATTACCATTTGGTATACTGTGTAGTTTTAAGATCTTTTTCTTAATTTCGTATCCCATGTAAAACTTGTATGCTAGGGTTTTTACGTAATTTGTTTCTTTACTTTATTTATTTTAAAAGAATATTTTTTGCATCAATGATTAATAAACCACCTAAGGTTAATAGGTTATCGACTTATTTGTATTTTTTAGATTTTTGTGTGACATGGGATATTATTTGTTCATAATTGCATGAGATACTAGATAGAAGTGAGATGTGCTCTTTGATTTTGATTTCTAATCTAGTTAGTCCATAGGGGAATAGTAAAAGTGAGTTACTCCCACAGGGTATTGAAAGCTTTAATTCCTTATTTATTTTGTGCCTAAATCTCCTAACTAAGTTCTTTGATAACAAAGAGACTTGTGATGTTGACACCCATATAATCAATTCTCAATTCTGGTATAAAATTAGGGTGGTGACTCCAAATCTTGCTTGAAGTGGTGTAACCTTACATTTGGTTAAAGCCTAGATTCGCAGGAGTTAAGGGTGATACCCATGCCACTTACACGTCTCTCTCCTTCTTTCAATCCGACTCTCCTCACTCTCTCGCTTTCTCAGTTCTTTTTTCTTTCTAGTTTGCCTCCTATCTCCATCCTTGTGTCTTTCTTTCCCCCTCTTCAATGACTTTCTCTCTCCTTTCTCCACCCTTTCTCTCTTTTTTTCCTCTTTCCTCCCTCCACCTTTTCCTTTCTCATTTTTTTTTGATCGAGAATTTTCTCTCTTGCTTGTATTTGAATTTCAAAAAGAAAAAAACTTAATTGAAAAGAAAAAATTATCCCAAAATGCAAAAGAAAAAAAATTCATGTCATGTCTTAAAAAGCTAGATAGTAATAGGTGAAGAAAGGAACTCTATGGTACCCAATAAGGTTAGCTTTTATATATTGTGAGATTGGATATATTATTAGTATAGATATAGTTAAAAAAAACACGAAATTGAAGTTAGAACTATGAGTAGCTTTACTTATGAAAAAGGAAAATGAAAGAAAGGAAAAAAAGATGAGTTATAACTTTCTTTCTTTTTTTATTGGGTACAACAGGTAATTTTATTGTTTTGAAGTGTACATGAAATTAAAAAATAATTAAAAGAGATATAATTATTTAAATATGAGGCTCAAGTTGTATTGTTATTATTTTATTAACTAAATTGATGATTCTCAATCCAAAGTTTGGATTGATCTAGTTGACATTTTTATTTCAAAGAAGATATCAACACACTTTATACAAAAAAAAATTTATAAAAAAAGATTTCAACAATTAAAATTTGAACTTCATGTTAAAAGCCTTTCATTTTTACTTTGAATATTGAGGGTGCATAATCGCACTTAAGAATAAACAAAATTAAATTAGGAAAATGAAAACTCCTTCCATCTCATATATAATGTCTTAATTTGATTTTTTATAAAATTTTTCAACTTTGATTCAAATTATTTAAAATAGAATATTAAACTAAATTTTAATAAATATACATTTAAAAGCTGCTTTGCTCAGTAGTTTTAATAGATATTAGACATGATAATTCGTATTTAGATGTCTTAACCATGTCGTGAAAACATAAGATATTATCAATTTTACTATAAATATGAACATAACACGATTAAATAAACATGTTAGAATCTTGAACAACACATGGATATCTTTATTTAATGTATACAAGACATGACACATTTAACACATTTTGTTAACTAGTCAAGTTAAATTCTATACGACATGACATGATTTATAACTTTTTAAATAATTAACACGATTAAAATTTTAAATAAAATTAACATGATAAATATGATTAACACGACAAACACAATTAATACAATTAAATTAAAATGCATACAGTTACAAATGAAATATAATTTCATTATTCAAATTTAAAACTTATAATCACAAAAATAAGGCATAACACCTAAAAAAAACTTGAACTATTCAAGAATATTAAAAGTTTTTATTGTTTTATTGTGTTCGATCAAGTCCTTGTATATTTATTTTGAATCAAAAAAACTTTTATAATTAATAATTGACTAATTGTTATTAGTCAAGATGTGTCATTCTATGTCAAGCGAGGCCAAGGTGGCATGCTAAGACGTCATAATAAATGACGATGTGACGTGACGACGTGATCATGTGATCTTTTTCAGTCTACACATCAGTGCAACATGAATGCTATATCAACACCATGTGAGTATAAAATAATAAATGATATTTTAATTAATAGAAACTAATTAATCATTAGTTATAAAAATTATTTAATTTAAAAAAAATATAATGATTTGATTGAACGTAATAAAAGAAAAAGAGTTATTTAAATTTTTTCAAATAGTTTAAGAGTTTTTTCATACATTATATTTAAAAACTTGTTGACATGTTGGCTAGGCAAGTTTATACAATTTATTAAACCGGGCAATAAATGAGTTATGAATAAAAAAATAATTAATTAAATATATTTTAAATAAATATTAAATAGTTTAAATAAATTTGACACAATTAATAAATAAAATTTTAATTTTTTAATTATATCGATATAATTAAGACATAAAATATGATTAATTAAAACTAAAATTTAACTTGACGTCGTCTTACGGTGTTGTATGGAAAACTGTTATGTCTAATTAATATTAACATGACAAAGTTACCAATTTTTATACATTGAGAAGAAACAAGTGGGGAGAGGTAGAGCGGAGCAGGTGAGCGTGGAGGCATAAAACCCGAGAGGTCGGCAGATTTAACGGAGATGGGATTCCCAATATAAGAGAGAGCCAGTTGGAAAACGCCACGTGTGGAGACATGGAATTGAGGTATGAGATAGATTCTTAATGGATAACGTAAGAAGCGGAGCCCACGCGAGTGGCATCAAATCGAGCGGAAAGGAAAAAAGACTGGGAAAAGAAAGGTAGGAATAGTGAATAGTTTGGGAGGGCCCCCCCTGGGGATACCAAAAATAGCCTCTAAACCTTTAGTTCGAGCCTAGAGCTAGCTAGCTGCTTAAGCCGCTTTCTCGCAGGTTGCGAAGTCACGCACGCCTTCCTCTTACTGATTCTCTCGACACGTGCGTCCCTCGGGATTGCCGTCACCAAATTTTCTTTCTTTTTCTTACTTTACTTTTTAAGACGGAAAAAGACAAACAAAATAAAAGATTTTAAAATTAAATATTTATATTTTATACGTTATTTTTTTTTTTCCAATTTGTAAAAATTATAGGAAATTCTAACCGAAAGCCGAAAGCTGAAAGCCCAATTTTCGTTCTTTTAGGGGACCATAACAGACTCTGAAAGGGATAGTATGGTTTTCTTGTCCTTAGAGATGAGTGTGTAGGCCCTAAAGGGCTACTAATGCTAAATGATGACTTGTAACAGACTGCTCCAATTATTTAAAAATTATTAATATATATATATATTATTTTAAACATTTTATTCTTTCTTTTGTTGTTTAATTTTACTTATTAATCTCAAATTTTTATACAATTTTATCATTATCTAAATGAAAAAGGAATATTTAATTAAGAAATTTACTATTCTATTAACTCTTCATCACTAAATAAATCAGTGAGATATATACTAAAGAACCAAATGCCATTAAATAGTTTAAACATTTTGAATCATTTTCTGTACTTGTACAAAAATATCTTTTATAATAATTTAAACATTAAAATTATATATTTAAGAAAAGTATAAAAATCATTTTTTTTTCTTTTCTCCTTTCCTTGTTTGTTGGCTTGGAAAGCAGCACTAGTAGCAAAAAGCGGTCATTCAAGGACGAAAAAGCCTTTGTGGTGGCCCAATTGAATTAGGCCTAGAAAAGCCAGATTCGACTTTGATTGGTCAGATTTGCGCCAGATTCGGCCTCACCTGGCTGTTCAGAAACAAAGACGGTTGCAAAGACAACAACGGGGAAACCGAAGAGGGAAGAAAAGGACAAAAGGAATAAAATTAATTTCTAATCTGCTTTTGACATGTTATTACCGAATAATGTTTGAATTTTTTTTTATAAAATATTTCTCTTCCATCCAAATAACAGTAACATTGCACCACAAAATCAGGTTTAGAGCTGAATTCGAAGTTTCTAATTTAATATAATCATATATTCGACCATTATCTTTTATTATAATTATCAAAGAATTTTAGTGTCTAAGTTAGCTAATAGTTTGACACAGTTAAATCTACGTTAGAGTAAACGGTCAATTTGATCTTTTGGGTGCATCACAATCATATATTGAATTGATTGATACTTTTGAAAAAATCTATCAAACAGACCAAATTTTCGAAAGCAAGTGAAATAACCGAAAATCAAAATAGTTAAATTGATTCGGTCATATACTAAATAATTGAAATTTTATCAATTTTATCATTTTGTAATTTACAATGGGTAAATAACATCTAAATCAAGTAAACTACTAAACATTCAAACTTCCACAAATATAATCAAAATATAAATAAATTAGTACAAATCAATATAAAAAAATAATAAACTTTAATAAATCATAACATTCATCATTAACAAACAAATTATAATTAGCATCCCGAGACATAGACCATCAAATTAGCATTCATCAGTTTTAACATTCAACGTTACCAAAGAAATTACCACAATCAAAAGATATTACTAGCATGAAATTACCACTAACATTCAACTGTTCTAGCACATTTTTCTCATGGTTAATGTATTTATTACTGGAATGAAATTACCAACATTCAAAGGCCAAAGCATTGAATTAGAGTAAAGCAAGTGCAAGAAATTACCAAATAGGGGACTTGTGGGTGTCAGGTCTCCGAAGGGAGATGCCAAAGCGGGTGCAAGAAAGGAAGGCAAGGCAGCTGGCAGCTGCGGTCGTCGATCAATCGACGGCAAAATCGGAGGTGCATGTCAATGTAACGATGTCACATATATATATATATATATATATATATTGATTATTCGGTTAAATTGGTGGCCTAAATAGATCGACCTGTTTAATCCGAATTTTTGAGCCAGTTGTTTTTTGTCGGTCGATTGGGTGTTGCTTAGCCCTACCTAAATTCAATCAGCTTACATTGATTAGGTGAAGTGTTCATATATACTCCGCCAACATGTATTATTGATGCAAATATTTTATTTATTTAGGTTCTCCTTGATAGATACTTTTTTTTAGTATCAATTATAAGTTATTTGTTTTCATTCTTGAAAATTATCACAAAGAAAACGTAAGAAGTACAAAGACAAAGTTATAAGTGATTAAAATGAACAAATAATTAAAATATAACACTATTTGTGTTATTATTAGTTTTTTTCTCTTAAAAAGATTACTACCAATCCATGGAGGATAGGATAATTGTATTGTTATTAGTTTTTTTTTTTAATTAGGGGAAGGAGGATTCGAACTCTATTATTTAGACAAGAGATCATGTATCAATTAATGAGTTAAATATTTAGGTGTAATTATATTATTATTAGTTTATGTTAAAATAGTTTCATATGATAAATGAATAGTAAAAACACCAATCAGACAAATTTATTTGTTTCATTAATAAAAAGAATGCTGCAAGTACACTTAGTAGATGTACCATAATATCATGCTACAAGTTAAGAATATTGTTTATGCCCATTAATCTTTCCTAAGAAATTGAATTGAAGAATTGTGGCTAGGGCATAATCTAAAGTCAATCCTTTAGATTTCATGAGAATCTTTTTTCCTTTATCAAATTAATTTTGCACTAACCTGAAACTTTTTTCACCCTCTTGTAAAGAAAGTTACTTTTAGTTTCATCACATGAATTATGATGATTATAGCATAGATATTTTAACCTTGTGCATACCCAAATGTACAAGGAATACTGTCACCTTTTCTTTTCCCGTGAAAAGCAGGAACATTCTTGCAATCTTCACCTTTTCTATCCAATTTAAATGCTCCCTTGGAAGATTGTGAGATGGAAATTAGATTTTGCACTTCTCGGTTTGAAGCTAAAAAGTGAAAGATTCAAAGTTTGGGACCAATTTTTTCATGCCAATTTATCTAACAAAAAGAACCTAAAGAGCATATGATGGAGACTTGAGGCGATTGCAGCAAATTAAGTGTATATATCACGGAACTATTATTCATTTTTAAAAGATTAATTTGCTAAGGTTTGCAGTGTTTACACTTATCAGCTTTTCAAGATCGATATCTGCTCAATAAAAGATTAAAGCATTTTGTTTAATTTTTTTAAAATATTTGACGTAACATTCTTTCTCACTTTATTCATAAGTATCTTTATCACAATTGACCACTCTACTTCCTTCTCTTTTGAAAGTGCTTAGCGTGAGTCAAGTCTAAGTCAAGTTCATTTTGATACCATTTTCACGTGTTGAGACATTAACTCAATTTTGTGCAACCTTGAACTTTGAAGTATGTCATTCGATGAACTAAAGTCAATCTTGAAACTAATAAAAATAACAAGAACACATGCACTTGAAGCAAGACAAAAGCAATGAAAATAAGAGAAGAAAGCTTGAGGTAAAAGAGTTTTTATTATTCTAAAAAATATCATGTCAAGCATTTTAAAAAAAGTAGGTATGGTGCATCAATTCTATGTTTAGTAAGTAATGGATTTTGAAAAATCTTATAAAGGTAAGCACTGCACATTCGACTAGATTAACTTTTTATGATAAGATAATGATCACATGATAAAATGGTATCAAAACGAATCTAATTTAAACTTAGCCCATGACAAGTACCTCCAAAGAGAAGGTAAGTATGATGGTCAACGACAATAAAAGAGTCGATAGATTAAGTGGAAGAAAATGTCATTGAATTGGGTGGAAAAAAATATTATTGAATTGGATGGAAAAAAATATCACTTCAAGTTTTTAAAAAAATTAAATAAAGTGCTTCAATTTTACATCGGGTAAATATGAGATTTTGGAAAAACTTATTAATATAAACATTGCATATCTTATTAAGTTAACATTTTTTATAAGAAAGTAATAGCCTTGTTAAATGTAAATGTTTTTCTAAATTGTTTGACAGTAAAATCTAGAAATCGTATTAGCAAAGATCAAACACACTCCTACCCAAATCCTATTGCTAACAATAGTACAAGAAAAAAAGAGTGATAGAGCGGACAATGTCTTTAGCTCCTCGTCTTACACGAGTAAAACAACTAGAATTGCACTAGAACTCCACCGTCACTCCCAGAAACCAACATTATGGTTGCAAACACACTGAAAACGATTCTTCCTTTTGAATCACGGGCCACCACACCCAATCCTGCCATTTGTTCATTTTGAAAGAGAGTAGCATCCGCAGGCACCATAACAACACCATGCGTTGGAAGCTGCCATGCACCAAGTCTAAGCCTCACCTGGATTTGCCAACTATCAACAAGACTGCGAATGGAGGAAATAGCAATGAGAGCCGTGGGCCTAGGGTGCCCTCATGGGCTAAGGGGAAACAAATGAAATAATTGTCTCAAAGTTTAATTTGAACCCAAGATCACTTCTTGCTATGTCCATGCCCTTTGACAAAACAAAGAAAAAACAGATACAAGAAACTTCTATGGTCTAAAAATTGACATATTTTTTCCACATATTTATGATCATGCTCATGTATCAATATGTAGGTGACTACAAATAATGACGCCAGTGGATTGACTTGGGTTTAGATCACATATGGGTCAAATAAAATCACAAAAGTTTCGAGTTGCCCATTTGGGCTGCAAGATTAATGGGCCTTCAGCTCCTCTATTATGTACACATCTCATGCATGGTGTGTTTAAGCGTGAGGCTATGGGCACTTCTAATTGTCTATTAATACTTTTCACTAATAATTAATTATAATTATAATTTTTTAAATTTTATTTATAATTTAATTATTAATATTTTAAAATATTAATATTTTATTAGAAGCTAAAATCAAGGAAAAGAAGGTGGAGAGAGAAAACAATGATATTTTTATATAAATAAGGCTGTAATCTTTTAAACCTGTAAAGGATATTTGTTATTTTTTAAGTTTATTCCTCAACTATGGAATAGCTACTATCATGGGTAAGGTGGTATTAGCTATTCTTTAGTTTTAGATGATTTTGGAGAATAGCCATTCTAGAGCCATTCTAAAGCAACAAAAGTTCCTTAAAAATATTAGGGGGATGACTTAGCCATTCCTTCAACCAAACATGCATATAGGAGTGCCAATAGCCTTACCCTGTGTTTAAAATGTAATTTGGATCCAAAATTTATATTTTCTACTTGATATTATTGTCTATTGATGTAGAAACACGTTTTGTGGTTTCATAAATTAATAAGGATTGATAGTAAGTATATTTATCTCTATTTTCAAAAAAGACAAATTTGAATATTTCTTTTTCCAAAAATTAAAAGAAAATGTTATAAATTGTCTATAATGCATTACGAAAAGAGTTTTGTGAGTAATTTATACCTATAAAATGAAAATTGTCCCTAAACAAGTGTGATAATGACAGCTGTCCAGGGCAACCAGTGTGAAACTCGTGCTTTGCGCTTGGAATTGCTGATTATTATTTTTAATTCAGTTTAGAGCAATTGATGTAATAGACATGTAAATATATAATGTTAATTGTATTAGCATGTAAACTGCTAGTGAATATTGAGGCTATATAAAGCATTTTCTTAGAAAAAATTCATGCATTATAAGTGTACCCATTATGCCAGCATTGGATGTTTAAACAAAAATGATGATTATATTGTTGAGGAAAGACTGGTGCCTTGATATATAAAGGAGAAAGCTTATTGTTTTGTAGTTGGCAAGACTATCTTGCTAGTGTCATGTACAAAAGTTGATTCAAAAGCTTGTAGTAAAGTAATGTATATTTAATAGGGATTGTGCAAGACTATTGCCTTTATACAAAAAGGAGAAAGCATTTTGGTTTGTACTCGCTAAGTTTTCAAAAGGTGAACAAAAAGCTTTTAATCAAGTAAACAATATTTCAAACTGGTTTCTTAGAGAGTGACTTGTACTAGATGAAGGAAAATTGTCAAAAGTTAATAAAAATGTATAAAGTGAAAAGAACATAAAAGTTTAGGGCATCGTAAAAAAATAGATATGCATGTGAAAGCATAGCTAAAGATAAATACAACGTAAAGATAAATACCACTGATATAGCAAATGTACGTGAAGCAGGACAAATTAAGCATAGTATGATATTATTAGTAAGTCATGTAAGCAAGAAAACCAAATTAGAGAGTGGTTAATTTGAAGTACAAAGTCACATTTTTTTTTGAAACTCAAATCCAATGTTAATGTTATGATCTCCTTTGATTGGATGAAATAGAATAAAGAGATTTTACCAACATCACAAAAGAAACACTTACAACCTATTGGATGATATGTTTACATAAGGAATAGTTTGATTTATTATGTTAACATATTACTTCATGATCATAAATACTGTACAAATATTGATTCAACTAAAATGAGTACACCAATTGTGCAATCTATAGACCTAAAATTAGTATAAGAAAGCAAGCATCACAAATATGGTGAAAATATCATGTTGTATAGCAGTTGAATTGGGGTATATGCTGGCAAGAATGGAAAAAATTATGTATTAAGAGAAATAAGGGAATATAGATAATAATAAGCAGATTTAATGTAAGAGTGAAGAGTTAGTTAATGTTTCCCAGTTCTGATTTTTTTGGTTGGTGATTGTTTTCCATAGTTGTTGATGGATTCTTTTTGAGGTGTTGTCTCGGGGAAAAGTTTGTTAACAACTTAGTTGTTGATTGGAGGTGCTAGAAGTTCTCCATGGTTGCTGCTGGATTCTTTTGAGGTGTTGTCTCGGGGAAAAGGTTTTTAACAACCCGGTTATTTAAAGGAGATGCTGGAAGTTCTCCATGGTTGTTGCTGGATTCTTTTTGAGGTGTTGTCTCGGGGAAAAGGTCTTTAACAACTTGGTTATTTAAAGGAGATGCTGAAAGTTCTCCATGGTTGCTGCTGGATTCTTTTTGAGGTGTTGTCTCGGGGAAACGTTCTTTAACAACCTGGCTGTTGATTAGAGTTGCTAGAAGTTGATGTTGAGATTGTTCAGACGTCAGCTGTAGTTGTATAGATGCAGATGGACTTGTATCAGATGGATTGGGGGACACATCGTATTGGATTTCATCATAGTCATGCAGCTTGTAATTTGCAATTCCTGTTTTGGCTGCCTTTGAGGTTAGACCTATTGTAAATGATCTAAGTTATTTATAAGCCGCTTAAAGTTTGCAAATTAGGACTAATTGTAAAATCTAGGTAGTTAAAATGATTATCATGTGGTGTTTGGCTATTATTTAGTACTTTATATTTGTTCAAATATGGGTTTGTTTGTGATTTGGAGTTTAGGGTCTAAGGTAGTGTTTAGATTCTTTGTCATTGTGCTTCCTGTTTAGATATCTGTTTTCATTTTTTTTTTGTTTTATTGTTATTTGCTTAAATTTTCTGCTTTATGGTGTTTAGAAAATGTGTATGTTCTTGTAAAATTAAAACTAGTCTTTCTACCTTTTGATGTGGAGACATGACCTTCAGATGAAATGCTATATTCAAATGTATTAGGTTGGGTATGGGGTAGCTCTTACTTTGTTTCTTATATTTGTTATATTCTTTTCATTTTTTGTTTTCTCATTCTTCATGCGTTTTGTAATTGATTTCTTTGTCATTGTTTTTGGCAAGAAACTTGGATCAAGTATCTGATTATTAAGGTGACGTTAACTTTGGCATCAGATTGTGTTTGGACTTAATTATTGTGTTTCCTGCCTTATATTTTATTATCATTTGCTTAAATTTTTTGCTTTAGGTGTTTAGAAGATGTGTTTGTTTTTCTAAAATTATAACTAATCTTTTTGCCTTTTGATGCAGGAGGATCCCAAGTTCCCAATTTTAAACATTATTATCCATGCACGCACATGGACTCTATCAATTCCCATCAATGATGTAAATTGATGGATTAAGCTTTAATGGTTTAGTTAAAAAGTTGGCTTTTTTTTTAATTTTTTTGTTAGGTTATAATCCCATACCATCAAAATTTTTTCTTGGGCTTAATTTTGATAATGATTCTGCATGTTCCCTTACCTTTTTTTTAATGTGAATGTACTTAGTCTGTACCATCCTTCCCCTTCATGCTTTACAAATCATTTGCCTTTGACCAAATCATCAAGCATCCTCCCAACCCTATTTAAATTATAACTTATCCCAATAAAAGATGAGAAAAACAAATAATTTGTCATGATGTTCACTGACTTCATAAAGACATTATCAAACATATCATTAGCCATTAAGGTTGCTTGTGTGAACATTATTATGTTTCATGTCATTGGCCAAAAACTTTGCCTATGTGAATATCATTGTACTTTTGATATGCAAATTTTTTGTGTTCAAGTCACTGATTAAAGGTGTTTAAAGTTAAGAGTAATTGATTAGTATTAATTAATTTGAGTACACAAACTTACGTAACACAATACATGGAAATCACTAATTAAGTGGAGTCAAACTGTCTGAGAACTTTGAATTAGTGAGTTAGAAGAATTTATATGTGTAAGTGTGAACACGATCTGATTTTGAAGGGTAATAGAAAGTGGGGGCTTTAGATAAATGTAATGAACATTGACTCAGTAGAGAGAAAATGAAAAAAGAAAAAAAGCAAGCAAGCTTCTAGGAAAAGTCGTTGGTGCATAATCCTATTACTTAAAGAATATAGTTTGAATCCCTTTTTCCCTAATTATATAAAAAAAAAAACAAGCCTATAGGAAAAGTGGTAACAAATGCTTTAAGGTAATTCTTTTGCAGGAAACTTGGATAAAGTAATTGATTATTCAGGTAAGGTTAAATTTGGCAACAGATCCTATTTAGGGTTGACCATGGTGCTTTATAAAGTTATTGTGCAGAGTTTTTATATTTAATTCTTTCCTTTTTTTGGATATTTTTGTTTCATGCTTTTTTGATGTCAAATTATATTTGATGTGTTCGTAAAATATCATTATGCTTTTGATATGGAAATTTTTTAGATTTTACCCTAGAATGAGATGCAAATGCATCATTGGCCATAAACTTTGCTTTTGTCAACATTATTATACTTTTAATATGCTAATTTTTGCCTTAAATCCACTGTTTTATGGTGTTTAAACATGTTTGTGTTTTTACAAACTTAAGACTAGACTTTCTATCTTTCAATATGGACAAATGGCTCTCCAATGAGTTTGAATTTGCGTTAATATCGACTTTGCATTTGCCTTTATGAATTGTTTGAATTTTGAATGTTGTTTTATTCTTTATCTTTTCTCTGGGTATATGTATCATTGGACATGGCTTTGCTCTTCACATGAAATCCCAACACAGCCTTACTGAATGCACAAATGTTTGTTCCTTTCTAAATCTCTTTTATTACAATGATGATGATAGAGTAATAGTAATGATCATTAGAAGAAATGGGATAGTTCACATTACTAACCCAACATTTGTTTATGATTATATAATGACCATTCTTTGTACATTACTCTTTAATTTTATTGATAGTTTAACATTTTATTTATTTCTTTGTAGTTATTTAGCTATTAAAAAAACATTTTCTTTCTATTAACATAAGAAGAAGTTGATCATTCATTTTTCCTCATGCGGAAGATCATCCAAAACCTCACTGGAGAGTCCTTGTCCACTCCTTGATACCAACAAATGTTAGAATTTCACTAATAGTTATGACCTACTTTACCCTATATTTTTTTATGTACAGGCAGCTTGACAAATTGAACACTCTAACGATAACTTTTGCATATAACTACTACCTTTATCATCGTAGAGATTTGCAAAACCACTAACAAATCATGATCTTAATTTTGTTCATGGTCATTACTTTTTTGTAAAGTGTGTGGGAATGAATGTAAAGAATATAAACAAGTATGAAATACTCTTGCAATTTGTACTCAAACCAGCAACAACATTTTTGTATATATATTTATATGAACAATTCGTGTAACGTCTTCTATTTGACAAGAGCCCAACACACGGGGTCAATTCTAGTATATATATATATATATTTAGTAAAAGCCAAGTTATACAAGATACTATATCTAAGGAAGAAAAAAACAAAAAGGAAGATGTCTAGTACAAGAATAGTTCAAGCTTTAGCTTGTCTTTAAATTTTTTGTGTTGTATGAGAAATTGATAATTTGTACATTGAAAAACTAGGTGTAGAATTTTTAATGCTAAACCTTTTCATTTGTTTCGAACATATGCTAGATGTGGTTTGTTGGTGTATTAGTCGAAAATTAGAAATTAAAAAATTAAATCCTAATTTTTGTTACGTTTTTCACATAGAGATATATAATAATTTTATAAAGGTTTTACACTTAATAAAACTAAAAAAGAACATGATTACTCATAGTGTTGAGATGTTACAATATATCGATTAAAAAAAGGAAAAAAGGGTAATCAAATGCTGAACTTGAAAGAGATGCAGCATTTGGGGTCAAACAATTTAGTAATCTAGAAACTGTGGAAGTGAGATCACAATCACACAAGGTTATTAGGACAAAATAACAACTAATGGTACAAAAAAGTAGAAGAATTTTGTTTTTCTAAAAATGCTAATATAACAAGCACTTTCTCTTTTTTTTTTATTTATTTTTCTATTAATCTCGTAAAATTAGGTTTTTTATTTGTTCTTCATTACATGTTGTTATCGAAGATCTCCTTGGAGGCTAGGGTCCACCTAAGGTCCACATCGGACAAGCTTGTTTTCTTAGGATTCATTTTCCCAACCTTAGCAGAACCTTTCGGCTTATTGGTTTCTTATTACCATTGATCTACCAATGTCCCCAAATGATTTGGTAAGAAGGTTTATAGTGTAATCAAGCTTACATTATTGGACATTTAGAGGAATAAAGTTGGAATGAACTCTCTCACATATAGATAAACTAGTTGTTGCATTATGAATATGTATGTTTTTCCTTTTTTTTCTTTCTCAAGTACTTTGTTTTGCTAGGAGAAGTTATGCCAACTGTCAAAGCATAGGAAAAGAGTGAGAAGGAGTTGTTGGTAAAAATCATTACCTAATGAAGTTAGTTCATGAAATTAATGATTGCCATTAGATGAAGGGTTGAAATAATCAAATAAAAAGAGTTAGAGCATTAATGTTGAATTAACAGGGTTATGTAAAGAAAGAAAGAAGGCCATAGAATTGGATACAGAAGATTACGATGAGAATTAGTTTATTCAAAAGTTGTTGATGAAGAAGGAAATTGAGTAAAATTCATACAAGGAGGTATCTTAAAAATTGATTAAGAAGATCTTCGAATCCAAGAGCAGTTATGTTTATTGTCTAAGCATAAGAAAATAGTGAGCACAAGTTATTTGTAGACATTATCACCAAACAAAATTAGTTCAAGAAATTAATGATTGCCATAGATGAATGGTTGAAATAATCCGATGAAAAGATTTAAAGGATTAATGTTGAGTTAATAGAGCTATATAAGGAAAGAAAAAAGGTCATAGAATTGGATATAGAGGATGATGAAGAGGATTTGTCTATTCAAAAGTTGTTGATGAAAAAGGAAATTGAGTCCTATTCATACAAGGAGGTTTCCTAAAAATTGATTAAGAAGATCTTTGAATCCAAAAACAGTTATGTCTTCTATGAAAACATAGGAAAAGAGTGAGAATGCGTTGTTGATAGAAATCATTGTCCAACAGAGTTAGCTCAAGAAATTAGTGATTACCATAGACAAAGAATTGAAAAAATGAGATGAAAAGATTTAAAGGATTAATGTTGAGCTGATAGGGCTATATAAGGAAAGAAAGAAGATCATAGAATTGGATATAGAGGATGATGGTGAGGATTTGTCTGTTCAAAAGTTGCTGATGAAGAAAAAATGCAACGACCTCTCCCCGGTTGTTGCCGACGTCCAAGACTTTCGAAAAAGACCCCGTCAAGTCTTGAACAAGCCTATCTAGAATTTGCTCGTTAATCCACTACATTCAATCACCATATAATATTGATACTTTCATATACTAAATTGAACCATAAATATAAAAATCAATACAATTTTTTTTTTCTTTTTATTCGTAAGTATATGCATTAAATCTATAATCTCCAAATTAATGCTTATATAAAAATTTAGAATTCATTTACAACTTAACAAATAAAAAGTTACGACTTGACCCCTAACAGCGAAGCGACTGGGAATAAAATGCTAGGAGATGCCTTTACCTATTCACGGTGGTCCGAACGTGTCACTGACTACACACTAGGCTGATCCCTATCTGCAAAAGAGGATAAAAAGGGGTGTGAGTCTCATAGACTCAGTGATAATCATTGACTCATCGAGTAGGGCATAGATGGGAAAACAAGCAAACAACAGATAATTTTGAATATTAAAATGCAAGATTAAAAAAAAAATTATTTCAAACGGGAGTTTATGCCTTTTATGAAAAACCGAGGATTTCTTACGCATTATAACCACTTCAATTGGTAAATCAACCAAGGTAGATAAACATTTTTGCTACAAAACAAATCAATAACCTTATTCAAGTCAATCATTTGAAATATTGAATTAAAATAATTTTACATAAAGAAAATTCCACCGTCAAGATCAATTGACACTTTGCTCAAATCAAATCAATATATTCAGTAAGCTCCCATCAAATCGAATGTTAATCAAACTCATACGTAAATCACAAATCACCTCCCACTCGAGTAGTTAAAATTTATTTCACCATAAAAATAAGAGGAGTTGTAGAAAAACCTTTAAATTTCGTTTTCACCATGCAAAGAAATGTGAGTTTGTAAACCTAGAGATGCCACTCTCGAGTAGGGAATGAAAATAAACCTGTGGTCCCGCTACCACGTAATAACATCTGAGAGCATCGCTTCCACCGGATTCCCATGTGCCATGGCAGTCTCACGATGTTGGTCGACATCGGAGAACTAAGCGGTCGCAACCGCATAATCATTTGGTGGCCTAGCCACACATACGTATATCACAGGTCGTGGCCCCAACAACGCCTAACCGCCCGTCGGTGACCCAATGGTTATCTAGCTAAAGCTCACTTGTGCACGAGGGTCACACTTCACCGATGTGACATTCAGTCTACTCTCGACGCTCTCAGTTTGTCCAAAATGTTTTTAAAAAAATTTACATTGCGTCCTTGAAAATTTGTGTCAAATTATTTTCAAAGCGTCAAATATTGGGTATTATAAAATCTATCATTTTCTCAAAAAAAATTTATACATGTATTTCATATAGTAATTTGCATGGTGAGTAAGCAATATAATCATGAATGCACACTGCACATATATATAAGGCACATTTTGATGTAAAACAATATGAAGGGCTCGTTTCTCCATTTTTAAAACACTTTACATATAATTTATACATATATATATTCAAAACAATTTCTAAATATAATTTGTCAAGCCCAGCTCTACAATATGTTTATTATGCTATTCTTACATAAGAATGCATGTTTGCTTACTTGGGTACCCCGAAAATCGTTAATAGACGGCAATGTTCCAAATAGTACAATTAAGTTGAATCAAGCCTCAAACTAGTCCAAATAGAGATTTTAAGATGAAATTGAGAATTTTAAAACCCCAAAATGACTTAAAATGGTGATTCAGAGTTCGAGGACCAATTTGGAGTCAAATTGAAATTTTCATGACCTAGGGGCAAAATGATCATTTTACCACCCGAGGTTAAAATTGGAATGTTGGAAGAAGTTTTTGATCCAGATTGACTATTTTGAACATAATTTGAGTTTAAGAAGTGAAAAATTTTAATTTTGACATTTTTTCGAGTATAGGGGTAAAATAGTCATTTTGCCACCCTAAGGGCAAATTTGTAATTTTATACCACTCAACACTTGTCCTGTCACGACTCAGAACTCCCCATCGAGCCCGTGACAACCGTCGCGAGGCCTCGACAAACATTATTCACCTCGAATGTTGATCGAAATCCGCAAGGCTCTCGTATCAGCTTTTGTACTTCCCCGGTGAGCAATAGTTATCAAATATCAAAATTCGAAGGATTACAAATCATTTTCAAATCAGAACATAACATATTGTTTTCTGGCTCACAGGGGCATTTTCGTCATTTTTGTCAAAATCGTGAAACTTACTAAAAATGTAGCAGGTAAGCAAAAAATATATATTTAATGATTTAAAAACAAATTAAGTATCTAAAACATTCATTTGAAGCGAAAATTTGACCATTTGAATATAATAAAAATATTCAATAAAATAAACTATTTTCTTGTAAAATAATTTTCATAAAACTATCGGTACATAATTCTTATAGCGTAAAAGTTAATTATATTCATATATACTATAAAGCAAATAACCAAAGCATAAAATTTCTTTTACA
>NC_030858.1:18044004-18102555 GCF_000208745.1 Theobroma cacao | reverse complement strand
TTAAATTAAATATTATTTTATTTCAAAAATTTTCACTTGCCTTCTTTAGTCCCGAAACACATCATTACATCTCGGTTTACTTCCGAATCATCCTTTAGCTTACTAATTCCTTTCCAACGAAAATATTATTATTTAATTATTATTTCTGCAACCGCAAAGCATTTTATTCTTGAACGCTCTTTTCATCTTTTGTCGCTCTTTAGCACGCCAATTCACATCAAACGATCATTCGTTTGATCAATAAAATCTTATTTGTGTCAAACGAAGGTGCGGGATATTACAAAAAAAATGAGTAAAATTCATTCAAGAAGGTATCTTAAAAATTTATTAAGATCTTTGAATCCAAGACGTATTATGTCTACTGTCAAAGCATAGAAACAAAGTGAGAATGAGTTGTTGGTAGAAATCATTGCCTAACAAAGTTCGTTCCAGATGGTTGCCATAAACAAAGGGTTGAAATAATAAGATGGAAATATTTAGAAGATTAATGTTGTGTTATTAGGGCTATATAAAGAAAGAAAGAAGGTCATAGAATTTAATACAAAGGATGATGATAAGGATTTGTTTGCTCAAAAGTTGTTAATGAAGAAGGAAATTGAGTCAAATTCATACAAAGAGGTATCCTAAAAATTGATTATGAAAATCTTTGAATCCAAGAGCAGTTATTCATTATCAAAGGATAGGAAAATAGTGAGAATGAGTTGTTCATAGAAATCATTGCCCAACAAATTTAGTTCAAGAAATTAATGATTGTGATAGACGAACTGTTGAAAAGTCAAATGAAAGGATTTAGAGGATTAATGTTGAGTTAATAGAGCTATATAAGAAAAGAAAGAATGTCATAGAATTAGATACAAAGGATGATGATGAGGATTTGTTTGTTCAAAAGTTGCTGATGTAAAAGGAAATTGAGTCAAATTCATACAAAGGGGTATCCTAAAAATTGATTAAAAAGATCATTAAATCCAAGAGCAGTTATGTCTACTGTCAAAGCATAGGAAAAAATTGAGAATGAGTTGTTGGTCGATATCATTGCCCAACAAAGTTAGTTCAAGAAATTAATGATTTCCATGGACGAGTGGTTGAAATAATTAGATAAAAAGATTTAAAGAATTAATCTTGAGTTAATAAGGCTATATAAGGAAAGAAAGAATGTCATATAATTAAATACAAAGGATGATGTTGAAGATTTGTTTGTTCAAAATTTGTTGATGAAGAAGGAAATTGAGTCAAATTCATATAAAGAGGTATCCTAAAAATTGATTAAGAAGATCTTTGAATCCAAAAGCAGTTATGTCTACTGTTAAAGCATAGGAAAAAGTGAGAATGAGTTCTTGGTAGAAATCATTGCCCAACAAAGGTAGTTCAAGAAAGTAATGATTGCCATAGACAAAGGATTAAAATAATTAGATGAAAATATTTAGTGGGTTAATGTTGTGTTAGTAGGGCTATATAAAGAAAGAAAGAAAGCTATAAAATTGGATACATAGGATGATGATTAGGATTTGTCTGTTCAAAAGTTGTTGATTGAGAAGGAAACTGAGTCAAATTCATAATAGGAGGTACCTTAAAAATTGATTAAGGAGATCTTTGAATCTAAGAGCAGTGATGTCTACTGTCAAAGCATAGGAAAAAAGTGAGAATGAGTTGTTGGTAGAAATCATTTCCCAACAAAGTCTCTCCAAGAAATTAATGATTGTCATAGACGAAGGGTTGAAATAATTAGATTAAAAGATTTAGAGGATTAATGTTGTGTTAATAAGGTTATATAAGGAAAGAAAGATGGTCATAGAATTTGATACAAAGGATGATGATTAGGATTTGTTTGTTTAAAAGTTGTTGATGAAGAAAGAAACTGAGTCAAATTCATACAAAGAGGTATCGTAAAATTGATTAAAAAGATCTTGGAATCCAAAAGTAGTTATGTCGACCATCAATGCATAGTAAAAGAGTGAGAATGAGTTATTGGCAAAAATCATTACCCAAGAAAGTTAGTTCAAGAAACTAATGTTTCCCATAGACCAAGGGTTGAAATAATCAGATGAATAGATTTAGAGGATTAATTTTGAGTTGTTACAGTTATATAAGGAAAGAAAGAAGGTCATTGAATTGGATAGAAAGGATGATGATTAGGATTTGTTTGTTCAAAAGTTAATGATGAAGAAGGAAACTGAGTCAAATTCATACAAATAGGTGTCTTAAATATTGATTAAGAAGATCTTTAAATCTAAAAGCAGTTATGTCTACTGTCAAAGCATAGGAAAAGTGTGAGAATGAGTTATTGGTAGAAATCATTGCTTAACAAAGTTAACTTAAGAAGTTAATGATTGCCACAAACAAAGGGTTGAAATAATCAAATAAAAAGATTTAGAGGATTAATGCTGAGTTAACAAGGCTATTTAAGGAAAGAAAGAAAGTCATAGAATTGGATACAGAGGATTATGATGAGGATTTGTCTATTCAATAGTTGTTGATGAAAAAGGAAATTGAGTCAAATTCATACAAAGAGGTATCCTAAAAATTGATTAAGAAGACCTTTGAATCCAAGAGGAGTTAGGTCTACTTTCAAAGCATAAGAAAAGAGTGAGAATGAGTTGTTGGTTGAAATCATTGCCCAAAAAATGTTAGTTCAAGAAATTAATGATTGGCATATATAAAGGGTTGAAAAAATCAGATGGAAAGATTTAGAGGATTAATGTTTACTTAATAGGGCTATATAAGGAAAGAAAGAAGGTCATGAAATTGGACATTGAGGATGACGATGAGGAATTTGTCTATTCAAAAGTTATTGATGAAGAAGGAAACTGAGTCAAATTAATACGAGGTGGTATCTTAAAAATTGATGAAGAAGATCTTTAAATCCAATAGCAGTTATGTCTACTATCAAAGCATAGGAAAAGAGTGAGAGTGAGGTGTTAGTAGAAATCATCGGCCAACAAAGTTAGTTCAAGAAATTATTGATTGCCATAGATGAAGGGCTGAAATAATCAGATGAAAATATTTAGAGGATTAATGTTAAATTAATAAGGGTATATAAGGAAAGAAAGGTTATAGAATTTGATATTAAGGATGATGATGAGGATTTGTCTGTCCAAAAGTTATTGATTAAGAAGGAAATTAAGTCAAATTCATACAATGAGGTATCTTAAAAATTGATTAAGAATATCTTTGAATTCAATAGTAGTTATGTTTACTATCAAAGCATAGGAAAAAAGTGAGAATGAGTTGTTGGTAGAAGTCATTGCCTAATAAAGTTAGTTCAAGAAATTAATGATTGCCACAGACCAAAGGTTGACATAACTAGATGAAAAGATTTAGAGGATTGGTGTTGAGTTAATAGGGCTATATAAGGAAAGAAGGGTCATAAAATTGGATATGTAGAAGGATGATGAGGATTTATTTGTTCAAAAGTTATTGATGAAGAAGGAAACTGAGTCAAATTCATACAAGGAGATATCATAAAAGTTGATTAAGAAGATCTTTGAATCCAAGAGCAATTATGTCTACTATTAAAGAAAAGGAAAAGAGTGAGAATGAGTTGATGGTAGAAATCATTGCCCAGCAAAGTTAGTTCAAGAAATTAATGATGGCCATATACGAAGGGTTGAAATAATCAGATGAAAATATATAAAGGATTAATGTTGAGTTACAAGGGCTATATAAAGAAAGAAAGAAGGTTATAGAATTGGATATAGAAGATTATAATGAGGATTCATCGGTTCAATAGTTGTTGATGAAAAAGGAAACTAAGCTAAATTCATATAAGGAGGTATCCTAAAAATTGATTATGAAGACCTTTGAATCCAAGAGTAGTTTGGTTTATTGTCAAAGCATAGGAAAAATGTAAGAATGAGTTGTTGGTAGAAATTATTACCCAACAAAGCTAGTTTAAGAAATTAATGATTGTCATATACGAAGGGTTGAAATAATTAGATGAAAAGACATAAAGGATTAATGTTGAGTTAAAAAGGCTATATAAGGAAAGAAAGAAGGTCATAGAATTGGATATCGAGGATTATGATGAGGATTTGTTTATTCAATAGTTGTTGATGAAGAAGGAAACTAAGTCAAATTCATATGAGGAGGTATCTTAAAAATTAATTAAGAAGATCTTTGAATCCAAGAGTAGTTATATCTACTGTCAAAGCATAAGGAAAGAGTGAGAATGAGATGTTGGTAGACATTATTGATTGCCACAAATGAAGGGTTGAAAAAGTTAGTTGGAAAGAATTAGAGGCTTAATGTTGAGTCAATAGGCCTATATAAGGAAAGAAAAAAGGTCATAGAATTGGATACTAAGGATGATGATGAGGATTTGTCTGTTCAAAAGTTGTTGATGAAGAAGGAAACTAATTTAAATTCATACAAGGAGGTATCCTTAAAATTGATTAAAAGGATCTTTGAATTAAAGAGAAGTCCTTTGACACAAAGGAAATTAAAAAGATTCATACGATGATGAATAAGATGTCTCCCTTTGGCAACTATCTCTTTGAGGTAGAGAGATTAAACCTAAAATTCGAGTGTTTGCTTACCTACCAACTTTGAGATACCCACCATAAACAGGTTTGATGGAACCAAAAACTCTAAAGTACACTTTAGATAGTTTGTTGTAGTCCTACTACTGAAGGGTTTGACTAGACAACAACTTATTGTAGCATTCTCTATATCTATTTGAAGAAAAAAGAATTGACAAAAAAATAAAAACTATCAATTTGTTCACATTAGAGGTGTTCATGGGGCGGTTCTTGGAAATGATTTTAAGTTCGAGCCTATCTCGATCGAATCAAAGAATATTATTATAATAATAAATTATATTTTAATTTAATTTTAAATAAAAAATATATTTAAAATATTAATAAAGTTTTTTATATTTTAATAATAAGCTTAATTTAAATTGAATGGTTGGCTTAGGTTGGAGTTTTCAAGGTGTGATCCCGCCTGACTTGGACAAGTCTACTTTGTATAATATAACCCTTGTTTTCATTTTACAAAAAGGTGATTTATGGAAAGAAAGAGTAAGAAAATAATAATCATTATCTTAAAAAAAGTAATCATTAAGAAACCTAAAATCTAAAACCTTATAAAAATACCGCATTAAAGATTTGACACACTCACCATATTTAGAGTATCCATGGATCAGAATGGGCCAGGTTCGGGTGACAGCATGAAAACCGAAGCCGAACCCCCATTTAAATTAGTTTTATTATTAAAAAATATTTTAAAATATATTAATTATTAGTACAATAATAGATTTGGATGGACTTGAGTCAACTTTGGACCTAAATTTATGTCCAGGGTTCTGTTTAAGTCCGGTTAGGCCATGTGCCTGGCAAGTCGCTCGGTCCATAGACACCTCTGCACCACATTCATAATGAAATGTAATAATGTTGCCTTGTATTTATCTAGAACGAAAGTGTAAAACAAATGCATAAAAGAAAGTGTCAAATAGCAAGTTAAAAAGCGAAACCAAATGGAACAAATTAACTTTGTCCATGGGCTGAACCTACTTGAAATCTCTAAAAACTAAGCTCGGACTCGACTTGTCCAAACTAGTCAATTTAAGTACATTCAAATTAAATTTACCATTAAAATATTAAAAAAATTATATTAAAATTTAATATTTTAAAAACAATATTTTAGTATAATATCTAAAAAAGCTCCTAAACTATTTAGAAAAATTCAAATAAGTCTTTATACTTTTATTACATTCAATTAAACCATTTATACTTTTATTTTGAATCAAATAAGCTCTTATATTTTTATTTTGAATCAAATAAATACTTATAATTAATGATTAATTTAGTCAAAATGCTATTTGTTATTTTATACCATGTGACATTGACATGATATGTTAATATATCTTAATTGATGATGATGATGTCACATTCTCACATATCATAATTGATAATGACATGATATGCTAATTTGACATGATAACATGACCATGTGGCATTTTCAACCTTCACATGTCAATGTCATGTAGATATAAAATGACAAGAGATAATTTGACTAATGACAATTAGTCAATTATTAGTCATGGAAGCTTATTTGATTTAAAAAAAATACAAAAACTTGATTGAAAGCAATAAAAAAATAATGATTTATTTAAAATTTTTAAAATAACTTAGGTGTTTTTTTGAGCATTGTGCCAACATTTTTTTGTTAATATAATGATATTCTGGACTAAGCTTGGGCTTAAAACATCATGTCCAAAGCTTGGTCTGCATCGAGCCATACGTTTGACCTAGTGGGCTACTCGAATTGTGACATGTTTGGAAGAGATAAGTAATGAGTAAATAGTTGAAAAAGATGGACTTCTACAAACTACAATCACAACTAACAAAAAGTTAATTATATATAACAAAAATTTGAAATCTCAACACAATAAAACTTATAATGATCATTTAATTCAAAACACAAAAAAACCAATAATAATTATTACAAAATTGTAGTCGTCAACATAAAATGTGAAATCCCACCTTAATGTAAATGCCAAGTTAAGAATATTTTTAAGTGAGCATGTTGATTGTATGTTTTGAACATTCAAAACTATGTTTTAAGCTTGGAAAAATTCATGTTTCAATGTTTAAAGATTATTTATAAAGTTTGATGTTAAAAGGAGTACAATTGGATAAGTTTCTAATGTTTATTTTTGCTTACTGAAATCTATCTATCGATAGATGTTCTTCATTTATCGATAGATATAATCCAGAAAGGTTTTCTTAAATCATTCCTGAAGAACATTTATGGATAGATGACCAGATCTATCCATCAATAGCTAGATCTATTGATAGATGGGGCCATCTATCGATAGATAGGAGTTAGAAAGCTGTTTAGAAGGACCTTAAAGCCTATCTATCGATAGATAACCTTGATCTATCGATAGATGATGTCGTTTTCACAAAAATAAAAGAGATAAAATTGTAGTTTCACACCTCAAACTATAAATAAATCATAATTTTTGTCACATCCCATTTTTCCTGAAGGGTCGTGACCGACTCTAGGACTTATGTGGGTATAGCACACCAGATCTTAGTAAGCCTCTTTTCATTATTCAATCATCAATCATGCATAAGTAGCTTATTTGCCATCATCTTTAATCATAGCATAAGTCATTATGGTACAAAGAATCATTCTCAGTCGTAGACACATGAATATGGACTTATCAACATAAACTGTGTGTATGTTTTCCATTCATAAAATTACTTTATTAAAATCTAAAACCTCTCTCCTAACTTAGTTTAATAGATTAAGTTGTTAACCTAGAGTCTTAATTTATTTACAAGTCTTTGTCGAGTTTCTCATAAAAATATCTCTCACAATTAGCTTACTATATGTCTATGCAAATTAAGTTGGAAAAAAATTCATTAAATTCATGCTCTAATTTTGGCTATATATGGCTTAATGGTTTATTAGTGTATGTATATTTTTGTTCAATTTTGTACCCACGCAAGTATATGTATCACAAAGATATTATAATGATAAGTAGATTGTCGATCCCATAGGATTGAATTAATTTTTACTATTAATTACAAAAATTACATCCCAATTTTATCCAAACACTAAAAATTGAATTAAAAAGCAAAATTTAAAAGCTAAAACTACTCTAAATTTACTCTGCAAAATTACATTTTTAAACTTGATTGACGTTTAGACCTAAGATTATGATATCCCTCAATACTTCATCTGATTATTGTCTCTCTCTTTTAACTTAGCTTAATAGATTAAGTTGCTAACCTAGAGTCCTAAATTATTTACAAGTCTCTGTTGAGTTTCTCATAAAAATATTTCTCTTAATTAATTTACTATATGTCCATGCAAATTAAATTAAAGATAGATTCTTTAAGTTCGTGCTCTAATTTTGGCTACGTAGGGCTTATAGGTGTATGTCTACCCTATATGCAAATCAAACCACAATCAACTAAGTGTATTCGATCATACGTTATTCTATTCAAGGTTTACCTAAATCTCATTCGTCAAGGTTTAATTTAGATTTCCAATTCAATCTAATTGTTGATCAGACAATTAGAAGCATTAAAAACTAAATAAAATAAACAAATTAAATCCATCAAAAAATAAGCAAAAGAGAGATAAATAAATCAGACTATGTATTGAGTTCAATCATAATCTAAGATTAATAATTTAGTTCCCCATCTAGTCACACATTGTCATTAAATTAAGTTTAAATATTCAGATCAAACTAAAAAAAAATAAGAGAATAACAAAAGGATGATAAAACCTAAGAATTTATAATCTTGATCTTACAAATCTTCTTGAATCCTTCAAATTCTTCTTAGCTTCAATAACTCTGTGGCTTGATTCTCAGTTGTAAATCTGGTGTTTTGCTCTCTCCTTAAAAGTCCTCTGAAAGGTTATTTTTATAGTGCTTTGAAGTTAGGCTAAGTTGGGTTAAGAAAAAAGTCAATTCAGATTAGGATTTCCTCATTAGACTACATGAGCCACAGCCTACCTCCTCCAAAGCCGCGACCTTGATTAATTAATTAGCAGAAATCGTAATTGCTCTAGGACTACTGCAATGCTCCAACTTCGACAAGATCTTTAACCACCTTCCAGGCCGAATTGGGCAAAGTGGTAAATATTAAAGTTGTTGTTTTTTCTCTTATCTTTCCAATGGTTTAAGAATCATTTTATTTGGAGTTCTGTAGAGAGTGTTATGGTTGAAATATTGAAACATGTGCAGTAAAAATCTGCACCTTTAAATTGCTCTCATTCTTTCATTAAAATTCTTCCTTCATTAAACCCACAAAGTACAAATAAATCAATAACAACCTATCTTAATCACATTAACACCAAATTAAGTATAAAATTAACTAAGATTAGATTGACTCACCTAAATTAACTAACCTAAAATAATTAAATAAAACTTATTAATTTCTATGCATTACTATAAGAACTAAGTTAAATTATTATCAAAATTAAGCCCAAATAACTCCATCTCATAGAGTTATCACACCTTCAAACTTAAGTTTTTGCTAGTAACATGGAAAAGAAACTAACCTATGAAAATAAATTTTAAATAACGAAAACAAAATAAACATAGTTACTGCTACTACTACTACTAGAGATAAAGTACACCAACTCAATGATTCCACATAATTTCCTGAAAAGTACATCTACCAATCATTAACCCAAGGAAAAATACCAACATCATTCAAATTCATATTTCAATTCCAATGCAAGCACATTCTCGAATGGATTTCCATGTGTGTGTAATCTTTTATCAAGAATATTATAATATTTGGATGAGTTTATGCCAACACAAATTTCAAATTAGTACTAAATTCCATAAGTTTACTTTTCATTTCTCTCTTCACTAATGTAAATTAACACAAAGCTAGGTGTAACGACCTTTAACGTGATCGTTACCGGCGTATGAGACTTGCGAGTAAACTTGCCAAATCCCGAACAAGCCTAAGTTGAGCCTCTTGTTAATTCCATCAAATATACCTTCAAGAATACCTTGACTAGTAATAATGATACTATCCTTAACAATTAACATGATCCAAATGTCATTAAACTTTTAACAAAATTAACGTCACACTTAATATTCATTACACAATCACAAGTCTTTAACAAATACATATCCATAAGGTTAACAATACTTTATAACATCTAGTGGTTTTACGTGACACGATCCTAGGTAGCGGAACGACTTGGAGTGGAGGGTTATGAGATGCCATTACCTATGTTGTAGCAAAACAGGATATGCTGGACAACACGCCTGCAGTTATCACTTATCTGCAAAAGAAGGTGAAGGGGGTGAGTCTCACAGACTCAGTGATCATCAACTCCGTGAGTAGGGTGTAGATGGAAAATAAGTTAAAAGCATAGAATTTGAATGTTAAAAACGAAGAATATATAAACAGCTTAACTTAAAAAGGGATGTGTGCCTTACAGGTAAACCAAGAAATTTAATGCAAGATAATTAATCCAAATCATCATTATATACATATCAAAACCATTTATCATACACATGCATGCTCCCGTAAGACTAAACTCTTGGAAAACTTATGAGTAAGTTCACAAATCACCTCGTGCGCGAGGAGTTAAAACCACATCATTGTATAAACGGGGGAGCTATCGAAAATCTTATTGCTCTCACCATGCGTAGAAAATACAAGTTTGAAAACCTAAAGAGACTTTACTCTCGAGTAGGAAATAAAATAAACCCGTGGACCCGTTTCCACATAATAACATCCGAGAGCCCCACTCCACCAGATCCCACATGCCATGGTAGTCTCAACGATGTTGGCTGACATTGGAGAAATCAAGCGTTCTCAACCGTCAATATCACTGGTGGTCTAGCCACGTACATATCACAGACCATGGCCCCAGTCATGTCTTGCAGCCTGTTGATGACCCAAGGATTCTCTAGCTAGAGCTCACTTGGGCACAAGGGTCACACTTAATAGAAGTGACACTCGGCCTACTCTTGAATCTCCCTGTTTAGTAAAACCATTTAAAAATAGAGTTACGTTTTCAAAGGCTCATTTCAAAACCCTTCTAAGCTTTGTAATATAAAATCATTGCATGAAGTTAATATATAAATCCACATGGTGAACACATGTCTATTTCATGAATGCACACCGCACAAACATCAAGGCACAATTGATAGAAAATCATGGTGTAAAGGCTTGTTTCTCAATTTAAAAAGCACTTTACTTATCTAGCTTATATATATAATCAAACATTTCCAACCTTTTAAGCATTCACGAAGTTCCTAGGATTCTACCAGCTCATGCTGTCCACAAATTTGAGTTTAAAGTAAATCAATAAGTATATATATATAGTTACGAGAATTTTTAAAATAGACACCCCTTACTCACCTTGCAATAGTGGGATGCTAAGTTGCTATTAATTCTTGCATGTATATAACTAATCTTATTTGTCGATCACTCTTTACCTCGTTCGACATGCCACCATAGCTCATTTCCTCTAGTTATACGTTTCCTAGCAACCATTCAAACACAATTCTCTTATGTACTCGTGCATGGCAGCAAATCAACAAATAAATTCTGAAATCTTAACATGCACAATTCTTAACCTTTATTTTCTTCCACATTACATCCTTACAACATCAATTTCACCACCAGTACAAGAATTCCTCCTAATCTATAGCTATATAACATAAACAACCAAGGATTTGGCCATAACTTGCCTTGCCTTTACTCAATAATTCAACTCAAGCTTAAAATCAAGAAATCTCACATTCCTTGTGGTTCACCAACATGCACGATTTTTTTTTGCTATCACAAACATTTTCACACATTATAATCGGTTTAAAAAGCAAATATTCTATCAAACTAGCAATTTCTACCTTCCTTACCTTGAAATCTTTAAGCCAAACCTCCAAGCTCTCCTTGATTCTCAACAATGGCATGTGGGTGGGAGGAAAAACCTCTTAGTTTTTCTTTAAGTCTTCCACCAAAACCTTCCCTCTTTTCTCTCTTTTTCTTTCTTTCTTTCTTTCCTTTCTATTTTCTTCTTTCTTTCTTCCCCTTTCTCTTCCCTCTTTGGCTATGGGCGGATTCTTCAAGGCTGAGCCTTGAAAATGTTTGGCTTTCCTTGTTTATTTTTGCACTCACGTGGGTGGATTGCCCAATGTTTGCCTATTTCCTTATTTTTCTTTTCTTCCTTCTTTGTTTTCTTACCATGGGCGGATTGTCCAATGTTTCATAGCTTTTTGACTTCTTTCCCACTTATTTTATGGGATAAAATCACATGGCAAAAAGGCATTTCCACCTTCCATTGACCACTCACATTTCATTCTTTACATTTCATCATTTTTCATTTCTTTATTCCTTATACCATTTTTACTGTATACCTTATTTAATCATTCATTGTCCCATCCAAACCTCATTCTTCCCACTTTCTTCTTCCCTCATTTGACCACCATTGAAGCAATCACCTTTCATGCAAACCAATTTTTAATCTTATTCTTTCTTTTACTTGACATGGTGGGGGTCTCACATGTCATCCACTAACTTTTCCTTTTTGCATGCTATGGTTGCATGTAATAGTAACTTTTACATGTACATCATATATTCCACTTAGTCTAACCTTCCTTGGTTAGTAAATTCCCCTTTTTAACTCTAAATATTGAAATTACAAATGAGTCCTCAAACTTTTCTTTTTTTGTCGTGTGACCTTTCCAACTTTCATCCTTTACAATTGGGCCCTTCCAACATTTCTTAAACTCCAATTTCTTTCTATTTTTCTTCCTTAACATGTGTACAAACAAAATATAACGTTTGCACTCCACCACGGTATCACCATAATATTTAAATATATGCTTACTCGCGCTAGCTCGATTTAATAAAAACACGCGAGCCTCACCGATGTCGTTTTTCCTTTAAAATCCTTTCTTACTTCTTCTCCCCCACTTGGATTAGTCATATAACCCTTCTTTCTGACTAACTTCAATAATAAATAAAATATTAATATTTTAATATTATTTTATTCATAAAATATTATTTCATTCCAAAATATTCTTTTTGCCTATCACCGCTCTTTAACACTTAAAATTATACGTTAAATGACCCTTTGTCTCATTGATAGGGGCTTATTGGCTTCCTTACGAGGGTATGGGGCGTTACACTAGGGATCAATAGAACTTAAACAAAGCTTGAAATGTGTGGCTAGGGTCGAGGTAGAATAAATGATAATAATGTGACTCAAATCACCCTAAGCACATAACTAATTTAGGACTATATATAGAGCTCTATTCTCCTTCTCTTAGTACATCTTTTCTTCCACATTTAAACTTTTTTTTTTCAATACATTTTTTTTCTTTTCATAATTTCATACCCCTAAACTTATTTTCTTTGTATTGTAAGTAGTGGGGTGATTTTTAATATTTTGAACTTTTTTCACATCAACATCACCTTTCTACCATATGCATTTAGCTCAATATATATTTCCTAAAACAATATACATGCTTAGGAGTGAGGGATGCAAAATTGGAAATTTTATTTTAAGGCTAGGCTCAATTATTATGTAGTTAAACAAAGAAAAGGGAAATTAGGCTCAAAGGGGTACACTAGGGATAAAGATTTAACAAAGTTGCTTTTTAGGCTCCAATGGTCCAAAGATGGCCTAAATCATCTCCCTAACTAAGTATTGCCTAGGATTTCGCCTTAAGAGAGAATTAAGCAAATTCTAGAATTCATGACATAATCTAAAATTCACATAAATATAAACATTCTCTAGATATTCACAATAATTTAAAATAAAAGATGAAGTACTCAAAATTATGGAAATCATATTCTAACAATGATACTTAACAAAAGAATTTAAGATTAATCCAAACAAAGCCCTTATTCACCAAAAGCTAAGAATTCAAGATAACTAGTTATCATCATTGGATAGAGAAATCATCGAATATTGGCACAACTTTACACTAGATTTCTAAAATTCGAACAAGTAATAAATTCAATTACTAACTAGTCCTAAATTATTTATAAATCTAGATATGCATGCAAATAAAACTTAATCTAAAACTTCCATAGAATATTTATCACCAGAAAAAAAGAGAAAGGTAGTTAATACTCTCGTAATGGTTGGATGAATCTAGTGAAGCTCTAGTACTCATCTTCGTCTCCATCATTCTTTGCCTCATTTTCTTCTTCCTCATTGGCACCCCTAGGAGGATTAGGTGCTGGTGGAACAGTGGACATATCTATTCCCATAAAAACACCATAAGCTCAAAACATGTGGTCCATATGTTGATTACATTGGGTTTGATAAGTCATGTGTTGCACAAACTAGTTCCCAAGTTACTCAATTAAGTGCTCTAGATTCTTAATTCTCTGAGTCATTGACAATTGTTGGTGTCTTGATCAAGGGGGTAGAGGATGGTGTGTAGAAGAAGAATTACTCGACAGAAGTTTGAGATTGTCTAAGGATGAGATTGAGATCAGTTGGATGTTTAGGGTGCAACAACTCCTCAGTAGCATCCCAATTTACACTAGCTTGCTTGCACAAAGCTGTAATCAGAGAAAGGAACCACAAGCTTTCATGCTTTGATTGTGCAGTGTGAGTCATGGCTTTGTAAAATTCGTGGCCAATCTCAATTGTGCGTCCAATCATGATGGAATGCATAAGGATGGGTTGATTTTTTGTGACATCATTGAGATGTGTGGAGGAAGTAATTTGGAAGCCACAAAATATAACCATATCTTAGAAATTGGTTTCATTGCATTCTTCTTGAATGAAACTAGTGCATTATTGAAGAATCGCCATTGAGCACCCTCCTTACAGAGTATATGAATGATATCATCCTAATCCTCATGCTCAGCTAAATATTCACCATATCCATTGTTTTCAATATTAGGAATTTCATAAAATTCATTGATGGCATGGTGCGAGAATGGAACTAATTTACCTCGCACAAAAACAAAATCATTAGTAGCTTAAACAGCGTCAGCATAAATTCTCTTACCAAAGGGATATTTGTAGCTGTTGACGAGGCACAAAATTTTTGCCAGTGGCATCCATTAATCATTGGTTGAAAGCCAACGTGTGTAATCAACTCTTGATCTAGTCCTCATTCGGGTGTTGCAATTTTGTTTGCAAGAGAACTTGCGTGTCTAGCCACAACGTCTACTAACACAAATCTAGTATGATTAAACGAACCACTGAAATTTTGTCTTACTCGTTTGGGTGCCATTCACAAATTTTCTACTATTAATTCTCAATCGAAAGAGAAGAAAAGTACCAACAAAACACAATAGGCTACCAAAAATATCAACTTATATGTCTTCACATCAAAATAAAATAATGCCTATAGTATCAAGTAAAAATTCAGCAATTAAATGATATCTAGATTACTAGGCATAAAAAAAAAATTAAAAGTAATAAACTTACCCATATTCCCAATTTCGACTTACTCGTGAAATTTAAAACACAAATCCAAACAATCTACCATACCCATAAAATAACTAAGCACAATATCTTAAGAATCATTAATACTCATCACAAATTTTCAACAAAATAAGTTATGAAAGGTAATTCAATAATTCTTAAGAAAAAGAAAAAAAAAAGAATGTAATATATATAAAATAAATAAATAAAATATTAAAACTTGAAATCTTGAGCAAAAGTTTTGAAAATAAGTGTAGAAAGGAAGAGATTGATGTGGGTAATAGGTTTGGAGAAAGAAAGATGAAAAGGGAATAATGGTGGGGGGAAGAGTAGAAGAGAGACAAAGAAGAATGGGTGGAAAGAGAGAAGTGAGAGTTGCAAAAAATTACACTAAGAAAGGAAGGGTAGGTGAGCTAGAGTGAAGGGGTGGGAGGTTTTCATATATGGGAGAGGGGGGTGTCCATGGTTGGTTCGTGGGTTGCCCATTATTGGTAGCCCATAAAAAAGAGGTCACGGCTTGCCTTTAAAGGTGCCGTGACCCACACTTTTACCTAGCCACGAGGCTGCGGCCTCCTCTTTTGGGGAGCCACGATCCCATTAATGATGCTCTCTTTTTCTCTTTTTTTTTTTTAAGAAAAAGGGGGGGGGGGGCATGGCTTAGGGCTTTAGTGGGCCGCGACCTGCGTTAGTGATAGATCTGGGGGTCGCAGCCTATCCCCTTCGCACTTTTTTTTGTTTTTTGTTTTACTGTGGGTTGCCCAAAGTTGTCATCTTTCAAAACATGAGGCCACGTCCTACCCTTAGTGGGTGCTGTGACCCTCGTTGTTAAAAGCTGTGAGGCTGTGGCTTCCTTTAACGGGCGTTACAGCCAGTATTGTTGGGCTTTGCTGGGTCGTGGCCTCCCCTTAGGGAAGCTGCGGCTTAGCCCCCTTTCTAATCATTTTTTTAAAAATTTATTTTACTATTATTTTTTTTGAATTTTTTTTGGAAGAGGGTTGTATATACTTGAAAACTTAAAATACATTGTTAATAATTTGCAATAATAAGAAAAAAAAAAATGAAATTACCGTAAAGGAGTTAAATTAAGTTAGAATGTTTAGGTTGCATCCCAAAAAGCGCTTGATTTATAGTCATCAGCTTGACTTTCTTTGATATAAATTGCATCAATAAGCGTGATTGAGGACTTTTGACAATTGAAATCGCCACCCCAATAGTGCTTTAATCATTGCCTATTCACTTTGAAGGTTGATTTATCATTAGCTACCTCCATTGCTCGATGAGGATATATTTTCATCACAGTGAAAAGTTCAAACCAATGAGATTTCAGCTTTCTAGGAAATAATCTCAAATGAGAATTGTATAGGAGAAATGTTGACTAGGCTCAAAACTTCTCTTTATGATTTTCTGATCATGCCATCATTTTGTCTTTTCTTTGTGGATTCTTGCACTCTCATACGCTTGTTAACGAAATTCATCCAACTCATTGAGTTGCAAAAGATGCTTTTCTGCGATCGCTTGAAGATCAAAATTAAGCTTTTTAATTGCCCAATATGCCTTGTGTTCAAGCTCGACTAGAAGATGACAAGCATTTCCAAATACCAATCCATAAGGAGACATCTTAATTGGAGTTTTATATGCAGTTCTATAAGCCTATAAAGCATTATCCAACTTTTTGGACCAATCTTTTTTGGAAGGACAAATAATATTCTTCAAAATTCTTTTAATTTCTCGATTTGAAACTTCAACTTGGCCACTCGTTTAAAGATGGTAAGTAGTGATTATTTTGTGCTTGACTCCATATTTGACCAAGATTGCCTTGAAATTTTTGCTGCAGAAGTGAGTTCCTTCATTACTAATTATGGCTCTAGGTGTCCTAAAACGTGTGAAGATGTTCCTTTGCAAGAAGTTTATTATCAGCTTAGAGTCGTTCCTAGGGAATGCAACCGCTTTAACCCATTTAGAGACATAATCAACAGCAACCAAGATGTATTCATTATTGAAGGATGGAATGAAAGGACTTATAAAATCAATTGCCCACACATAAAAAATTTTGACTTCTAGGATGTTGTTGAGAGACATCTCATGTCTCCTAGATATATTGCCCATTCTTTGACACTTATCACATCTTTCAACAAAATTATGAGCATCTTTAAATAGAGAAAGCTGGTAAAAACCTAATTGTAGAACCTTTGCAACAGTTCATCTTCCTCTATAATGTTTTCCATAATCTCAGATGAATGGCAACGGTGAAGAATATTTTCAAATTCTTCTTTAGGAAAACACTTTCTAATTATTTGGTCTCCACAATGATTGTGAAGAAAAGGCACATCCCACATGTAATAGTTAACATCACACAGGAATTTCTTCTTTTGTTGCGAATTAAATCCAGGAGGGAAGAGATTAATCACGAGATAGTCCACAACATCTGCATACCATGGCAAATTTTTCTACTTTTTGACATGAAACAATTACTCATTAAGAGAGGTTACATTGATCCCTATTGAATTCCTAATTTGTTCTACATTCTCCAATCTAGATAAATGATTTGCCATTTGATTTTCTGTACCTCTTCTAACTAAATTTTCAAGTCGAATTCTTGAAGCAAAAGTACCCATCTTATCAAACGTGGTTTTGTATCCTTTTTCTTGATAAGATATTCAATAGCTGCTTGGTCAATGAAAACAATAACTTTAGTACCAACAAGATAGGAGAGAAATTTATCGAAAGCAAAAACAACAGCAAGCAACTTTTTTTCAGTTGTGGTGTAATTTGCTTAAGCCTCATTCAATGTTTTGCTAGCATAATAAATAAAATGTAAAATCTTTGCTTTTCATTGGCCCAAAACTGCACCAATTGTATAATCACTAGCATCAGACATTAGTTAAAAAGAATATTCCAATTAGGAACAGTGATGATAAGAGTAGAAATTAATATTTTTTTCAATTCAACAAAAGCATCTTAGCAAACATCATCAAAATGGAAAGGAGTATCCTTTTATAGCAAATTACAAAGTGGTTTAAAAATTTTAAAAAACTCTTTAACGAATCTCCTATAAAATTCAGTATGTCCTAAAACACTACAAATGCCTTTAATAGAGGTCGGAGGTGGAAGTTTTTCAATTGTTTCGATTTTTGCTTTGTCTACTTCTAAACCATTACTAGAGACTTGATGGCCTTAGACTATGCCTTCTTGTACAATGAAGTGACATTTTTCCTAATTTCAAACTAAATTAGTTTCTTCATATCTCTTAAGTACTCTAGCAAGATTAAATAGACAATCATCAAAATTATTCCCAAAAATTGAAAAATCATCCACAAATACTTCTAAAAATTTTTCAACCACATCAAAAAAAAATTGCCATCATACATATTTGAAAAGTGGCTGAAGCATTATAAAGTCGAAAAGGCATTCTATGAAAAGCAAAAGTTCCATAAGGACAAGTAAAGATGTTTTTTTCTTGGTCTTCAAGAGCAATGACAATTTGATTATAACCAGAATAACCATCCAAAAAGCAATAAAAATCCTTACTTTGTTCACTTTTCTATAGTCCATACATTCTTTCCATCAAGTCATAGTTCTAGTGGGAATGAGCTCATTATTTTCATTAGAAACTACAATCATACCTCCTTTCTTAAGGACACATTGGACTGGACTTACCCATGAACTATCAGAAATATGATAGATAATACCTGCATTTAGCCATATGATAATTTCTTTTTTACTACCTCTTTCATTATTGGATTCAACCTTCGTTGATGCTCAATGGTTGCACTGTGATTGTCTTCCAAAAGATTTTTGTGCATGCAAATTGATGGACTAATTCCTTTGATGTTTGTAATGGTCCACCCCATTGCTTTTTGGTAGTCTCTTAAACTATGAAGGAGTTTATTTTCTTATTCATCAGAAAGCAACGAAAAACTAATTACTAGTAGTGTAGAAGGATTTCCCAAAAAAACGTACCTTAAATGATTAGGTAATGGTTTGAGCTCAAGTGAAGTAGGTTCTTCAATGGAAGGCTTGATTGGTGAAGTTGTAATTGATAATTCCAAAGACTCAAATTGGGATTTCGGGAGATGCGATGGGGCATCTAGATGGTTAGCATATTCAAGAACTTTTTCATCAATAATATCGCATGAAGAATTCAAAGAAGTTTCTAGTGGATCATGATGATTGCCAATAAATACGCTATTCGTTATGCCATCCACCATAATATTTGAGAAACATTCATCATGTTCATTAGAAAATTTTAAAGCTCAAAAAATACTAAATGTTTCTTGTTGTTCTTTAACCTTTAAAGTAAGCTCACCTTTTTCCACTTGAATTAAAGCTCGAGCAGTTCTCAAGAATGGTCTTCCAAGAATGATCAGTCTTTCACGATCTTCTTCCATATCAAGAATAATAAAATCTACTGGAAAAATAAATTTACCAACTTTTACCAAAACATCTTCCGCAATACTATAAGGATAGGTGATGGATCGATCAGCAAGTTGTAAAGTCACAGAAGTTGGCTTAATATCTTCCAAACCCAACTTTTTATAAATGGACAATGGCATCGAATTTATACTTGCACCTAAATCACATAAAGTTTTAACAAAACAAAAAGCACCAATAATGTAAGGAATAGTAAAACTACTTGGATCTTTAAACTTTGGTGGAAGCTTATTATGAATGATGACACTGCACTCTTCAGTAAGTGCAATAGTTTCAAACTCACCTTATTTCCTCTTTTTAGATAGGATATCTTTCACAAATTTGACATATCTTGGCATTCGTTCTAGAGCTTCAGCAAAAAAAGTATTAATATGTAATTTTTTAAATACGTCAATAAATCTCTGGAATTGTTTATCAAGTTTTTCTTTTTGAAATCTTTGAGGAAAGGGCGGTGGAGGTGTAGGAGTCGATTTTAATTATGATTTCTCTTTTTTGAATTTTTATTAGATCGTTCAACCACAATTTCTTTTTCAGCATCTTTTCAATTTCTTTCTTATTAGATTGAATTGAAGTTTCTGAATTTAAAACTTTATTACTTACCTCTTAACTTACCTTTTTCCCATTGCAAAGATTAATTGCCTTACAATGTTCTTTACCTTTTTTTGTTGGATTGGGCTCAGTATCACTTGGTAAAGTGCCATGAGGTTTGTTATTTAGAGCATTAGCAAGTTGGCCCACTTGTGTCTCAAGAATTCTTATTGATGCTGTTTGACTTTGAATGAATGCATTAGTCTTTGTCATGTATTGCATGAACATCTCCTCCATTGAAGGCTTTTCTCTAGCATGGGGGCTCTAGATGGAAATCCAGGAGGAAAGTTTGACTTAGATGCTAATGAAGACCCTTGGTTGTTATTTCATGAGAAATTAGGATGATTCCTCCAACCAGGATTATAAGTGTTGGAATAGGGATTATTTTATTATTTATTTCCAACAAATTGACAAGATTTAGAATAGAGGGGAAAATTGTCATTGGAATGTTCTTCCCCACAAAATTCATGTCACAAAGGGGTTCTGAACAATATTAACACTCAATTTATCTATTTTCTTTGTGAGAGAAGCCAATTATGCAGATAAAGTATTCATCACATCCAATTCATGAACTCCAGTAATTTTTCTTGTACTTAATCTTTTAGATGGCCATTGATAGTTATTGGAAGCCATCTCTTTAAGCAAATCATAAGCCTCATCAATGGATTTACTCATGAGTGCACCTCCAACGGTAGCATCAATGGTAGTTTTAAAAGGTCCCAACAAACCACTATAAAAAGTTTGAACTTACAACCGCTTAGGTAATCCATGGTGAGGACTATCAAGCCTGACTTTATAAAATACTTGCCATGTCATTCATGAGATTGACAATATACTTGCATACTAGGAAAGCCCCTAAAAATCGTAAAAAGTTGGTAGTGTACTTAATAGTACAACTAAGTTGAATTAAGCCTCGAACTAGATTAAATAGGAATTTTAAGGTGAAATTAAGAGCTTCACAGTCCAAGGATGACGTAAATTGGTAATTCAGAGTTTGAGGATCAATTTGGAGTCAAATCAGAATTTTCACTATCTAAGAGCAAAATGGTCATTTACCACCTGAAGACAAAATGGAAATTTTTAGAAAAGATTTTTTGGCCCCATCTGACTTATTGGAGTATGATTTGAGTATAGGAGTATGATTTGAGGTTGAAAAGTGAAAAAAATTATGATCTCGGTATTTTTTGGAGCATAAGGGTAAAACGGTAATTTTGCCATTCCAGGGGTAAAATTATAATTTTACACCACCCAACACTTGTCCATCACATGGATTTTACCCAATATTATTATGGATAATTGAAGGATTTTATGTGGTGGAGAAAAAAAGCTTAATAGTTAAGAATTTCAAAATGGACCAATGATAAGGTGACAAGTGTCAAGCTTTTAATTCTTTAATATTTTCCTTAAAAGTCAGCATATAAATCAGCCTATTACTCTTCATATGGCCGGCCAAAGGAAGAAAAGGGGAGAAAAGAAGAAGAACAAAAACCTAGCTAAGAAATTCAAGAGAAATTCACAAAATTTCAAGGAATCAAGCAAGATAAGGTATGATTTTTCAATTTTTGCTTGAGATCTAGCGTACCCATGCTTTATTTTCTTATTTCCATGGCTGAAAATTTAGTTGGCATGATGAAACCCATGAAGGCCGAATTCTAGAGAGAGAGAGTTTGGTGATGGTTTGGTAGGATTTTAAGTTATATGGATGTTTTTAATGATTTATGGTGTTTAGTGTAAGTATCAAGCTTGAAAATCACCCATTCCTTATGTGTTCTTCATTGGCCGAAGTTTCTAGAGAGAATATTGAGGCTAAAATTGATGATATTTCATGATATTTTGGTGATATTTAATGATTGGTGAAGCTAGAAATTTAATGGGAAATTTTGGCATGAAAATATGAATTTTTACCTAATGTATAGACATGTGCGATTTATAGTTTGGACTGATAAATTGAATTACATTCATAGTCATTGAGGTATTTTAAGTATAATTGGAGTGTAGAAAGTGAAAGAAATCGATTTGGAGTTAAATTGGAGGTTTTAGCCAATTACACTGAAAATAATGTGAATTAGGTCGAATACCGTATTTAAACGGCTATTCGGACATTTTTGCATTCCATATCACACATTAGTAGTCTAAATTAGTTTAATTTCGATTTAGTACCAATGTAGTAAGTTTCTCGATTTTGTATTATGTCTAGGTGGTGAATCCTCCGATAAAGGCAAAGAAATTGTACCCGAGGATCGGTAGTTAGAGTACTCTAGAAATTCGACTCCTGAAATAGTGAGTAACCTTACTATCATTTTAATTATCTAAAGTATGTTTTTATTCAGTTTGGGTGAAGTTTTATGAAAAGGAGTTTAAATGGTAAACCTTTGTGTTTTACAAACAAAATGTATTTACATGAAAGGATTTTATAAATTATCTTGAAACAAAATAATGATTTTGAAAAATAAAGTAATTGGAGACCACTTGTTATGTTGTAAATTTATGATTGAAAATTGATGGCTTATGTTATATTGTTATTGCGTTAGCATGACTGGCTGGGTTGTGTTTTATGAATTGTATGAATTATTTTATTTTACCCTTGCAAGCTGGGTAGTAAAATATTAGCCCTGTCATGCTGTCAAAATTTTATTGTATGGTGGGTTTAGCTTGCTGCAGTCGGCAGATTCTGTGGACCAGCCTATTAGGGGGGCACGAAATCTAGAGATATATATATATATATATATATATGTACCTCGGTCGGAGAGGCGCATAGTGTATCTCCTGAGGTATGGACAGAGTTCACGTCACGCCGAACCACCTTGTGATGATGAACTCCGCTAATGCCAAGGAATGGCTGTATTTTTCAAACTAAAAATATATTTACGTGTATACGAACTTTTTAACAACCTTGGCGGACTCGGTTAGATGTCTCGGCTAAGGTATCTCCGAGAATGATTTTGGCAGGAGCCAAGCTTTTAAGATACTCATTAGCCATGTTGAATATTTAAATGAAATGAACATTTATGTTATGAAATACATATTGAGATGAAATATTTTAATTGTCTCCTTTTACTCGAACTTTAGATCTTTTGAATGATGTTTGTTTACTCACTGGGATTATAAAATCTCACCACTCTCCTTTCCACCCATTTCAGGTTCAGATTAGGTTGTAGATAGCTGAGTTCATCGAGGACTACCCTTGGATTTGCATTCCTTCAAACTGTAGGTTCACAGTCCTCTTTATTTTTGGTTATTCGGGGGCCCACTTGTTATTATAAATTAAATTAAATACTCTGGTTTACTGTATTACAGTATGTATGAATTTACTTTGCTTTTACGCTACAAAAATTATCTACGTATAACTCTAAAAATATTGTTTAATAAGAAAATATAATATTTTACTTAATATTTATTTTATTTTCCTATTATATCCAAACAATCACAATTTCGTTTTAAATGAAGATTTTAGACTTTAAAACTCATTTTTTATTATGAATTATGTGTTTTGTACTCGCTTACTACATTTTTAGCGGATTTCAAAATTTTTGAAAAAATGACCAAAATACCTCTGTGAGACAAAAATTAATATTTTATTTGTTTTAAGTTGGAAATAGTTTAAAATCTTTTAAAACATGATATTTGACAATAGTTGCTCACAAGGGAAATGAGAAACTGATATTAAAGCCTTGCGGGGTTTTGGGTTGATATTTCGGGTAATGAGTGTTTACCGGGACACCGCGATGGTTGTCACGGGCTTGAGAGGAGTACCGGGTAGTGACAATTCGATTGGTATCAAAGCATTTGGTTTTAAAGATCAAAGTTTTTAGTTTTAAAGTAGTGTTAAAAATTTACAATGTCAGTGTAGCCCTAGATTAAGTTAAGTTGGGTTAGGTTGAATAGGATTCATGAATTTGCATATAGAGTCTAAGGTTGATTAAATTTACCTTGTTCCATTGTATAGATTGCTATACCTCCTCGACGTGGATGTCCACCTCCCACTAGATCGATTGGGAGGGGAAGAGGTCGTTCCCAACGTCTTCAGCCAGATACAGTAGAGGAGGAATCGGCTGCATCCACCATTCGGGTAGCACCTGCTGCTGAGCAAGCCGAGACTCCTCCACATTCTCTACATCCTCCGCCACCTACTGGTACTCCTACCATGTCTCTTGAGTCAGTCCAGGCATTGGTAGCTTTCTTTACAGCTATTGCTGGCCAGGCTCAAGCTGGTCAGGCCCCTCCTATAGTACCACCAGTTGCTCCTTCAGTACCACCACCCCCACCTCCTGTTCCACCACCAGTGCTAGATGTCTCTATTGCTAAGAAGTGGAAGGAAGCTAGGCAATTTGGTTGTGTTTCTTTTATAAGGGAGTTGGACCCAACCGTAGCCAAAGATTGGATTAATTAGGTTTCAGAAACGTTCTCTGATATGAGATTGGATGATGACCAGAAATTGATGGTGGCCACGAGATTACTAGATAAGAGAGCTCGTACATGGTGAAATTCAGTAAAATCCCGTTCCACTACTCCTCCGACCTGGTCTGACTTTCTTAGGGAATTCGATGGTCAGTATTTCACTTACTTTGATCAAAAAGAAAAGAAAAGAGAATTTCTAAGCTTGAAACAAGGAAATCTAATTGTAGAGGAGTACGAGACTCGTTTTAACGAGTTGATATTATATGTGCCGGATCTAGTGAAATCTGAGTAAGATCAGGCCAGTTATTTCGAGGAAGGGCTCCGTAATGAGATTAGAGAGCGGATGACAGTGACTGGTAGGGAGCCACATAAGGAGGTCGTACAGATGGCTTTACGGGTTAAGAAGCTCGCGATTAAGAATAAGAGGATTCGGACTGAGTTTGCAAAAAGGAGAAATCTGAGTGTATCTTTCAGTCAGCCACCAAAAAGGGGCAAAGACTCATCTGCTTTAGGAAGTACTACCTCTGTTTCAGTGACATCTCCTCGACCTCCATTTTCACAGACACAGTAGAGGCCTCAGAGATTCAGCAGATCTACGATGACTACTTCCTGAAAGAGTTTCGGAGGTTCTGAAAGATGCAAGAGATGTGGGAAGAATCATGTTGGGCCGTGTAGGGGACCAATACGATGTTATCATTGTGATCAGCCAGGCCACATTAAGAGTGAGTGCCCACAGCTAAAACGAGTTACTGCAACTGCTCCGTCTCCACCAGCTCGTACGGATATGTAGAGGAGAGATCCTTCTGAGTTACCACCAAGGCAAAGAGTGGCTATACAGTCTGGTGTAGAGTGTAAGACCCTGGCATATCCACCTTCGAGACCACAGACTCGTACTTCGACAAGAGTCTTCGCTGTGATGGAAGATGAGGCACGGGTCCGACTTGGAGCAGTGATAGGTACTATGTCTTTATTTGATAAAGATGCTTATGTTTTAATAGATTTTGGCTTAGATAGGTCTTATGTGAGTATAGCATTTGCATCAATTGCTGATAGAAACTTGCCACCATTAGAGGAGAAAATTGTAATTCACACCCCTTTAAAAGAGAAGCTAGTTAGAAACAGTTGTTATAGAGATTGTGGAGTAAGGGTAGGTGAGGAAGAATTTAAGGGTGACTTGATTCCTCTAGAGATCCAAGATTTCGATTTGATAGTGGGTATGGACTGGTTAACTGCACATCGGGCGAACGTGAATTATTTTCGAAAAGAAGTTATTCTTCGAAATTCAAAGGGAGCAGAGATTGTTTTTGTAGGGGAACGTCGAGTATTATCGTCCTATGTAATCTCGACCATCAAAGCTTTGAAATTAGTTCAGAAAGGGTATCTGACTTATTTGGCTCATGTGATTGATCTTTCAAAGGGGGAACCTAAATTAGAGAATGTCCCAATAGTAAGTGAGATCTTGTTGAATTACCGGGACTACCTCCTGATCGAGAACTTGAGTTCCCTATCGATTTACTTCCGGGTACCTCACCTATTTCTATCCCTCCATATAGAATGGCTCCGGCAGAGTTGAAGGAACTGAAAGTCCAGTTGGAAGATTTGGTGGATAAAGGTTTCATTCGCCCTAGCATTTCTCCTTAGGGAGCACCAGTCCTATTTGTAAAGCAGAAGGATGGCACTCTTCGATTGTGTGTCGATTATCGTCAGCTTAACCGAGTGACCATCAAGAATAAATACCCTCTACCCTGGATCGATGATATTTTTGATCAATTACGAGGTGCTATGGTGTTTTCAAAGATTGATTTGAGGTTTGGGTATTATCAGTTGAAGATTAAGGAGCAAGATGTACCCAAGACTGCTTTTAGGACGCGTTATGGGCATTATGAGTTTCTGGTGATGCCGTTTGGTTTAACTAATGCCCTGACAACTTTTATGGATCTTATGAACAGGGTGTTTCATCCATATTTAGATAAGTTTTTGATAGTGTTCATAGATGACATCCTGGTTTATTCGAAGAATGATGATGAACATGCTGCCCATTTGCGTATTGTGTTGCAAACTTTGCGCGAGAGACAACTCTATGCCAAGTTCTCTAAATGTGAATTCTGGTTAAAGAAAGTGGTTTTCTTGGGACATGTGGTGTCTGGAGCTGGAATTTATGTCGATCCCAAGAAGATTGAGGCAATCTTACAATGGGAGCAACCAAGAACGGTAACTGAGATTCGCAGTTTCCTTGGCTTAGCTGGTTATTATAAGAGATTTGTTCAGGGATTTTCCTTGATAGTAGCTCATTTGACTCGTTTGACTCGTAAAGGAGTTAAGTTTGAGTGGGATGATGTCTGTGAGAGTCGATTTCAGGAGCTGAGGAACTGATTGACCTCCGCTCCCGTTTTAACACTTTCTGTTAATGGAAAAGAATTTGTGGTATACAATGATGCATCTAAGTTGGGATTAGGGTGTGTATTAATGCAGGATGAGAAAGTAATAGCTTATGCTTTCCGACAGTTGAAGAAGCATGAGACGAATTACCCTACTCATGACTTGGAGTTGGCAGTAGTAGTTTTCGCATTAAAGATTTGGAGACATTATTTATATGGTGAGTGTTGTTTGATTTTTACTGATCATAAGAGTTTGAAATATTTGCTCACCCAGAAAGAACTTAATTTGAGACAAAGACGGTGGCTGAAGTTGATTAAGGATTATGACTTGGTGAGTGATTATCATCTAGGGAAGGCAAATGTTGTAGCGGATGCTTTAAGTCGTAAATCCTCATCTTCATTAGCTGTACTTCAGAGTTCTTATTTTTCGATATTACTTGAGATGAAATCTCTAGGGATCTAGTTGAATAATGGTGAGGATGGAACCCTACTTGCTAGTTTTGTTGTGAGACCTTCATTGTTGAATCAAATAAGAGAATTGCAAAAATCCGATGATTGGTTGAAATAAGAAGTTCAAAAGCTGCAAGATGGAGAAACTAGCGAGTTTAGACTCAGTGATGATGGTACTTTGATGCTTAAAGACCGAATTTGTGTCCCTAAGGATGATCAGTTGAGACGGGCTATTTTGGAGGAAGCTCATTCTTCCGCCTACGCTTTACATCTCGGAAGCACCAAGATGTATCGGACTATTAAAGAAAGTTATTGGTGGTCAGGTATGAAACGAGACATAGTAGAGTTTGTAGCAAAATGTCTCACATGCCAACAGATTAAGGCGGAACATCAAAACCCATCAGGTACTCTTCAACCTTTACCAATTCCTGAATGGAAGTGGGAACACGTGACTATGGAATTTGTATTGGGTTTGCCGTGGACATAAAGTGGGAATGATGCTATTTGGGTGATTGTGGATAGATTGACTAAGTCCACCCATTTTTTGGCTATCCATAGCACGTATTCTATTGAGAAACTAGCGAAACTTTATATAGATGAGATTGTGAGATTACACGGAGTTCCAGTTTCTATTGTGTCAGATCGAGACCCTCGATTTACTTATCGATTTTGGTTGAAATTTCAGGAAGCTCTTGGAACTAAATTGAGATTTAGTATTGCCTTTCATGTGCAGACTGATGGTTAATCTAAAAGGACTAGTCAGACTCTAAAAGATATGTTACGGGCTTGTGTCATTAACTTCATTGAAAGTTGGGACAGACACTTGCCATTGGTATAGTTCGTGTATAATAACAGTTTTCAGTCTAGTATTGGGATGGCACCATACGAGGCTTTGTATGGAAGGAAGTGCCGAACTCCACTCTGTTGGGATGAAGTGGGTGAGAGGAAATTGATTAATGTGGATGTGAGACCCCAACCTATAGGCTTGTAACTAAGTATAGATGTAATAATACGAGCTAGGGGTAGTTTTGTCATTTTCTCTAATAAGCTTCCAGAAGAAAGTTTTATGATATTTTAAGGTCTAAATGGGTATAAGATTGCATAAATGATGTGTGATGATGAAAACACGAAGAAAACTAGAAGTTTCAACAATTTTCATAACAGGGGTAAAATGGTAATTTTTTAACTCGGGTTAAAGTTTTAAGTTTTTATGAACTCGAACATGTCTAGACCATTATGGATCTTGTCCCAGTGTTAAAAGAGCAAAAAGATTGCATAAAAGATTGGAGGAGAATAAGTTAATTGGTGAAAAGGGCATTTTCGTAATTTTATGGGAATGGATAAGTTTAGCCTATAAATATCTTGAAATTTCCAGCAGCTGGTCTTCTTCTTCCCTTCTCCTCTCTCACGTTTCTTCAAAACTCCATGGAAACATGATATGGAGCTTGCATGATTTTCTCTCTCTAGCTCTAATTTTCATCATCTCATGAGTATGTGGCGTCTGTTACTTCCAAAACCTTGGGTTTGGGGCATGACAGATTTAGTGGTATCAGAACTCAGGTTAATGATTTATGAATTTTGGAGTCTTTAGTTCAATTGATGCATAGATAATGGCTTTTGAAAATTAGTAGCGAGGAAAAAGAGATTGGTGATAAGGAAAAGATTAATTGATTCAATGAACAATAATGCTATATGTATACGTTGAAGTGATTTTAGTATGAATTTTGAGAAGATAGATGATTTTGGAAATCTATGGTGAGGATAAAGAAATTAGTGGTGAGAAAAAGATTGATTAATTCAATGAACAATTATTCAATGTCTATAAATTGAAGTCATTTTGGTGTGAATTATAATAAGATAGATAATGTTAAGCTTGAGGTTATTGTAAAGAATGATTTTGATCTTGGAGATCCTATGAAATTAAAAAATTCGATTTTTGATCTATCGAGAAATTTGGAGTATTTTGATGGATGTTAAGTGAACCTTTGATCGTGATCTAAACTTTGTTGGAGTTTAAATATAAAATATCAAAGCTGACATGATAAGGTATTTTAAAAACTTGAGGTATTTATTAATATTAATGTCCTGATGTGCCGTAGTGGATTTTGGTTTTTAATCTTACACTTGTGGATAATTAGTGTTATGATGACTAAAAGAGGATTTTACGCTATTTACATGATTTGTTTTATTGGAAAAGAATATAAGCTTGATATCAAGATTTTATATAGTGCAAAATTGAGGGTTAAACATTCAGTCTCTTTTGGAACACTACGAATTTGTTAGTGGTTAATGTAAGTGATTTGTGAATTGTGATTGTAGTGCAACTTGATGTACCGTATGAGATTCATTATATTAGTTTCTTGGATAACATTGTTTATCATGATATCAGGTTTTGTCATGATTTTGTATCTAAAGATTAAGGTTATGATTATGGAAAAGTTGTATCAAAGAAATTGATTTTTAAATGAGTATTTTGAACTATTGAAACCTATTTTGTTAGAAAAATTTGATGTGTTATAAATATATAGAATATGATTTCGTATTGTGGTAAAATCAATTATTAATTATAAATTTTTATAGTTGGGAATCTTGACAATGGTTTTAATTTTGAAGAATATGAGAAAGCCTGCGAGATTAGGAGATTCTTTGGATTGGTGGTTGTATGTATGCTTTTGACATAAATTTGATTAGTTGGAATCTATGGTGAAAAAAAAATCTATATACAAGAATTTTCTTTATAATACATAGATCGAGTACATAGATTTTTGGCCTTTGATTTTTGGAGTTGGTAGTGGATGGGATATAAGAAAAGTTTGGATAGTTTGATACTTATAAGCTTTGTGGAATGTTCAATTGTCATATGATAGTCGGTTTATGAAATTGGAACTCACTTCAAAACCCTTGATAAAGCTTATTTCCAGACTTTCTCTTACTAGTTGGATGGTCTAGAGAGAGAAAGAGAGAATTACCTCATTGATTTGAAAGCAATTGGAAGAGAATTTGACTACAAAGGAGCCCTAGGGTAAGTGATGAATTAAGCTTGATTTTTAGCTGCAGAAATGGCTAGTAATTGGGATTTATGAGCTATTTTATTATTGAGTATGTTCATTACTTTTAGTGATTAAGATAGTGAACATAGATGGCCATTTAATGTGGCAATTGAAAGCTAGCTAAGATATAGCTTTTAAGGTTCATAGTGTGTAAATTGACCTATTGATTATGCTAATATGATCCTAGGTTCTGAGGATGCCGCATAATCTCATTTGGACAATTAGGTGAATTGGAGTCATCTAAAGGCTCTACAATCAATTGGTGAGTGGACTCCCTTCAAAACTTGTTTTGGGAAATATAATGTATTTGCCACCCATTTGAATGAATTATCAAGTTTTTCATAAGTGTCTTGGGAACAAGCTTTTGCAAAATGGCTTTATATTGTGATATGTGATTGCTATGGATTCATGCACTATTGTAGTATGATGATATATAAATGTGTGTGTTGTGCATGATGAATGATATTGTGTATAATGACTGTAACTGTGTGTGTGCATGATGTGGGGGGATGCACATGCCGGTAATAATGGTGGCGTGAGAGATGGATGATGATAGTGCTCGTGTGCACGATGTGGGGGGATGTACATGATGGCACTAATTGTGCACGATCTGGGGGATGCACATGATGGTGCCGGCTATGTGCACGACGTGGGGGGATGTACATGAGTCGGGTGTGATTATGATGATGTTGATGTTTATCTATGTAATTATGCATGTCTAGACTTATGAAATGAAAACTTATGAATGTGATATATGATTGACATATATGAGAAATTTGATACATTGCACTTTGGAAATTTTCATGTGCTGTATGTTTATTTTGTTGGTTTAGCAGGTTTGCCTTTTTGTTGAATGAGGGGAAACTTTTCTCTTGTTGCTCTATTTTCGCTGCAGCGAAATTCATTCTCACTGCTGTGAGAAACTCTCGGGTTTGAGAACCTTCACCAGAACTAGTTCTCGCTGCAGAGAGAATGTATTTCGTTGCAGCGAGATAGTAACTGTAGCTTCTCGCTGCAGCGAAAAAGAATCTTGCTGCAACGGAAAACTCTCTATTTCATCAGCTGAATTTCACTACAGTGAGAAAGAATCTCGCTGCAGCGAGAAACCTTCTGTTTTGGTCTTCAATCTTGTCAAATTGCTGCCCTATCTTTCACTTCTTTACTACCATATTGGAGCATGGACTTCCAACATTAAGGATTAAATGAGTTAAGCTCAAAATGGGGAGGTTTAGTGAGAAACCCTCGGCCAGTTGAGAAACCCTCGTTTCGCTAATAACTAAATCCCAACGTCACTACAATGAAAATTCATTCTCGCTGGTTTATACTCACCACTTTCAACTTCATGTTTTCAGATCATGAGGCAGCCGGTAACTAGGATGAGGTGTCCTTGTAGACTTGTATCCATCTTTTGGTAAGTGTCTCGGCATTCAGTAGCTGTACATTTGTCCGAGTGCCTCGGTTGGAAGTCGAGTATTCTTTTGTTGTGTATAGACGAACCTAATGTAAATTATTGGAATATATGTTGTAGACAATGTATGTATATAATAAATGAGTAATGCCAATACGAGTTGGCAATGTCTATTACTATTTTGATTTAAAGTTACAATTTGTGACTTAGCAATATTTGGTGGAATAAGGAGTAGGATAAATAGATAGGCTTGCTTGGGCTTAATGGACTACGTCTATTGGGCCCATGCGTTGGTCATGGCTCGAAATTTGGGTCGTGACAGTGGAATTGATTGATTTGACAAATGACAAGATCAAAGTGATTCAAGAACGATTAAAGACAGCTCAAGATAGGCAGAAGAATTATTCTGATAGACGAAGGAAAGATTTGGAGTTTGAAGTGGATGATAAAGTTTTTCTTAAGGTTTCTCCTTGGAAAGGTAATAATTTGAAAATTCCAAGTATTAAATCTTATTTGATTATACTATTGTGATAATTTGTGGTATTTATTGGATAATGAAAGGTGTGATTCGATTCGCGAAGCGGGAAAAGCTCAATCCGAGATACATTGGACCCTTTCGTATCATTGAAAGGATTGGACCAGTGGCTTACAGACTTGAATTACCCCCAGAGTTAGATCGGATTCATAATGTCTTCCATGTCTCCATATTGAAAAAGTATGTTCCCGATCCCTTTCACATTCTAGAGACACCACCCATTGAGTTGCATAAAGATTTGAAGTTCGAGGTGCAGTTTGTACGTACTCTAGATCGAAAGGATCAAGTGCTAAGGAATAAGAGTATTCCAATGGTGAAGTATTGTGGAAAAATGCTCGAATGGAAGAGATGACGTGAGAAGTCGAGCGCCAGATGAGAAACCAATATCCACTTATTTTCTTCGAATCCGGTAAGTGAAATTTTGAGGTCAAAATTTTATTTTAAGGGGGTTAGTTCTGTCAAGGCTGACTTTATAAAATACTTGCCATGTCATTCATGAGATTGACAATATGCTTGCATACTAGGAAAGCCCTGAAAAATCGTAAAAAGTCAGTAGTTTACTTAATAGTACAACTAAGTTGAATTAAGCCTCGAACTAGATCAAATAGGAATTTTAAGGTGAAATTAAGAGCTTCACAATCCAAGGATGACTCAAATTGGTAATTTGGAGTTTGAGGATCAATTTGGAGTCAAACCAAAATTTTCACTATCTAGGGGTAAAATGGTCATTTGCCACCTGGGGACAAAATGAGAATTTTTAGAAAAGATTTTTTGGCCCCATTTGACTTATTGGAGTATGATTTGAGTATAGGAGTATGATTTGAGGTTGAAAAGTGAAACATTGTGATCTCGATATTTTTCGGAGCATAAGGGTAAAATGGTAATTTTGCCATTCCAGGGACAAAATTGTAATTTTACACCACCCAACACTTGTCCAGCACATGGATTTTACCCAATATTATTATGGATAATTAAAGGATTTTATGTGGTGGAGAAAGAAAGCTTAATAGTTAAAAATTTCAAAATGGACTAATGATAAGGTGACAAGTGGCAAACTTTTAATTCTTTAATATTTTCCTTAAAAATCAGCATATAAATCAGCCTATTACTCTTCATATGGCCGGCCAAAGGAAGAAAAGGGAAGAAAAGAAGAAGAACAAAAACCTAGCTAAGAAATTCAAGAGAAATTCACAAAATTTCAAGGAATGAAGCAAGAAATTTGACAGTAGTTGCTTACAAGGGAAATGAGAAACTGATATTAAAGCCTTGCGGGGTTTCGGGTTGACATTTTGGGTAATGAGTGTCTATCGGGACACCACGACGGTTATCACGGGCTCGAGGGGAGTACCGGGTCTTGACAAGGACACCTTCTTATAAAATCCTTATACCTCTCCCAAGCCTCATATAGTGATTTAGGATCAAATTTCATGAAAGAAGTGATATCATTTTGTATCTTTGTTGACTTAGCAGGTGGGAAGAATTTTGCTAAGAATTGTTTAGCCAATCATCCCAAGTATTAATAGAACCAGTAGGAAGTGAATTTAACCAACTCTTTGCTTTATCTCTCAATGAAAAAGGAAAAAGCGTCAATCTTCTAGCATCATCAGTAACACCATTAGCCTTGAATGTATGACAAATTTTCAAGAAATTTATAATAAGAGCATTCGGATCATCATTAGGCAAACCCCCAAACTAAACAGCAATCTGAATCATTTGAATGATTGATGGCTTAATTTCAAAGTTGTTGGCTTGAATAAGAGGTCTTTCGATACTAGAGTGGAGATTTTGTACTCGTGGGACAGCATAATCCCTTAAAGACTTGGTCTCTTCCTCTTGTTGATCAGCTACTGTTTTACATGGAGTAGAAACGTTTTTATGTTTCCTCCGAAGTCTTCGAAAGTCTTTTCGATTTTTGAATCAAAAGGAACAATTTTCAAATTTCATGCTCTTTGCATACAATGACCAAAAGTACTTGAAAAATTAAAAAAAGTTTGGATTAAAATTTAGAATGCATGGTATTAATATTAACAAGAAAGAACTAAAAATCAACTCCGCAACAATGGTGCCAAAAACTTGTTGTTCAATTTTCTACCCACACAAGTATATGTATCCCAAAGATATTATAATGATGAGTAAAATGTTGATGCCACAGGGAATTGAATTAATTCTTACTATTAATTACTAAAATTACACATCCCAATTTTATCCAAACACTAAAAATTGAATTAAAAAGCAAAACTTAAAAGCTAAAACTACTCTAAATTTACTCTGCAAAATTACTTTTCTAAACTTGATTGACTTTTATACCTAAGATTGTGATATCTCTTAATACTTCATCTGATTATTGTCTCTCTCTCTCTTAACTTAGTTTAATGGATTAAGTTACTAACCTAGAGTCCTAAATTATTTACCAGTCTTTGTCGAGTTTCTCATAAAAATATTTTTTCTAATTAATTCACTATATGTCTATGCAAATTAAATTAAAGATAGATTCAATAAATTTGTGTTTTAATTTTGGCTACATATGGCTTATAGGTGTATGTCTACCCTATATGCAAATCAAACCACCTAATCAACTAAGTGTATTCAATCATATGCTATTCTATTTAAGGTCTCTACCTAAGTCTTCTTCATCAAGGTTTAATTTAGATTTCCATTTCAATGTAATTGGTGATCAAGTAAGTAGACGCATTAAGAACTGAATAAAATAAACAACTTAAATCCATCAAACATAAGCAAAAGAGAGATAAATAAATTAGACTACGTATTGAGTTCAATCAGAATCTTAGATTAATAATTTAGTTCCTTATCAAGTCACACATCATCATCAAATTAAGTTTAAACATTCAGATCAAACTAAGAAAAAAATAGGAGAATAATGAAAGGATGATAGAACCTAAGAATTTAGAATTTGGATATTCCAAATCTTCTTGAATCCCTCAAATTCTTCTCAGCTTCAATGACTTTGCGGCTTGATTCTTAGCTATCAATCCTGTGTTTTGCTCTCTCCCTAAAAGTCCTCAAAAATGTTGTTTTTAATTTCTATGAAGTTGGGCCAAGTTGGGTGAACAAAAAAGTCAATTGAAATTAGGATTTCCTCATTAGACTATATGAGCCATCGCCTACCTCCTCCAAAGCATGGCTTTGACCAATTAATTAGCAGAAATCGTAATTGCTCTAGGACTACTATAGTGGTCCAACTTCAACAAGATTTTTGACCAATCTCCAGGATGAACAAGGTGAAGTGGTAAACATGAAAGTTGTAGATTTTTCTCTTAGCTTTCCAATGCTTTAAGAATTCTCTGATTTGGATTTAGTAGAGAGAGTTATGGTTGAAATACCGGAACATATGCAGTGAAAGTCTACACCTCAAAATTGCCCTCCTTCTTTGCACAAATAAATCAATAACAACCTATTTTAATCACATTAACACCAAATTAAGCATAAAATTAACTAAGATTAAATTGACTCACCTAAATTAACTAACATTAAATAATTAAATAAAACCTACTAATTTCTATGCATTACTGCAAGAACTAAGCTAAATTAATATCAAAATTAAGCCCAAATAACTCTATATCATAAAGTTATCATATATCCTATATGCAAATCAAACCACTTAATCAACTAAGTGCATTCGATCATACGCTATTCCATTCAAGGTTCACCTAAATCTCCTTCGTCAAGGTTTAACTTAGCTTTCCAATTCAATCTAATTGGTGGCTAATCAACTAGAAGCATTAAGAACTGAATAGAATAAACAACTTAAGCTAATCAAACATAAGCAAAAGAGAGAGAAATAAATCAAACTACGTATTGAGTTTAATTATCTTAGATAAATAATTTAGTTTCTCATTAAGTCACACATCATCATCAAATTAAGTTTAATCATCAAAACCAATACCAAGAAAATAAAATAACAACAAAAAGATAAAAGGAACATAAGAGCTGAAATCTTGATCTCCAAATCTTCTTAAATTCTTCAATTTCTTCCTTAACTCTAATGAGACTTTTCTTTCATGATTTTGTGGCTTGATTTTAAGCTCCCAGTTTGGTTTTTTTTTTCTAAAAGTCCTTCGAATGGTTATTTTTATAGGGTTTTGAAGCTAGGTGATAACTCTATGATAAAGAGTTATTTGGGCTTAATTTCGATAATAATTTGGCTAAATTCTTGTAGTACTGCATAGAAATTAGTAGGTTTTATTTAATTATTTTAAATTAGTTATTTTATGTGAGTTAATCTAATTTTGGTTGATTTTATGCTTAATTTGGTGTTAATATGATTAAGACAGATTGTTATTGATTTACTTGTACTTTTGTAGGTGTTTGGAAGAAGAATTTTAAAGGAAGAAGGAGAGCAATTTCAAGGTGCAGACTTTCACTGCATATGTTTCTGTATTTTGGCCATAACTTTCTTTATAGAGCTCTAAATGGAGCAATTCTTGAACCATTGGAAATATAAGAGAAAAATATACAACTTTTATGTTTACTACTTCACCCAGTTCTATCTGAAATATGGTCAAAAATCTTGTCAAATGTGATACACTGCAGCAGTCCTAGAGCAATTACGATTTCTGTTAATTAATTTGGCAAAGCTCCGACTTACATCGTTTGATGAGGAAATCCCAGCTAAAATTGACTTATTTTTTCACCCAACTTGGCCTAACTTCAAAGCCTATAAAAACAACCTTCTAGAGGACTAAAAGAAGAAGGAAGAAACACCAGATTGACATTTGAGAGTCAAGCTACAGAGTCATTGGAGGAATTTGAAGCATTCAAGGAGATTTTGGAGATCAAGAATACATTCCTTGGTTTTAATGTTTAAATTTTATTCAATGATGATGTATGACTTGATGGGGAACTAAATTTTTAATCTAAGATTATGATTGAACTCAATCTATAGTCTGAATTATTTATCTCTCTTTAACTTATGTTTGATAGATTTAAGTTGTTTATTTTATTCTATTCTTAATGCTTCTAATTGACTGGCCACCAATTAGATTGAATTGGAAATCTATGTTAAACCTTGATGAAGGAGATTTAGGTAGACCTTGAATAGCATAGCGTATGATGGAATACACTTAGTTAATTAGGTGGTTTGATTTGCATGTAGGGTAGACATACACCTATAAGCCATACGTAGCCAAAATTAGAGCACAAACTTAATGAATCTTTCTTCAATTTAATTTGCATAGACATATAGTAAATTAATTGGGAAAGATATTTTTATAAGAAACTCGACAGAGACTTGTAAATAATTTAGGACTCTAGGTTAGCAACTTGATCCATTAAACTAAGTTAAGAGAGAGGGACATTAATCAGATAAAGTATTGAGGGATATCATAATCTCAGGTCTGGTAGTCATTTACATTTAATAAAGTAAAATTTTCTGATATATTAGTTTTAGTTTTTAGTTTCTTAATTTAAATTTTCTTTTTTAATTTTAATTATTTTTATAAAATTAAGGTGTGTTAATTTTAGTAGTTAACAATAAGGATTAATTCAATTCTCTATGGGATCGACACTCTACTCATCTCTATATTATCTTTACGATACGTGCACTTGTGTGAGTAGAAAATTGAACAACAAGTTTTTAGCGTTGTTGCCGAGGAATTGATTTTTAATTTTTTTTGTTAATATTAATACCAAGCATTCTTAATTTTAATTTAGACTTTTCTTTTCTTTAATTTTTTTTCGGTACTTTTGGTTGTTGTATGTGAAGAGCCCAAAATTTGGAAATTGTTCCTTTTGATCTAGAAATTGAAAAGACCTTTCAAAGACTTTGGAAGAAAAATAAAAAAATTTCTGCTCTGAGTAAAACAATGGCTAATCAACAAGAGGAAGAAAACCAAGCCTTTGAGGGATTATGCAATCCCACAACTACAAAATCTCCACTCTAGTATCTGAAGACCTCCTATTCAAGCTAACAATTTTGAAATTAAGTCATCAATCATTCAAATGATTCAGACTACTGTTCAGTTTAGGGGTCTGTCTAATGATGATCCGAATGCTCATATTATAATTTTTTTGAAAATATGCGACACATTCAAGGCTAATAGTGTTACTGATGATGCCATAAGATTGAGGCTTTTCCCTTTTTCATTGAGAAATAAAGCAAAGAGTTGGTTAAATTCGCTTCCTGCTGGTTCCATTAATACTTGGGATGATTTGGCTAAAAAATTCTTAGCAAAATTCTTCCCACCTGTAACATCAGCAAAGATGTGGAATGATATCACTTCTTTCATGCAATTTGATTCTGGATCACTATATGAGGCTTGGGAAAGGTATTAGGATTTGATGAGAAGATGTCCTCACCATGGATTACCTAAGTGGCTGCAAGTTCAGATTTTTTATAATGGTTTCTTGGGACCTTTTCGAACTACCATTGATGCTGCCGCTGGAGGTGCACTTATTAGTAAATCCATTGATGAGGCTTATGATTTGCTTGAAGAAATAGCTTTTAATAATTATCAATGGCCATCTGAAAGATCAAGTACAAGAAAAATTGTTGGAATTCATGAATTAGACGTGATAAACATTGTCTCTACAGAATTGGCCTCTCTTGTAAAGAAAATAGATAAACTGAGTGTTAATGTTGTTCAAAACTCCTTTATGACATGTGAATTTTATGGGGAAGGACATTCCAATGACAATTATCCTATCTATTTTGAGTCTTGTTAATTTGTTTCAAAAAGGCAACAGAACAATCCCTATTCCAACACTTATAATCCAGGTTGGAGGAATCATCCTAATTTTTCATGGAATAACAACCACGGGTTTCATCAGCGGCTAAGTCAAACTTTCCTCCTGGATTTCTATTTAAAGTCCCTATGCTAGAGAAAAAACCTTCAATGGAGGATATGTTCATGCAATTCATGACTAAGATTGATGCATTTATGATAAGAACTGATGCCTCAATTCAAAACCAAGTAACTTCAATTAGAAATCTTGAGATATAAGTAGGCCAACTTGTTAGTGCTTTAAATACTAGACCTCAAGGTACCTTACCAAGTGATACTAAACCCAACCCATGAAGAGAAGGTAAGGAACATTGTATGGTAATCACTCTCCGTAACAGAAAAGAGGTAAGTGAAGAGGTAAGTAGTAAGGAAATAAATTCAGAAATTTCAATTCAATTTGATGAGAAAGAAATTGAAAAGATGCTAAAAAAGATATTGTGGTTGAAAAATCTGCTGAAAATTCTAAAGAAAAATCACAATATGCTCCCACACCTCCACCACCTTTTCCTCAACGTTTTTAAAAGCAAAAACTTGACAAACAATTCTAGAGATTTCTTGAAGTATTTAAAAAATTGCACATTAATATTCCTTTTGCTGAAGCTTTAGAACAAATGCCAAGTTAACTTAAATTCTTGAAAGACATCCTAACCAAAAAGAGGAAATTGGAAGAGTTTGAGACAGTTGCACTTACTAAAGAGTGCAATGCTATAATCCAGAATAAGCTCCCACCAAAGCTTAAAGATCCAGGGAGTTTTTCTATTCCTTGCAATATTGGTAGTTTTAAAATTTCTAAAGCTTTGTGTGATTTTCGTGCTAGTGTTTCAATAATGCCTTTATCTATTGCCAGAAAACTTGGATTTCAAGAGATACAACCCGCTACAGTTACCTTGCAATTAGCAGACAGAACAATCAGGTACCCAGTTAGGATTATAGAGGATGTTTTGCTTAAAGTTGGGCATTTATACATTCTTGTGGACTTCATTGTACTCGAGATTGAAGATGATGTTGAAATTTCTCTTATTTTGGGAAGACCATTCTTAGCTACAGCTGGAGCAATTATTGATGTGAAGAATGGCAAAATAACTTTTAGAGTTGGAGAGGAGAAAGTGGTATTTAATTTATTAAATGCAACTCAGTATCCCTATACAAATAATTGCAATAAAGTGGATTTAGTCAATGAGGGTAAAGGTAAGCCTATTCCACCACCTTAAACAGAGCAGGCGCCAATTCTTGAGACAAAACCACCACCATTTTCTAGCTATCTTGATTTTTTGGTTGGACAGCGAGTAGTACTTTCTAATTCACAACTCCATCTTTTGCCATGGAATTTTAGACCATATTGGGGGAACAAGTTGAAGGTAAAGAAAATTCATCCTTATGGTGTTATCAAGATTTATAATGGACTTACCAGAGCGATCAAGGTCAATAAAAAAATCTCGAGCCGTATGAAGTAGTGCAGAAAGGCGTACCATAGTCAAGCTAATGACTATAAAGAAGCACTTCTTGGGAGGCGACCCAAGCACTCTAACTCACTTTCTTTTAATTTATTTAGTTTATTTTTATTTTTATTTATTTAATTATTAAATTATTAACATTCTCTTTTATTTTTACAAGTAAAAAAAAACAAAAACAAAAAAAAGAGAGAAAATTCAAAAAAAAAAAATTGGGAAAGGGGCTAAGCCATAGCCTAGCAAATTCCTCCCTCCCCCAACGAGGGCCACGACAGCCCCTAAGTGAGGTCGCGACCTCACAGCAATTACTCACGAGGGTCGCGACGCCCACTAATGGGAGGTCGCTACCCCGTGTTTAGGGGTAGCCCCACATAAAAAAAACGAAGAAAGAGAGAGCCCATTACCCAATAAAACTCCTATTTTCTTTTCAGTTAATTTTTTTATTTCTACATTAACTTTTATTTATTTTCTTTTTGTAGTAAAAAAAAATCCTCCTAAAAAGTGAGAATGAGAAAAATGACAATAAGGAGGAAGAGAATTAGAGCTTCTACAAAAATTCATCCGATCATCAAGAGAGTACTGTTTACCTTTTCTTTATTTTTTCTAACATTGAGGTCAATGTTTACTTTAAGTTTGGGGGGGTGAATTTATTTTTCTGATGGTGAATATTTTGTGGAAGTTTTATATTTAAGTTTATTTGCATGTTTATGTAGATTTATAAATAATTTAAGATTAGTTGGTAAAAAAATTTATTTCTTGTTGAACCCTAGGAATCTAGAGTAAAGTTATGCTAATTTTTTCAATGATTTTTTTTTATCCAATGATGATAACTAGTTGTCTTAAATTCTTAACTTTTGGTGAATAAGGTTTTTGTTTGGATTCATGCTAAATTTTTTGTTAAGTATCATTGTTAGGATGTCATTTCTACAATTTTGAGCACAATATCTTTTATTTTGACTTATTGTGAATATCTAGAAAAGGTTTATATTGATGTAAATTTTAGATTATGTCATGAATTCTAAAATTTACTTAATTTTCTCTCAAGGCGAAATCCTAGGCAATACTTAGTTAGGGACATGATCTAGGCCATCTTTAGACCGTTTGAGCCTAAAAAGCCAACCTTATTAAATTTTATCCCTAGTATACCCCTTTTGAGCCTAATTTCCCTTTTCTTTGTTTAACTACATAATAATTGAGCTTAGCCTTAAAATTAATTCTCCAATTTTGCAACCCTCACTCTTAAGCATGTATATTGTTTTAGGAAATATAAATTGAGCTAAATGTTGAAAAAGGTGGAAAGGTGATGTTGATGTGAAAAAAAAAGAAAAAAAGTTCAAAATATGAAAAATAACCCCACTACCTACAATACAAAGAAAATAAGTTTGGGGGGTGTGAAATTGTGGAAAAAAAAAGTGTTGGATGAAAGAAAAGTTCAAATGTGGAAGAGAAGGTGTACTAGGAAAAGGGAAATAGAGCTCTATATTAGGACCTAGAATAATTATGTGCTTAGGGTGATTTGAGCCACATTAATATCCTTTATCATACCTTGACCCTAGCCATACATTACAAGCTTTATAAAGTCCTATTGATTCATAGCTTTGTATTAGTCTACATTAGTGGAGAGAGAGATGAAAAGTAAACATATGGAGTTCTAATACTAATTTGAAATTTGTGTGGCATAAACTCATCCGGATATCATGATATTCTTGGTAAAAGATTCACATACACACGGAAATCCATTCGAGAATGTGCTTGCATTAAAATTGAAACATGAATTTGAATGGGACCTTTATTTTCCTTAGATTAATGATTTATAGACATACTTTTGAGGAAATTATAAAGAATCATTGAGTTGGTGCACTTTATCTCTAGTAGTGATAGTAGTAATAGTAGTAGCAGTAATAACTATATTTATTTTAGTTTTAATTAATTGAAATTGATTCTCGTAAGTTAGGTTTTTTTCTATGTTTTGCTCGAGGACTAGCAAAATCTTAAGTTTGGGAGTGTGATAACTCTATAATATAGAGTTATGTGGGCTTAATTTTGATAATAATTTGGCTTAGTTCTTGTAGTAATGCATAGAAATTAGTAGGTTTTATTTAATTATTTTAAATTAGTTATTTTAGGGGAGTCAATCTAATTTTGGTTAATTTTATGCTTAATTTGGTGTTAATATGATTAAGATAGGTTGTTATTGATTTACTTGTGCGTTTGTAGGTGTTTGAAAGAAGAATTTTAAACAAAGAAGGAGAGCAATTTCAAAGTGCAGACTTCCAATGCATATATTTCGGTATTTTGGTCATAACTTTCTTTACAGAGCTCCAAATGAAGCAATTATTGAACCATTAGAGATATAAGAGAAAAATATACAACTTTTATGTTTACTACTTCACCCAGTTTGGTTTTGAATATGGTTAAAAATCTTGTCAAAGTTGACATACTGCAGCAGTTCTAGAGAAATTATGATTTTTGTTAATTAATTTGGCAAAGCTGCGACTTACATAGTCTGATGAGGAAATCCCAGCTGAAATTGACTTCTTTCTTCATCCAACTTGGCCTAACTTCAAAGCCTATAAACATAACCTTCTAGAGGACTAAAAGGAGGAAGAAGAACACTAGATTGACATTTGAGAGTCAAGCTACAGAGTCATTGGAGGAATTTGAAGAATTCAAGGAGATTTGGAGATCAAGAATACATTCCTTGGCTTTTTCTATCTTTTTGTTATTCTTTTATTCCCTTGGTTTTAATGTTTAAATTTTATTCAATGATGATGTATGACTTGATAGGGAACTAAATTTTTAATTTAAGATTATGATTGAACTCAATATATAGTCTGAATTATTTATCTCTCTTTAACTTATGTTTGATAGATTTAAGTTGTTTATTTTATTCTGTTCTTAATACTTCTAGTTGACTGGCCACCAATTAGATTGAATTGGAAACCTAGGTTAAACCTTGACGAAGAAGATTTAGGTAGACCTTGAATAGAATAGCGTATGATGGAATACACTTAGTTAATTAGGTGGTTTGATTTGCATATAGGGTAGACATACACCTATAAGCCATACGTAGCCAAAATTAGAGCACAAACTTAATGAATCTTTCTTCAATTTAATTTGCATAGACAAATAGTAAATTAATTGGGAAATGTATTTTTATAAAAAACTCGACAGAGACTTGTAAATAATTTAGGACTCTAGGTTAGCAACTTAATCCATTAAATTAAGTTAAAAGAGAGGGACATTAATTAGAGAAAGTATTGAGGGATATCATAATCCTAGGTCTGGTAGTCATTTACATTTAATAAAGTAAAATTTGTTGATATATTGGTTTTAGTTTTTAGTTTATTAATTTAAATTTTCCTTTTTAATTTTAATTGTTTAGATAAAATGAAGGTGTGTTAATTTTAGTAGTTAACAATAAGGATTAATTCAATTCTCTATGGGATCGACACTCTACTCATCTCTATATTATCTTTACACTACATGCAGTTGTGTGAGTAGAAAATTGAACAACAATAGGCCAAGTTGGGTGAAGAAAAAAGTTAATTTCAATCAGGATTTCCTCATTAGACCATGTGAGCCATGGCCTACCTCTACCAAGGTCGTGGCCTCGACCATTTAATTAGTAGAAATTGTAATTGCTCTAGGACGAATGCAATGTGTCAACTTTGACAAGATTTTTGACTACTTTCTAGGCCGAATTGGGTAAGTGGTAGACATGAAACTTGGAGGGTTTTATCTTAGCTTTGCAATGGTTTAAGAATCATCTCATTTGAAGCTCTGCAGAGAGAGTTATGATCAAAATACCAAAATATGTGCAGTGAAAATCTGCACCTCAAAATTGTTTTCCTTCTTCCATTAAAATTCTTCCTTCATTAAATACCTACAAAAGCACAACTAAATCAATAACAACTTCTCTTAATCAATTAACACCAAATTAAGTATAGAATTAACTAAGATTAGATTGACTCACTTAAATTAATTAACTTAAATAATTTAACTAAAACCTACTAGTTTCTACGCATTACCACAAGAACTAAGCTAAATTACTACTAAAATTAAGCCCAAATAACTCTATATCATAGATTTATCAACTGTAAATGCACCTTATGTGCTCATACTAGCTCCGAGGCCCACATTCATAATATTCACATATTATCATAAAGTTAACTTGCCACAAAATGGCTTAACATTCCAATGTGAACAATTATTTATAAACAGAATAAAAGACCCAATGAAGAATGAACGGATCATGTATCCATGACATCAGTTGCTAGCAAGAAAGTCTTATCACTGATATGCAATAAAATAAATAGGGAAAACAATGTGTGAGTCACAAAGACTCCATGAGTGGATACGGGAAGGGGACAAGGCAAGGAATAAGAGTATTTCGTAAATATGCACTTGCAATCTCATGCAATTAATAAACCATTTAATCATAAAGTCATGAAACATGGTATTTAAACACATTTTAAATAGCATTGGCATGGAAAACAAGTTTATATAACCTTTTTGTCTAGCTTTTAAGCAAGCATATTTATTCAGCTTTATACCTTATTTATTAATAGATGGGACACATAATGCTTCCTATAGCATTCTATCTGCTATCTATTGATAGTTATTCCTATTGGGCAAACTCTATCTGTTGGGCACAACATCGCATAACTTGGCATTTGTTTCAAAAAATAAGCAAAAGGAATATTAATATGTAGCTTTTTAGATGCCTCAAGATATCTCTGGAATTATTTTCAAGTTTTTGCTTTTTAAAACATTGTGGAAAATGTGGTGAAAGTGGTTGAGCATAATTTAATTGTGATTTTTCTACTTTTAATTCTTCATTAGGTTTTTCAATAGATTTTTCTTTTTTAGCATCTTTTTCCATTTCTTATTGAGTAGAATTAATTGAAATTTTAGAATTCAAATCTTTACCTCTTTTCCATTTCTGATTGTGATTGCTTTGCAATAATACTGTCCTTCTCTTTTGGAATTGGGTTTAGTGTCATTTAGTAATGCTCCTCGAGGCTTGTTATTGGTGGCCTTGGCAAGTTGACCTAATTGTGTCTCAAGATTTTAGAGTGATGCTGCTTGACTTTGAATGAGAGAATCAATGTTTGCCATGTATAGTATTAACATCTTTTCCATTGTTGGATTTTTCTCTAACATAGGAGCTTGAGGTTGTGGTGGAAATCTCGAAGGAAAATTTTGCTTAGGAGTTGATGAAGATGCTTGGTTGTTGTTCCAAGAAAAATTAGGGTGATTCCTCCATTCTGGATTATATGTGTTGGAATAAGGATTATTTTGTGGCTATTTATTTCCAGCATAATGAGCTGCTTTAGTGTAAATAGGACAATGGTCACTAAAATGTCCTTCCCCACATAAATCACAAGTCACAAAAGGGCTCTAAAGCACATTAACACTTAAACTATCAATTTTCTTCGTGAGAGAAGCTAATTGTGTAGTCAAATCATTAATTGCGTCAAGCTCATGAATACCAACAATTTTTCTTACCCTAATCTCTCTTATGGCCATTGGTAATTATTTGAAGCCATCTCCTCCAACAAATTATAGGCTTGATAATTCTATTATATGGAATTATTTTAGTCCAATCTTGTTAGTAAATATTATCTAAGTCCTTAATTTTTAATTATAATTTACTTATTTTTAATTATTTTTATAATTAGTTTATTTTTAAGTGAGTTATTTTAATTTTATGTTACTCCTTTTAATTTGATTGTTAGTTATTAGTTTTTATATTTTTTGTAGGAATAAAAGAATTGGGCTTAATTTTGGAAAGTAAGGTGTTGAAAGACCCAAAATTTATTTGCATATGCTTCAGTGTTTTGGACATAACTTGAGCTATAGAACTCCAAATATGTTATTCTTGGACCATTAGAAAGCTAGGAGATAGAGCTACAACTTTCATGGAGATCACTTTACCTGTTCTGCCTTGAAGATAGAGAAAATTACATTGAAAAATGACTAGATGTACTGTGCCGGGAATGGAAATTTGTAAAGATTAACAATTGATTTTTGGGCCTCTCATTTCACTTTGAAGCCCAATTAAACCCTAGGTCAACTTAAGAAAGTATATGTTTAGTTACTAATATAAATAGGATAGTTTGAAGAACATTAGGGTAGACAACTTTTGGGAGATTCAAAAAGCTAGAAGTTGAGGTTGAAACTTGGAGATCAAGGTGGCAAATATTGTTTGTTTTCTTCCTTGGCTTTTATTGTTCTTGTTACTTTCAATGGTTGAATTTTATACAATTTTATTTATTTTTACAATCATGAGTAGCTAATTTGTTGGCTCCATTAGTTTTTGATGATAATAAAACATTCCCATTTCATTTGTGCCTAACATTTCTATCTAAGTGTGCAGGACAAAAAGTCATATGGAAATAATGAATCAACCTTTTGAATGTATATATCAAGAATCATGAAAATGAAGAAAAATGATTGATCAACTAAAAGGAAAGCCTTTGGTTAAATATTCAAGAATGTTGGTTGACTAAAATTTAAATTGGAGAAATGGCGAGCTGAAGAATATTGAGAAACAGAACCAACTTAGTCAACCAAGAAATGGGTTAGTCGACTAAGAAGCTATTGCCAAAATCTAGACTTCAAGATAGAACCAACTTAGTCGACCAAGAAATGGGTTAGTCAACTAAGTGTGCACTGCTAGGACTGCTAGACACAGGGAGCAAAAAACAGAGACGTCTTAGTCGACCAAGATATCGGTTAGTCGACAAATAGCATTCTGCTTGCAAGTTTGAAATCTGCACTAAAAGACAGAGTAATGGCTGGAATCGACTCCTAACTATCTCCAACGGCTAGAAAATTGTCAAACTCCCGTTAGAGATGTTTCTCCAAGTATAAAAGGGTTTTCCAACAGTTGGAAACAAGCTTTTGGAAGTTTTGGAAGAGATTTGAGTCATTAACAGCTGAAAAACCAGAAAATCTCTCTTGCACCTTACTGCACTTAAACGCCCATTCTTTGTATTTGTATTTTGCACTCAACCTTGTACCCTTTAGATCAACTTGTGATCATAGGTACTCTCTTTTACTTTTTTTCTTGTATTCTTAGAGTGAGGGAGTCACTCTAAGTGTTTGTTTCAAGCAAGGTTTGCTTGAATGTGTTAAGGTTCTAACTTAGCCTTGAAAAGTTAGGTGTTTGGTTTTAGTTTAGCCTGTGAAAAACTAGTGTAAAAGGTTTTGGCTGAGCCTGGTAAAAGCCATTGTAAAGTTTGGTGAAAGCTTGTGAATTTCACCGGTTCTTAGTGGATTGTTTGAAAAATCCTTGGTTGGATAATCAAGGTAGTGGATGTAGGTCTTTGACCGAACCATTCTAAATTCTGCTGTCTCATTTACTTTGTTTTTGTTTTATTTTCTTTCTTTCATCTATTTTGAATTTGTCTACACTTAGAGACAATTTTTGAAAGAGCCAAATTGTGCTATTCACCCCCCTCTAGCACATTTAATTGGGACTAACAAGTGGTATCAAAGCTAGTTCCTTGTTATTAAGGTCTAACACCGTTTGGGAGGATCCAAATGGCTCTACAAAAATTAATAGTTGTTGAGGGACAATCAACAAACAGACCACCTCTGTTTGATAGCTTTAACTATCCTTATTAGAGCATTAGGATGTCAATATACATTAGAGCTATAGATTATGAGATGTGGGATGTAATTACCGATGGTCCTTTCATTCCAATGGTTACAAATTGGGTAAATGGTTAGAAAACTCCCAAACATAGAAGTAAGTGGACAGAATCTAAAATAAGGAGAGTACAAATCAACTCTAAGGCCACGCATACTCTCATTTGTGCACTTAGTTATAGAGAATATGATAAAGTGTTCATGTGTAAAAGTGCCAAAGAAATTTGGCAAAAATTAGAAGAGTTATATGAAGAAACAAATATGGAAAAGGAATTGGAAGACAACTCTTATGGGAATCAATGCTCAACAAGCAACATGACAAATGGAGACAAGGAATCAAGTGAAGATGTATCCTCAAATCGAATTGAATTATGCTTCATGGCTCTTGAAGAGTTAAAGGTAACTTCTTCATCATGTGAACTTAATTCATGTGCTTTCAATGAATTACATGATGCTTTTGAGGATTTAGCTTTTGAGTTTGAGAAAATGAATATAAAGAATAAGAAAATCATTTCCACACTCGATGTTGAAAATGAATTTTTGATGGAAACAAAAATTGATTTGGAAAAAGAAAATGAAAATTTGGAAAAGGATTTTAAAGCGTACCAAGAGCCAATTGAATTCTTGGAAAAAGGAAATTTTGATGTGAAAATAAAATTTGAAGATTTATTAAATGAGAAAGTGGAAGAAAGATCAAACTTGTGCTTGATGGCCAGAGATGATGAATCAGAGGTGTCTCATGCTTCTTGTGATATTTCAATTGATGAGCTGCAAGATGAATATGAATGTCTTTATGATGAGTTTGAAAAGCTTGCATCAAAATTTAAAACTTTGAAAATAAAAACTGCATCTCTTGAAAGTGATTTGGAAAAGATAAGACATGATTTCAACACTATTTTTAAGCAAAGAAATTTTTTGCAAATTGAATTAGAACATTCAAAAACAGATTTTGAAAATCTACAATTGGAGTTGAAAAACAGTACAAATGCTTTACAAGCTGCAGTTGCTGAAGATACTACTCTTAAGAATTTAAGAAAAGAATCATCAAGAAAGAGCACAAATTTCAGAAGAAACATTAATGATTTCTCCCCTAGATGCTTTGATGTGATAAACTTGGTCATTTATCTTACAACTGCTATAGAAGAAGAAACACATAGAAAACAAAAATGATTTGGGTTCCAAAAGGATCCTACATTGCTACTAACCTTCAAAGACCCATCAAGGTATGGGTACTTGTTAAGAAAAATTGAAAATCTATATTGTAGGTTGAGCTGTAATCAAAAGATACATGTTCAAGAGCTCAACTCAAGAAAAAACAGCCGTAGTATATGGACAATGGCTATTCACAGCACATGACAGGAGATGAAATGATGGTTGCTCAGTTAGACAAGAGGAAGGGAGGTACCGTATCCTTTGGTGATGATTCAAAAGGTAGAATTCATGGGATAGGTACAGTTGGTAAGAACTCCCAAACTCAAATCAGTCATGTGTTGTTAGTTAAGTGTTTGAAGCATAATTTATTGAGCATTAGTCAATTATGTGACAAATGATTTAAAGTATGTTTTGATTCAAATAAGTGTGAAGTAATAGACATAGGTACAAACAAAGTCTCATTTATAGGAAAGAGATTGAAGAATATGTATATTGTTTTTCTTGAGGATCTTGAAATAAATAGTGAAATATGTCTTGTTGCAAATGCTGAATATGATAGTTGGTTATGGCATAGGAGATTAGGACATGTAAGCATGCATATTATGTCATAACTAATCAAGAAAAATCTAGTTGTTGGACTATTAGACATAAAATTTGAAAGTGACAAAATATGTGATGCTTGCCAACTAGGACAACAAGTTAGAACATCTTTCAAGACTAAGAAGATTGTGTCAACATCTAGACCTCTTGAATTATTACACATTGATCTATTTGGTCCAATAAGCACAACTAGCTTAGAAGGAAAATCTTATGGCTTTGTAATAGTTGATGACTATTTTTAGGTACACTTGGGTTTATTTTCTTGCTTATAAGAATGATGCTCTATCAGCTTCTATAAGTCATTGTACGAAAGTAGAGAATGAAAAAGGACTAGCCATAGTTAGTATAAGAAGTGATCATGGAGGAGAATTTGAAAGTGATGAATTTGAGAAATTTTGCAATGAAAAGGGGTTGGATCACAATTTCTCTACACCTAGAACACCCCAGCAAAATGGAGTTGTAGAGAGGAAAAACTGAACCTTAAAGGAAATGGCTAGGACTATGCTATGTGAGAATAACCTACCAAAATATTTTTAGGCTGAGGCGTGAACACAGCAGCTTATATACTTAATAGAGTCTCAATAAGACCCATGATATCTAAGACACCATATGAACTTTACAAGGGTAGGAAACCAAATATTTCTCACCTTAGGAGTTTTGGTTGTAAATGTTTTGTATTGAACAATGGAAAACAATCCTTAGGAAAGTTTGATGCAAAAAGTGATGAACCAATATTTTTAGGATATGCATTAAACTCAAAAACTTATAGGATTTTTAACAAAAGGACTCTAAATGTTGAAGAATTGATCCATATAGTTTTTGATGAGTCCAATGCTTTACTAAAGGAAATTCATGTTGATGATGATGATGTAGAATCCTAGAAAAACAAATGGAAGAAATGAGCTTTGAAAACAATAAGAATAGTGAAGAAAACTCACCTAGAAGAGAAAATGAAACTCCATCTCTAGAAGATTTGCAAAGAATAGAAAATCAGCATAATGACCTTCCAAGGAGTTGGAGATTTGTAAGAAACGATCCATAAGATCAAATAACAGGTGACATTTCACAAGGAGTTAGAACTAAAAGAGCAACTAGAGAGACTTGTGAATTTTCAGCCTTCATATCACAAATTGAGCCTAAAAGCTTTGAAGAAGATGAAAATGAGGAAAGTTGGATAATGGCCATGCAAGAGGAACTTGACCAATTCAAAAGAAATCGTGTATGGTCACTAGTACCTAGACCTTCAAATCACCTTATTGTTGGCACAAAATGGGTGTTTAGAAATAAGGTAGATGAGCAAGGAAATGTACCTAGAAATAAAGCAGGTTAGTAGCACAAGGGTACAACCAAGCAGAAGGAATAGACTATGATGAAACCTTTGCACCCGTTGCTAGGATTGAAGCCATAAGGTTGTTGCTAGCTTTTGCATGCTTCATGAATTTCAAATTGTACCAAATGGATGTAAAAAGTGCATTTTTAAATGGAATCATTCAAGAGGAAATGTATGTTGAGCAACCACCAGGTTTTGAAGATGTTGAAAAACCTGATCATGTTTTCAAACTTCATAAAGCCTTGTATGGATTGAAACAAGCTCTTAGAGCTTGGTATGAAAGGCTTTCAAAATTTCTAGTTGAGAAAGATTATGTTAGAGGCAGCATTGATACTACATTGTTCATTAAAATATACTTGAATGACTTAATTGTTGTACAAATATATGTGGATGACATTGTATTTGGTGTAAATAATGAGGCTCTATGCAAGAACTTTGCCAAAGAAATGCAGGGTGAATTTGAGATGAGCATGATGGGAGAGTTGAAGTACTTTCTCGATCTTCAAATTAAGCAAAATGAGGAAGCAATCTTCATCAACCAAGAAAGATACACTCAAGATGTGCTCAAAAAGCTCGATATGCTGAAGCTAAAACCAATCTCCACACCAATGAGTCTATCCACTAGACTTGATCTTGATGAAAAAGGAAAGAATGTAGATCAAAAGCTCTATAGAGGTATGATCAGTTCACTACTTTACTTAACAGCAAGCAAACCAGATATTCAGTTTAGTGTGTGCTTGTGTGCTAGATTTCAATCTCAACCTAAAGAATCACACTTAACAGCTGTTAAGAGAACTTTTAAGTACCTCTTAGAAACTCAAACTTTAGGCATATGGTATTCTAGAGAATCAACTCATAGCTTAGTTGGATATTCTAATGCTAACTTTGCTAGCAGCAAAACTGATAGGAAAAACACTAGTGGAACATGCCAATTTCTAGGTAATATGCTTGTGTCATGGTCCAGCAAAAAGCAAAATTCAGTGGCTTTATCTACACAGAAGTAGAGTATGTATCACTAAGTAGTTGCTGTGCCCAAATTTTATGGATTAAGCAACAACTAAAGGACTATGGGTTATCAATGCATAATATACCAATATACTGTGATATTACAAGTGCAATTAATATTTCAAAGAATCCTGTGCAGCATTCTAGGACAAAGCACATTGAGATTAGACACCATTTTGTTAGAGACCATGTAGTCAAAGGTGATATTAAGATTGAATTTGTGAACACTTTGCATCAATTAGCAGATATTTTTACCAAACCCCTAAATGAAGATAGATTCTGTGAAATTAGAAGAAATTTAGGAATGATTTGTCTGCAAGAGTTGTGAGAAAATTTTTGGTTCATGCTCACAAAACAAAATGCATTTAGTCGACTAAGGTAAATCTTAGTCAACTAAGAGTGTTCTGTTAGTATTAAATAATAAAACTCAGTTAAAATGAGGGTAGGAGAAATAAAATAATAGAAAGAAACTGTCTATCAGGCAATAAAGAAAGAAGAAAAACTGGCTAAGTGAATAACCAAAATTTTAGAGGGAATTTTTGAAATTTTAAGCAAATAAAATGAGGTAATTTTTAAAGGGGAGGCGGACGGTTTTCCAAGTGAAATTAAAACTTCTGACAACTTCTTTTTCTACATTTTCTCTCCCTTGAAACTAAATATCTAAAATTGAAACTTAGTCTCTCTACATTCTCACCTCTGAAATCGACTCACCCAAAACAAAAACCCTCGAATCCCTATTAGAAATCTTCAGAATTGAAATGGCAAATACCTCTCAGAGTAAAGAAATTACTGAAAAGAAGAAAGGAAAAAGACCATTGGAAGAAGGGTCAGAAACTGAAATGTAAAAGAAGAAACAGAAATTTATGTCTACTTCAAGGATTGAGAAATCTGGAAAACAAAAAGAAAAGAAGCATAAATTAGAGAAAAAGAAGAACAAGGATACTAAGCCCAAGAAAGGTACTGCTTCTTCTTCCAAATTCAGAAATAGAATGCATGAAGAAAGGTTTAAGAAAATTTAGAATGCTCCCATTACCTGCGGGAAATACATTGATTGGGAGAGTTTTAGTGAAAATCCAAAAATTCAGACTAGCCTGTTAGATTATTTTGATGATTTGAAATTGAATGAGTATAGCACATTTAAGAATAGATCCTACAGTGCTAGCATAGTGAAAGAATTTTATGCCAGTATAGCTTTAGAAGAGAAAGAACTAGATGATTCTAATGATTACATTGAAAATGGATTAAATGTGTTTTTGAATGGTAAGGAATTTGTGGTTACTGCTGATGATCTTGGTAACTTGTTGAAAGTTGAATGTGAGGTGGGAGAGTTTGAATTCCCGGAGAAATATGACCCATCCTCATTATGGGAAATCATCACTGGGGAGAAGAGAGAAGTATTCATGAAAGAGCAATGCTGGTTTGATGACTAGTCCCTAAATAAGAATTCTGCACTATTTTGTTGCAGCAAATATCCAGGGCAGAAGTGGGAGTTTAACTTACATCAGCCTTCAAGATCTTTAGCTGATGGAACATGCTTTTAATGGGGTTGCTCTAAATGTAGGCAGATTCATGATTGAAAAGATGAGAGGAGCATGCAAGCTTGAGAAAATTAATCTACCTTATGGAAATGTGATCACATCTTTAGTGCAGAAAAAAGGTGTTTGGGAAAAAAGATATGAACTTGATATGGTGAAGAGTAGAGACCAAACTATTTACTTAGGTAGTCTACCTAATATGGGTTACAAGCTAGAGGGAGAAAAATTTACTAAGACACCCAAAGTCTCTACAATTCTAGCACCAACAAAGGCACCATCCTCACAATTCTCTAGTGAAATGATTTTTAATCTCTTGATGAGGATGGATGGAAAGCTCATTGATCAAGGAGCTAGACTGTAGAAAATTGAAGAGAAAATTACTGCATTGGAAAATCAACTGAAGGGGAAAGAAAAGCCATCAAAACCTGCTATTGTAGATTCCTCTAAAACACCAAGTGTTGCGCCACCACAGTAAGGTGCTGAGGATTTAGCTTTACAAGCAGAAGGATTTGTTCCTCATGAAACAAGTCATGGTGTTTAAGCTGAAGGCTTAACTTACAGAACTACCAGTCCTATCCTTCAAACAGAGAACTCTCATCCTGGTGTTGATCAATCAGTTAAGACCCTCTTACCTGAACACCAAAGCATAGACAAGTCAGACCAAGGAACAGAAATGCTAGGTTCCCTAGATGAAAATGCTCCTTCAGAACTTGAGAAACAGCAGCCCTCCTCTCCAAACTCAAAAGAGGTATCCATTATGGATGTCTTTCAACAAATGGTTAAGGAGGAACAAGTTGATAAAGAAGCAATTAAAGGAAAAACTCAGCAAGCAGCATCTGCACTAGCCCTCAGAATGAAAGCAAAATCTGGAAAAGGGAAACAAAAAATCACTATAGCATCACAGCTAGAAACAAAACCACCCACCAAAGGAAAGAAAACAATGGCCACAAAAACAACATTCCTCAAGAGAAGGAAGTCCACTAGATTGGTAGAAAAATCAAAGCCAACACTTACTTCTTATTCTCATGAACCATTAGAAGTATCTAACTCACACTTACATGATCCCCTGTCCTAAGACCTATCTCCAGTATCCTCTCCTCAACCTTTAGATGTCAAATATGCCACTAATGAGTCATCTCCCTCATCTTCCCCAATTGATGTTTAGAAATTGATGATGACAAAAAGGGGGAGAAGATCAACAGAACCTTAGAGGGAGAATAAACCAAGAAATTAAAATAAAAAAAATGTTAAGGTGGAGGAACCAAGAATTTAGGAAAGAAAGATAGCAAAACTGAATAAGGGGCAATTTAGGAATATCAATTTTTATTTTCCTGTTGTTTGTGCCATGATGGCATTTGAACATTTGAATTTAATTTTGTTGCTTATATATTTTTTATGAAAAAATGGATGCTGGTATATTTATGGTACTTTGCTTATATGTTCATGGTATTTTGCTGTTGATAACTGAATACTTGATGATATCCTGTTATTTATGACATTTTAACTGCTGTTGATAAAGTCTGTTACTGCACTGATGTTAGGATCTGTGTATTGAGCTTTATTATAAATTATGATTATGGATGGATATGGATACTGTGTATAGTATATCAGTTGAATGATGAATGACAAAGACAAAATCTGATAGCTGTTGACAGACACTGCAAGATTGTGATGAAAATCTGTCAACATCCATTTGCTATAAATCACCTTATATTTTTGCACATATATACTCTGGATGTATCTACACAATGCGAATAAATTTTGTTGGAATGAAAAAGCAAAATATGCACACACTGAAATGCCCCATACTTTGATATGGTGATAAATAAAGTTGGCCGGATGCGAATTGAGGCATAATAAGGAACCTTGGGAACCAAAGAGACAAGATAAATTTTTAGAATAAAATAATATTTTATTAATGAAATAATATTAAAATATTAATATTTAACCGGATGTCAAAATCAGTCATGAAGAAAGATCATATGGTTGATCCAAGTGGGGGAGAAAATGTCAAGCCTGACTCTATAAAATACTGGTCATGACATACATGTGATGGATAGCATGTTTGCATGCTATGAGAGTCCCGAAAAATTTACAAAAGTCGGTATTGTACCTAGAGGTAAAACAAAGTTGATTTAAGCCTCGAATTAGATCAAATAGAGATTATAGGGTGAAATTGAAAATTTTATAGTCCAGGAATGATTTAAAATGGTGATTTGGAGGTTGAGGATTAATTTGGAGTCAAACCGAAAATTTCACTATCTAGGGGCAAAATGGTAATTTTACCACTCGAGGATAAAATGGGAAATGTTTTTGAAAGATTTTGATCACATTTGACTTATTGGAGTATGATTTGAGGTTAAGAAGTGAAAAATTGTAATCTCGGCATTTTTCGAAATATAGGGGTAAAATGGTAATTTTACCACCCTATGGGCAAAACAGTAATTTTTCACCACCAGAACACTTGTCCAGCATATGGATTTTATCCAATTTTATCATGTATAATTGAAGGAATTTATATGGTGGAGAGAGAAAGCTTAATAGTTAAGAAATAAAAATGGACCAATGAAATGGTGACACATGGTATATTTATAACCATTAAATATTTAGCTTTAAAATTAATACAAAATCAGCCCATTTCTCATTCATATGGCCGGCCAAAGAAGAACAAAGGAGGAAAGGAAAAAAAACAAGAACCCTAGGTGGGAAAATTGAAGAAAAAGTATGGGATTTCAAGGGATTAAGCTAATAAAGGTCAAATTTCTGGATTTTGACTTGTGATTTACACTACCCATGCTTTCTTTTTCATTTTTCATGGTTAGATTTCATGTTTTCATGTTGAATTCATGGCTGGTTGGAGTGGGTATTGTCACGACCCGGAACTCCTATCAGGCCCGTGACAACCGTCTCGATGTCCCTATAAGCACTCATTACTCCGAATGCCGATCGAAACCCCGCAAGGCTTAGCATCAACTTTCGCATCTCCCCGGTGAGCGACAGTTATTAAATCTCGTATTTCAAGAAATCATAAGTCGTTTCCAACTCAAAATAATAAAATATTATTTTCTAGCTCACAAGGGCATTTTCGTCATTTTTTGTTTCAAAAATACCAAAATCCACCAAAAACATGGTGTGTGGGTGAAAAACACATGTTTCGTGATTAAAACTAAATTTAGTTGTCTAAAGTAATTATTTGAAATGGAATTATAATTGTTTGAATGAAACAATAATATTTAATAAAATATTCTATTTTTTATAAAAAAATAATATTTATAGAGAAATCCGTAATTTAATTTCTGTAGTATAAAAGCTAAATATATTCATACGTACTTTAAAGCAAATAATTGAAGTATAAAATTTCTTTTACAGTGACACGTGGGCCCCCAACTAACCAAGAAGGTGTAGAGCTACGAACCCTTACTTCCTATGATGCAACTCCGAGATTAATTCTCGTCTTAATCAACTATCAACAAACTGTCCTGAGCCTAAAAAATGGATAGGAAGAGGGGTGAGATTAAATAATCCCAGTGAGTAAACAATTACTATCAAAAGCATCTAAAGCTGAGTAGATGGAGACAATATAAAAACGTTATATCTCAATAATGTTCATAACACAAAATTCGTTTCAATCTATACCAAATAATTTCTTTTCATCAAAATTTCCCGGCTTATGAATTTCTTAAACTTGGCCCCTGCTAGAATCATTCTCGCGGGTACCTTCGTCAAGGTATCCCACTGAGACCACCAAGGCTGTTCAATGACCCATACCCATAAACATATTTTCACATCTAACACACAGCCGTTCCTTGACGTTGGCTGAGTCTCACTCTCACGTGGTGGCCCGAACGTGAGGTGCACTCAAATCATACCTCAAGAGATACTTTACCCAACATCTCCCCCCGGAGGTAAATATATAATTGAGTTACCGTGCTCCTCTCATAGGCAGTCCATGGAAACCCCCACCACTGCAGTGACCGTTTAATATACCACCAGACCCATAAAATTTCCAATAGCTTAATATGGCGAATAAAATTTAATCCAGTCTACCGAGACCAATCCAAAACTATTCATATATTTCATGCCAACCCCAAAAATTTAGCCATCATGCTATCATAGTGTCATAAGCCACAATTTCAATAACATATAAAATCATAAATTTCAATACAGTCTCCATATACTCAATTTTCTCAAAATAATATTTGATTTCAAAACCAGTATAAATATTATTTTTATTAAAAAATATTTTAATTGAAAAACATAATATTTTATAATTTAAGCTCATCATTCAATAAAAGCATCAAACAAGTATAATAACTCTAGATATTTAAGACGATAAATTGTCCACTCACAGTTCTAAGAGTCGATATACTCCTAATCCCAGTCTTCAAGCACAATTTCTGTACTTTTACCAGTGTAATTTGCTCACCACCTATCCACAATGTCCAATACATAATTCACCACATCAATGCTTGACTATTATAAAATCAATTCAGGCTCGGTATATATGCATGATATGATATACAACTTATCCGATTACCGCTTAAATGCGGTGCTGACCTAATTCGGCCTATTACCCGATTAAATCGATATACGCATCCGTTTAAACTCCAAATTAATTTTTTTTCAGTTTCTATACCTCAATTGCACCCAAATTGACTTAATGTGCCTCAGTGTGGTGCAAATTATCAGTCTCGATAGCAAATTACGAAAATACCCCTAGTGGGTAAAAATTCATATTTTTGCTCCGAAAATTCCCATTATTTTTCTAGACTCATAATTCATCATTATTCATCATAATTCCTCAAATAAACATCAAGATCATCAGCCAATATTCCCCTAAAAAATTCGGCCAATAATGGTAATGGAGGAAAATGAATTCTTTTCTTGTTGTTTTGTTTCTAAATATCCTAAACTAACTTAAAACACTAACATAACTTAAAATCAAATTAATCTAACAA
>NC_030858.1:17975384-18043364 GCF_000208745.1 Theobroma cacao | reverse complement strand
AACTGTGAAACTCTTAATTTCACCTTAAAATTCCTATTTGAACTAGTTCGAGGCTTAATCGACTTAATGGTACCATTAGGGGCAATATCGTCTTTTAACGATTTCTCGAACTTCCTAAATATACAAACATTCTATCGAGCATGTGAATGACATTATAATTATTTTACAAAGCAGGGTTTGATAGGTATGGAGAGAGAATGAAGTTGGATTGATTTGATTATAAGTTATGTTAGTGTTTTTAGTTAGTTTATCATGTCTAGAAACAAACCAACAAGAAAAATTCATTTTTTCCCATTACCCATCATTGGCCGAATTTTCTAGGGAGGATATTGTGGCTGAAATTGATGATATTTCATGATATTTTAGTGATATTTGATGTTTGGTGAGGCTAGAAATTAAATGGGAAATTTTGGTGTGAAAATCTAAATTTTTGCTTAACGTATAGACATGTATGATTATTGACCCGTGATTGATAAATTGAATCTCATTCATAGTCACTAAGGTAATTTAGGTATAATTGGAGTTTAGAAAGTGAGAAGAATTGATTTGGAGTTAAATTGGAGATTTTAATCGATTAGACCGAGTATAGTGTGACTTAGGTCGTATATCACATTTAAGTGATTAATCAGACATTTTGCATCCCATTGCATGCATTCATTTAGATTTAGAGAGCCTGAAATAGTTTATGATAAATTGACACAATTTATTGAAATTCGTATCACGTATGATGTATAGATGGTGAGCCTTCTAACAAGGGTAAAGAGATTGTGCCCGAAGATCGAGAATAGGAGTATATCGAACTCCTAGTACTGTGAGTAACCTTATCATCATTTTAATTATCTAAAGTATGTTTTAATTCGGATTTGGTGAAATTTTATGAAAATGAGTTAAATGGTAAATTTTAGGTTTTATAAACAAAAATGAATTTAAATGAAAAAATTTTATAAATTGTCTTGAAACGAAATAAAATTTTTGAAAATAGAGTAATTGGAGACCACTGGTATGTTGTAAATTTATGATTGGAAATTGATCGATTATGTTATATTGTTATTGTGTTGGCATGACTGGCTGGGCTGTGTTTTATGAGTTGTATGGGTTGTTTTGTTTTACCCTTGCAAGTTGGGTAGTAAAATATTAGCCCTGTCATGCTGTCAAAATTTTATTGTATGGTGGGTTTAGCTTGCTACAGTAGGAGGATTCTGTGGACCAGCCTATTAGAGGGGCACGGAATCCGGATATTTATATATTTCACCTCGATTGGAGAGGCGAGTAGGGTAACTCTCGAGGTATGACTTTAGAGTTCACTTCACGCTAAACCACCACGCGAGGGGGAACTCGGCCAACGCCAAGGAACGACTATATTTTCAAAATGAAAACATGTTTTATGCGTACATAACTTTTTAATAGCCTTGGCGGACTCAGTTTGGGATAGCCCTCGGCCAAGGTATCCCTGATAACTGAGTATGATAATGGTTTCTGGCACGAGCCAAGCTTTTAAGATACTTATAAGCCATATTAATGTTTTTAAATGAAATGAATATTTGTGTTCTGAAAAACATATTTGGATGAAATGTTTTACTAGTCTCCTGTTACTCGCCTTTAGATATTTTAAATGATATTTGTTTACTCACTAGGATTATATAATCTCACCACCCTCATTTCTACCCCTTTTAGGCATCAGGATAGTCAGTAAATAGCTCATTTCATCGAGGACTATAATTGGATTAGCATCCTCAAAATATGTAGGTTCGATTCTTTTGATACTTCTAGTCATTCGTGGGCTCACGTGTCACTGTAAATTAACTTTTATACTCTGATTATCTGTACTACTGTATGTAGGAATTTATTTTGCTTTTACACTATAAAAATTATTTACGCAGTGTTCTAAAAATATTGTTTTATATGAAAATAGAATATTTTACCTAATATTTCTTTTATTTTATTATTATATTCAAATAATCATAATTTCATTTTAAATGAAGATTTTAGACTTTTAAACTTATTTTTTATTATGAATTATGTATTTTGTACTTGTAAATTACATTTTTGCTGGTTTCAAATTTTTTGAAAAAAATGATCAAAATACCCTTATGAAACGAAAATTATTATTTTATTTGTTTTAAGTCAAAAATAGCTTAAACTCTTTTAGAACGTGATATTTGGAAATGGTTACTCACAGGGGAAATGAGAAGCTGATATTAAACCCTTGCGGGGTTCCGGTTGACATTCCGGGTAATGAGTGTTAATCTGGACATCGCGACGATTGTCATGGGCTCGAAGGGAGTTTCGAGTCGTGACACACACTAAGGGGGAGCACTAACTTAAGGGGAACAATCCTCATTTTCTGCATAAATTAAAATGAATTAAAGGACATTGTGCTGTTAATCAAGGAATGTTTTGTCATCATCAAAAAGAGGGAGATTGTTGGCTTCATTAGTTTTTGATGATAATAAAACATTCCCATTTCATTTGTGTCTAACATTTCTATCTAAGTGTGCAGGACAAAAAGTCATAAGGAAATAATAAATCAACCTTTTGAATGTATATATCAAGAATCATGAAAATGAAGAAAAATGATTGATCAACTAAAAGGAAAGTCTTTGGTTAAATATTGAAGAATGTTGGTTGACTAAAATTTAAATTGGAGAAATGGGAATATTGAGAAACATAACTAACTTAGTCGACCAAGAAATGGGTTAGTTGACTAAGAAGCTACTGCCAAAATCTAGACTTCAAAACAGAATCAACTTAGTCGACCAAGAAACGAGTTAGTCTGTCACGACCCAGATTCTGGGCCATGACCGGCGCATGGGCCCAATGGACATAGCCCACTAAGCCCAAGCAAGCCTATTTACATGACTCCATCATCGATTTCATTATTCATTCTTATAACCGTATTTCGTAATTTTCACTAACAAGTATATCAATACTTTTCTATTGACTATATATTCACATTTATATGATTCAAAATAATGTCATCCCTGCCATTACATAGTGGCAACATTAATCAATATAAACATCTATTCGCTTAAGATATATATATACATGTCTTAACAATTTACATCAAGGCACGTGTGTTCAACAAAAAGGGCTTTAGACTTCCAACGAAGCAACCATAGCAAAGTTGCAGCTACCGAATGCCATTGATACCTACCAACAGATGGATACAAGTCTATGAGGACACCTCGACCTAGTTATCGGCTGCCTCTTGATCTTGAAACATGAAGTTGAAAACGGTGAGTATAAACCCAGTGAGTGAACAAGGAAGGGAACAAGCAACAATAAGGAAAATTTAAAGAAATCATGATGCATTTATCTTTAAAACAATGCACTTTGGTTTAATTCTTCTCAAAACCCCTCATGTGAACCCCAAATGAGTAAATCATTTGATGGAAAGGGTCCATGCTCAACAAAGGATGTGAAGTGTGAAAACTTTAATAGCATTCATGCAATTCAAGTCAAGTAAACGATGGGACCTCGCTGCAGCGGAAAGGCATTCTCGCTGCAGCGAAATTTGGGCTCAAGTTATCAGCTGGACAAGGGTTTCTCAAATGGCAGAGGGTTTCTCTCTAAATTCCTCATTTCAAACTTACTTAAATAAACCCCTAAATGTTGGGAGTCCATGATCAACTATGGTGTAAATGAAATGGAAAAATATGGCAAAAACCAGCAAGAAAGCATAATGGATAGAAAGTTTCTCACTGTAGTGAATTCAACTTGCCAAACAAAGAGTTTCTCGCTGCAGCGAGAAACTCCAAAAATTTTCTCGCTGCAGCAAGAACCAGGTCTGGTAAAACTCTCCAAACCCGAGAGTCTATTGCTGCAGCGAGATTCATTCTCGCTGCAGCGAGAAACAGAGCACTAAGAAAATGTCTTCATTCCCTCAAGAAAAGGCCATCTTACTGAATTGACAAAAGCAACATGAAACACAAATAAATTCCCAAAGTTCAACATGTCAAATTTTCACATGCATTACAACCATATACCATATTCATGAGCTTTTTATAACACACATATCTATGTATGTATATATATATATATATATATATATATATCAATCATCATGCACACCCTCCCATCATAATCAGCTCATATGCACTCCCACTAGCACATGGCTGGGTCATCATCGGCTTATGCGCACACCTACTCGTACATAACAAGGTCAGCATCGGCTTATGCGCACTCCCACTCACACATAGCCGAGTCAGCATTTTTGAAATGCAAGTGTCATACAAATACAATTATATCTCCCAAAACGATTTTGAAATGCAAGTTCACTCACTGGTATTTTTTTGAACCTTTGGTCGACTCTAACTTCCCTAATGGTCCAAATGGGGCAATGGGGCTTCATTGGAACCTACCATCACATTAGCATCACCATTATGTCAATTCACATACTTATAAATTCTAAAAGCTTTCTCTTAGCTAGCTTCCCCTTGCCATTTAGGTGGCTATCTATGTTCACTATCCTAATCACTCTAAAGTGAATGAACAACCTCAATTACCAAAACACCCATAAGTCTAAACACTAATAATTTTCAACACTAAAAATCAATTCTAATTCACTACTCACCTTGGTAGTTTGTATTTGAAATTCTTTCCAAAAACTTTCAAGCTAATATTCAAGCTCCCTTTTTCTCTCTCTAAAACACCTATCTAGTGAGAGAAAGTATGGAAATAAGATTTTTCAAGGGTTTTAAAGTGAGAAAGTGAAAGAGTACAAGGGTTCTATGCAAAAGTGCACAAAAGCTTGAAAATTGGAGCTTTTTTGAGGAAGGTTATGGAGCTTTCATATCAAGCTTTCATGGAGGATGAAAGCAACATAAGATGAAAGGAAGAAGAAGAAGAAAAGTTGTTGGAGAATGAAGAAGCTGCTGGAAGAAAGAGATATTTATAACTCAAGCTTATCCACTCCACTTAAATTACCAAAATGCCCTCAACAAGTTAGCTTGCTCTCCTCTAATCCTTCATGCAATCTTTTTACTCTTTTGACACTGAAACAAAGTCCATAATGGTCTAGAAATGCTCGGGTTCATGAAAACTTAAAAATTTTGACCCGAGGTGAAAATGACCATTTTGCCCATACCATGGAAATCATCATCATTTTTATTTCCTTTGTCATTTTACCCTTATCTTCATCATTCATTTATGCCCTAGGCCTACTTAGGCCTTAATATTGTTTAAAACTTACTTTTATGGGCTTACTAAGGAAATGACGAAACTTCCCCTAGCCCGTGTTATTGCGTCTATGCCTAGTTACGAGCCTATAGAGGTTGAGGTCTCACATAGTCGACTAAGTGTGCACTGCCAGGACTACTAGACATAAGGAGCAGAAAATAGAGACAACTTAGTCGACCAAGATATCGGTTAGTTGACTAAGAGCATTCTGCTTGCAAGTTTGAAATTCACACTAAAAGACAGAGTAACGGCTAGAACCGATTCCCAATTGTCTTTAATAGCTAGAAAATTGTCAAACTCCCATCAGAGATGTTTCTCCAAGTATAAAAGGGTCTTCCAATAGTTGGAAACAAGTTTTTGGAAGTTTTGGAAGAGATCTGAGTCATTAAGAGCTGAAAAACCAGAAAATCTCTCTTGCACCTTATTGCACTTAAACGCCCATTCTTTGTATTTGTATTATGCACTCAACCTTGTACCATTTAGATCAACTTGTGATCATAGGTACTCTCTTTTACTTCTTTTCTTGTATTCTTAGAGTGAGGGAGTCACTCTAAGTGTTTGTTTCAAGCAAGGTTTGCTTGAATGTGTTAAGGTTCTAACTTAGCCTTGAAAAGTTAGGTGTTGGGTTTTAGTTTAGCCCGTGAAAAACTAGTGTAAAAGGTTTTGGCTGAGTCTGGTAAAAGCCATTGTAAAGCTTGGTGAAAGCTTGTGAATTTCACAGGTTCTTAGTGGATTGTTTAGAAAATCCTTGGTTGGATAATCAAGGTAGTGGATGTAGGTCTTGGACCTAACCACTCTAAATTCTACTATCTCATTTACTCTATTTTTGTTTTATTTTCTTTCTTTCATCTATCTTGAATTTGTCTACACTTAAAGACAATTTTTGAAAGAGCCAAATTATGCTATTCACCCCCCTCTAGCACATTTAATTGGGACCAACATAATTTTCTTTTTCTAGGATTGCAATTGAACTCACATGTAATCTGTGTTTTTAATCTCTTTCTTACTTATCTTTAATGAGATTTGAATTGTTTATTCCAATTTGTTCTTAGTGCTTTTAATTACTTGGCTACCAATTAAATTGATTTAGAAACCTAAACAAACTTGGCAAAGGGAGTTTAGTGTAGACTAAAATTGGGATAGCGTATGATCATATTAATTGATTTGCGTATAGGATAGGGATATACCTAAAGGTCATATGTAGCTTGATTAGAGCCTGAACTTAATGAGTCTGTTTTAACTTCAATTCACATAGGAATATAGTGTTTTGATTAAAATAGATATTTTTATAAGATGAGTTGGGAGACCTTTATAAATAATTTAGGACTCTGGGTTAGCAATTCAACCCATTGAAATAAGTTAAGGAAGAGAGATAAGATTTATATGAAGTGTGAGGGATATTGTAATCCAATACTTGTTTGATTTAACATTTTCTCAAGTTATTATTATTTTGATTTTTCTTGTTGGTTTAAATTTTAGTTAATTAGTTTTAGTTAATCAATTAATTTTGAGTGTTTGGACAAGATTAATTTGTTCTAATTTTAGTACTTAGTAAAGTTTTAGATCAATTCTTTGTGGGATCGATACTTTGCTTGCTTATATACTATCTATTTGATACGTATACTTGCATAGTAAAATTTTAACTGACAGGGCTCATCAATAGATTTACTCATAAATGCACCACAACATCAATTGTGGTTCTAATTTGTCCTTGTAAACCATTATAAAAAAATCTGAACTTGCAGCCATTTAGGTAACCCATGGTGAGGAAATCTCCTTAACAAATCCTTATACCTCTCCTAAGCCTCATATAGTGTTTCAGAATCAAGTTACACAAAAGAAGAGATATCAGTACGCATCTTTGTTGTCCTAGTAGGTATAAAGAATTTTGCTAAGAATTTCTAAGCACTATTGAATCAATTGGAAGTGAATTTAACCAACTCTTTGCCTTATCTTTCAATGAAAATGAGAAAAATCGCAATCTGATGGCATCATCAAAAACACCATTGGTCTTGAATGTATCAAAAATCTATAAGAAATTTACAATATGTGCATTAAGATCATCATTTGGCAATCACCTAATTTGAATTGAGTTCTAAATCATCTGAATGATTGTAGGTTTAATATCAAAATTATTGGCATGGATGGTAAATCTACAGATGGTTGAATGAAGGCCTTGAACGATAGGTAAAACATATTCTTGTAAGGACTTGTTCTCTTCTTGTTAATCAACCATTGTTTCGATGTGATAAGAAGCTTATAAATTTTCACTTTTGAGTTTTCAAAAATTCTTTTGAATTCCTAAATCAAAAGGAACAATCTCTGAACTTTTCAGTCTTCGCATACAATGACCGAAAATACCTGAAAACAAAACAAAAAAGTTTGAATTGAGACTAAGATTACTTGGTATTAATATTAACAAAGAAAATTTGGACAATTCCTTGACAACAATGCCAAAAACTTATTTGTCGGATAAACCACGCAAGTGCACGTATCGTAAACAAGTAATATAATGAAAGTAAAGTTCGTTCCCACGGAGAATTGATCAAATCTTTTTGCTAATTACTAAAACTAAAACAACTTAATCTTATTCAAATAACCAAATTTAAAACTACTGAAAATTAAAGAAACTAAAATTGAAAACAAAAGTAACAATTTAACTAGAATCAATTAATCAAAAGCCTTGAACCATAATATCCCCTCAATGTTTCATCAAAATTTTTTCTATTCTCTCTTCACTTAGTAGATAGCTGAGTTGTTAACTTAGAGTTCTAATTTATTTGTAAGCCTCAGTTGAGTTTTTTATAAAAATATCTATCTCAATCAATTTACTATGTATCTATGCAAATTGAAATTAAAAAAGATTCATTAAGAATAGACTCTAATTTTGGCTACATATGACATGTAAGTGTATGTTTACCTTGCATGCAAATCAAATCAATCATCTCATACGATTGATATTGAACATATGTTATTTCATCCATGGCTTACTCTAAAGTCCCTTTCTCAACTCTGTTTAGGTTTCCAAATTAATCTAATTGGTGATCAAGCATTTAGACGAATTAAGAACATGATTGAAATAAACAACTCAAACACTATCAATAATATGCAAAAAAAATATATTAAAAATTTAAACTATGCATTGGGTTCAATCATGATTCTAGATAAAAAACTTAGCTCCCCATAATATATGTAAACATCATCCAAAAAAGCATAAACATTAAAACTAAACAAAAAAGTATAAAGAAAATTAAAGAAGAAAAGAACTCCAAGATTTGTCAATTCTTTAATTTGCAACTCCTCAGTTGAACTCCTTACCTTCTTGCTAGCTTCAATGCCTCTTTTTCTTCAGAAAACTCTTGCATCATTCATGCTAAAATGTGCTTTGAAAGGTTTCTTAAATAGGCTTATAATTGTGTCAATATAGAAGCCCAAGTGCACAAGAAGTCTTTACCCCTATTTAAACCTCTTTCTTTTTTTTTTCTACTTTTTCTCTTCGATGCTGTGGCATTAGCTGTTGATGGTTGTGGCACCAATCATCATTAAGGCCCTTAAGGCATTGTTTGACATGGGGGTGCTGCGACGCTGGTCCCATAAAGGTTGTGACATCGAGGCCTTTGACTCGATCTTCAGGCTTTACTAAACTACTTCGATTTTGACATGATTTTTAACCCTTTTCCATGTTGAACTACACAAAGAAGTAAACATGAAAGTTGTAGATCTTCCTCTTATCTTTCTAATGGCTTAAGAATCACATCAATTGACTTTTTGTAGTGAAAGATATGCCCAAAAACTTACAACATTTGTAGTAAAAGTCTACACGTAAAATCAAGCTCTTTCACAAAATAGGCCTTCTTTTCAAAGCACACCTACAATAGAAATGGACTAAATTAAATAATAACTAGACTTAAAATAAAACATCATAAAATAACTTAACACAATTGAATGCAATATAATTAAATTAAATTAAACAAATCACTAAAACCTCTTAATACTTAAATAAAATTTCAAAAACATAGGCAATATCACCCAAAATCATGATCAAATAACTCTATAAAATAGAGTTATCATCATACCACACATATAATTTATATTTAAAGTATTAAGGTGGACATGCCAATTCTGTTTTGAGGAATGAGACTTAAACCTTAAGCATGATTGAATGTTTATTGAATGAGGAGTAAATGTTTAAATGTTTATGTTATGATTGGCTGATTATTAATGATGTGATTCACACTGAGTTGTGGCAAAATTGGTGGGTTAGACAGAACCTTAGCCTAAGGAAATTGTCTTGAAAGGTATAAGGATACTTATGGAATGGTGAAACGCAGGATTTTACCTAGAAAATTGAGTTACATAGCATATCTATTGATACTTGTGTTCCATTTATCTATAGATAGCAGTCAAAATGCTACAAGAAGCATTTTGTTGTCCATCTATCGATAAATGAGAGACGATGTTCAATTTTCTTATATGATTCGATAGTTTTTAGAAAGATAAGGTTTCCTACAAGTTATTTAAACTTGTTACTTCATAAATGTTATTTAAAATGCATTCAAATACCACGGCTCATGAATTATGTGGAAATGTTGTAAGATATGTGAATGGCATGAGATTTCAAGTACATGTTTACGAAATACTCTAATCCCTTGGCTTGTCCCCTTTCTTGTATTCACTCATAGAGTCTTTATGACTCACCTATTTTTTCCCTTATTTTGTTTTATAGATTAATAGTTTGCTTGGCTAGGCGACTATTGGAGTAGTAGCTGCTTATACTTGGTAGGTGTGGTAAAGCCTTCCTTCTAGCCTTCTCATGTCGTTACACTCCATAGTGTGTTGAGTCGAGTCTTTGAATTGTTATGTTAATAATGAATTTTGGTTATGCGGGTAAAGGTGCATATGATGTTGAGACTATGGTGCATGGCCCATAGCAGTATGGATACGGGGATATGTTTTGGACCACAAATGAGTATAAATTGTGAAAATTGATATAGAATGAAATCGAATCACACATTATGTTGAGAAGTTCCATAGTTGTGTGATGTTATGAATGAAATGAATGTTTGGTTGATGAGCTACACATTATATTGAGGAGTTCCATAATGTTGTATGGAGTTTATATGATAATGATTTTGTATGAATGTAGTAGATGACAAGCCCACATATGTTTCGTATGAGGCTTGCTTGGGCCCTACCTATCTAGGTTCATGTGTCGATTGTGTCTCGAAAATGAGATGTGACATAATAAAACCTTTGATAATTTTTTTAAAAAAATACAATAAAACTTATTATAATTATTACAAACTTGTAACTTTTAACATAATAAATCCTATCATTATTCACTCAATACAAAAAAGCATCTAATTAATAATTAATTACATTTCAGATTGAAACACTCTTCAAATTCATATAATCAACTTACAAATCTTGCCTAAATGCCCACCATTAATTATAAGCCTTCATGAGCAACCTAAAAAATTAATGATCCACGAGTGCAAGAAATATAGATATTATTTGAAAGAGGAATAGAAATCTTATGCCCCGTTAATATAATCACACCATGTGTTCTATCATGTCTTTTACTTTTTAATTGGACTAAACATATTAACTAATGACATTTGAAGGGGTTGGTAACCAAAACGCAAAGTAACAACATTGGATTAATAGAAATCAAAACAAGCAAAATAATCAAAGAAAAGTCGAACAGACTTGAACTCAAAAAAGGGAAAACAAAGAAAGAAATCTAAGAAAAGTACTAAATGTTATAACCCTAAGAGAGAGAGGAATTTGGTAAGAGGTTTTTTTCTTATTGTTGAAATAATAGAAATCAACATTGATAACTTTATTATATAGAGTTATTTTGACACATTTTGGGGGCTTAAGTAGTTAGATCTTTAAGATTTTAGATTCGAATTGTAACATTTTAGGTGTTTTTCTAGTTTAAATTTGATTACATGTTGAGTAGTTAATTCAAGTTATTTTATTTAAATTTTATGTTATTTTGTTTTAAATTACTTTAAGAGTAGTATTCGTAATTTTTTTTATTGCTTTTGTAGGAAATTTGATGAAAAAGGCTCATTTGATGAAAATCCATGCAAGTATGGTGATGGCTTCATTCATATATGTTTTGGTATTTTGATCATATCTCTCTCTACCAAACTCCAAATGAAGTGATGCTTAGACCACTAGACTTCTAAGAGGAAAAGATAGAACTTTTATGTTTACACTTCACTCAATTTGGATTGGATCATGGTCAAAATATTTGTCTATGTCGTAGCACTATAGTAGTAGGCATGGACTGAACATGATGTAGTTTGGAGCATATCTTTCAATCCATAAGTCCAATTGACATTATTATTAGCCATTGGAAAATTAAGATACAGGGCTACAACTTTTATGTTTATCACTTTTTCCAGTTCGGACCAAATCAGGGTGATAATCACATTCGAATTTGATAGATCATTGCAGCACTTGGAGAACAAGGCTGTAGTACTGGTGAAAAAAAGGTCACCATAAAATTTTTCCAAGAGCTTAGTGCTACAGAGTTGTAGTGCTACTGTAGCAAAAAAAGCCAACGTTATGGTGCTGGACGATTTTTCAAAAATAAAAATTTGACGAGATTTTGGAAATTAGGTTACTTCGAGCCTATTTAAAGGATCTTTTTCAAAGGTTTTAAAGAGAAGGCAACAACCAACTATTCTGAAGATTTGAAGCCAAGAACAAAGCAAGAAAACAAGAGAATTTGAGAGAAAATTGAGATCATAAAGCTTCAATACTTAGTTTCTTTCTTTACTTTTGTGTTTTTTTTTTATTTTTTTGACTTGGATTCGTGGCTAAATTTCTTTGGATGTTGTTTTTATTAGTTATTACGACCTAAATTATCTTTCTAGGATTGTAGTGGACTTCAACATGTAGTTTGAATACTAGTTTCTTTTTTTATGTATCATGAATGGGTGTAGTTTTGCTTATTCAAATATGTTCTTAATGCTTTTGATTGCTTGGCCAAATATCAACTGATTTGTAAATCTAATTGAGATTCAACAAAGAGATTTTAGATTGGATTAAGGTTTGAATAGTGTATGTTCACGTCACTTAGGTGATCTGATTCGTGATTTGGGTAGACATACGCCAATTGCCATACATAGCCATATTAGGACACTTGCTTAATGAACTTAATTTAATTGATTCCTATAAAGATATAGTGAACTAATTAAGTTAGGTATTTGTACAAGAAACTCGACAGAGATTTGTCCATAGCTTTGGATTCTAGGTTAGCAAAACAACCTAGGAAAGATAAATAACAAGAAAAGCTCGTATTAAATGGAATGTTGAATAAACCCATAATCCTAGGTCTTTAATATACTACTTTTCTCAACTTATTTAGTTTGTTAGTTTTATTTAGTGTTGATTTTTAATTATTTTTAATTTGTTTTTTTCAATTTTTGGATTACTTAAATAAGATTAATTTGTTTATTAATTTTAATACCTAGTGAAACTTTAGAAACTAATCTTCGTGGGAACGATACTCTACTTCATCACTATATTACTTATTCGATACGTATACTTACGTGTGCAAAATCGACAAGAAACATGTTGAAGCTAGTTGCTGCGATGATCAGAGCCATCATTCAAAGGCTCTTCCAACTAGCTGCATGTCATGACCCAAATTCGGGGGCCATGACCAGTGCTAGGGTATCAATGGGAGTAACCCTCTTCACCCATGCAATGTTGGTCCCATTGGTGTGCTAGAAGGGGAACGGTGAATAGCACTAAAATACAATCATCTCCTTATCAGTTAGGGGTGGTTGAACTTGTGCTACTATATCTCTCAATCTTTGGGCATATTCCTTAAAACTCTTACTAGCCTTTTTCTCCATGGTTTGGAGTGTCAAGTGGTCAGGAGCTAACTCAGCAACATGCTTGTATTGTGCCATAAAGGCTCTTTCTAAATCCTTTCAAGTTTTGACATGATTTCACTCAAGTTGTACATACCATCTCTTAGCCGATCCAATCAGGTTATCTTGAAAACAACTTGTTGTCATGTAATTGTGCAGCCATTTTTCGACAATACATGGTAATGTGTGCCATCAAGCATTTTGTCCCATCATACTTTTCAAAGTCTAGTACCTTAAATTTGGCAGGAATTACAACATCGAGTACCAAACATAACTCAGTTGCATCTATAGTTCCAAACCTATCTACTCCTTCCATAGCACAAAGGCGTTCTTCTAGCAAATCATATTTCTTTTTCACCTTGTCATTTTCTACTGCCTCAAATGAATTCCTCTTTAACCCTTCTTGCTCTTTTAGTTAATCTAAATCAGGGACTTGCATTAGTTCATCAGGGTTTACTCCCAAGTTTGGTCTAAATTGCCTATGGACTTGTTGTGGACCTAGTAGAAGTGATACGTTGAAGTAAACATAAGGAAACCTTCCAACGAGTGGTGCCATCTGTGGGTGAATCCCTTGAGAGGTTTATGCATGGGGTGGAAAATATCCGGGCAAACATGGTTGATTGTTTCTCAAATTATTAGTGTCTTGGTTTTTTGGGGGGGCCAACTCTCCAGCCATTCCTTTTCCCTTGCTTAAACTCACCATCAACTCCATCATTTTTGCTAGTTGATCTTTCATTTCTTCTAGAGCTCTTCATCCTGTCTAATGGATTCCATTGTTCCTCTTCCATGTTTTTCATTTATCGACAGGTATTATGGATACATTGATCACTTGGTTTAGGTGGTCGAGCTATTTTGGGAGACCTTTTGTAATCTTAAACATGAATTAGATGCATTATTATTACATGAATGAAATGAAAAGAAATGAGACCATTGTCTTTGATAAGTTTATTATTATTTATAGGCAAAAATTATTTATTGTCATGAAATGAGTGTTTATGCATACATAAAATAAATGGTCATGTGCTAAAAGTATTCATCACATAACATCCATCAACAAGAGTGATCTATTACATCAATTATTGGTTTGATTACAATTTAAGAGCCATCTTTACATCTAGAAATATTCACTAATTCGACTATAATGACTATACACTTCATTGCAATATTGAATTAACTGTTGTTCTTGTTCCCCCTTGGGATAGACTTGAATTGTCAGCATGTCTATCTTCTTAGCCATTTTTCTTGCCTTTAAAGCTACCTCTCTTATTTGTTTGATCAAATAATCCACTGATCTCGCTTGTGCACATAGGCTTGTTTGTAAGTTTCACCTCAATCTTGGATTTGGATGCTTTCTTGCTTAAGGTATTCATATTCTTGTTGATAAGCTCCCATAATCTCTTCAAGCTCATTGTATTCTTGCCTTAACAGCTGAATGGATTCTTGCTAGAATCGCACTTTGTTTCTTAATCCATTATCGTATGCTTGAAGCTTATTGCCTCGATTTTTTCTCATTTGTATTTCCCTTTGGAACTCACTAGTCATGGTAGAGAAATTGTTATTTAGACCTTCATATTTCTCTTCCCAATCCTTTTCTATTTTTTAGACTTTTCTCTTTTGTTCAACTGCTTCTTTCTTCATTTTTTCACACCTCTTTTAAAGATCTTCATAACGTTGTTTCCAACTGGCACTTTCAGCTTTAGATCTTTTCCAGGCCAACTCACTTCAAGTAAAGCATCTCACGGCTCTTGGTTAATTGGGCGATAAGTTATACCACATCCTTGACTCGTTGAGCATGTCATATTAAGTACCCAGTAGTAACTTCATCAGTTTATCTTCCTTGGTCTACTTGACTTATCCTTTTCCATGCTCGTGCAATTTCTTCAATCTTCTTCAAGAATCTTGGCTCTCCATAAGCAAATTCCGAGGTATTGAGTTAGTGCGTCATCGACATGGATTGTTCTAACTCGAATTGCCTTCTTACCATGATTTGGGCATAACTAATTACTCTCCATGGTCCCATTAATGGTACCTAAGGCTCATCTCCACATTTGTACATAACTGGACAGTGAGGCACCCATGGAGCCCTCAATGTTACTCCTACACTCATGAGTTTTATGAGCTTGGAAATCCATTGCTCCTTAGTTTTGCTTTTTAGCCATTCACTTTCACAAAAATCTTGGATGGGAGCATTTTGTAGATGAAATGGTTTTCTAAATCACCTAACTTTACATTCAAAGTGGCTTGTTATCCAAATAGGCATAAATTGTGTGCATCCCATAACCCTTCTCCTTTTCAATGATAGTAATTTAGTGACCTAAGGGTTTTTGCTAGGATTTATGGTGAAAGATTGGCCTTGTTGATTACTTGCTCGAAGAAATCTATGATTGCCACCTATATATGCCCCAAAACTTTCAAAAAAATGACTAACCCATATATTGCTAATGCCATCACAAGTTGAACTTATTCAATGTCCCGATGCTTCATGACGTAGTCCTGTTAAAAGCTCCATGGGATGCATTCATTGTTTTTCTTTTTCCTTATGTTTTGATCAATTTCCTCAAGAGTTATACCTATCATTTTGGCTAGTTTCTGTCTATGACTAGTCTTTTTGTCACGACTCGGAACTCTCATCGAGCTCGTGACAATTGCCGCGAAGCCTCGACAGACATTCTTCATCCTGAATGCCAATCGAAACCTCGCAAGGCTCTCGTATCAACTTTCGTACTTCCCCGGTGAGCAATAGTTATCAAATCTCGCATTTCAAGAAATCATAAGTCATTTCTAAATCAAATAATAAAATATTATTTTTTAGCTCACAAGGGCATTTTCGTCATGTTTCTTCAAAAATACGAAAACCCATCAAAAACATGGTGTAAAAGCTAAATATGTTCATACATGCTTTAAATCAGATAACTAAAGTATAAAATTTCTTTTTCAGTGACACATGGGCCCACATCTAACTAAAATGCATTGAAAACTGAAAACTTACAGCTTTTGCCGATTCAAGTCCAAATGAAGGTCCTTGTCAAAGTCAGCTAACTATGAAATTTCCCGAGCCTGAAATGTGAGGAAATGAGGGTGGTGAGATTATAAAATCCTAGTGAGTAACAGACACCATCTAAACTATCTAAAGGCGAGTAAATAGAGACGAATTAAAATAAGTCATCGTATTGTAATTTCATTACCTTTCAACTCATTTCAACCAAATAAACAACTAGGCTTATGATTTCCTCAAAAGCTTGGCTCGTGCCAAAAATCATTCTCATACTCAGTTATCAGGGATACCTTGATCGAGGGTTATCCCAACTGAGTCTGCCAAGGCTATTAAATATCTTTACATCCGAAATTTTAGCCATGCCTTGACGTTGGCTGAGTCTCACTCTCACGCAATAGTCCACGTGAAGTGCACTCATATCTTTACCTCAGGAGATACTTCATCCAACATGTCCCTCATTAGGTAAATATATAATTGGGTTACCGTGCCCCTCTCATAGGCAGTCCACGGAAACCCCCACCACTGCAGTAACTATGGATTATTTTATCTACCACCTGATTTATAAAATCTTTTTCTGCATGACATGGCAATTTATCGTAACCTAGCCTCTCAAGGCTGAATACACAGTACAAATAATTCTAACACCAAAAATCAGTTTAGCCATTCATGCTCATATATTGTCATAAGCCATTCAATTTAAAACCATAAATTTACAACACAAGCAGGCAGTCTCCAATTACTCCATTTTCAAAACCAGTATTCAATTTTCCAGAAAATTTATAAAATCATTTTATAAAATCACAATTTCTCCTAAAACATAGTAATTTACCATTTAAACCCATTTTCTATAAAATCACACAATTGTATAAAACTACTCTAGATAATTAAGACGATAATAAGTTTACTCACAGTTCTAGGAGTCGATGTACTCCTAATCCTAGTCTCCAAGCACAATCTCTGTACTTTTACCAGTGTAATTTACTCACCACCTATCCACTATGTACAATACATAATTCACCACATCAATGCTTGACCATTATAAAATCAATTCAGGCTCGGTGTATATGCATGATATGATATGCAACTTATCCGATTACCACTTAAATGCGGTGCTGACCTAATTCGGCCTATTACCCAATTAAATGATAATTGTGTCCGATTTGGCTCCAAATTGCTCCATTTCATTTCTAATATTTCAATTCACTAAATACAATTCCAATAATCTAAAATTCAGCCTAACAACCCTCATAATTCTTCTTGAAAATTTCGGCCATTGTGGTGCACTATCACTAAAAATTTTCCCATTCCATTATCTCACCATAAATCATCATTTCATCAATTTTTCAACCAATTCACTTGATCACAAAATCAATTCATTACTTCTACACTTCACATAGGGTTCGGCCATTGAAGGTTCATGGGGAAAATGGATTCTTTTCTTATTGTTTTGTTTCTAAACATGCTTAACTAACTAAAAACACTAACATAACTTAGAATCAAATCAATCTAACATCATTCTCTCTCCATACCCATTCCAACCAACCATGAATTCATCATGAACACATGCAATTTAACCATGGAAATTAAGGGGAAATGCATGGGTAAGGTAAATCACTAGCAAAATCAAAGAAATTGTACCTTTGCTTGATCAAATCCTTGAATTTCAACACTTTCTCTTTGATTTTTCCCACCTAGGGTTTGTTCTTCCTTGGTTTCTCTTATCTTCTGGTTTGGCTAACCACTATGGGAGAAATGGGCTGATTTTTATGCCTTTTTATAAAGAAACAATAAAATAATAAAAGCAAAACACATGGCATTTCCTTATTGGTTCAAATTTTAAATATTTGACTTTTAATTCTTTAATTCTCCACCACACATTTCTCATGTTTATCCATTTCCATGATGAATAAAATCCCTTGGTCTTGACAAGTGTCGAGGGTGAAAATTTACCGATTTGCCCCCAATATGGCAAAATTACCATTTCGCCCCTATACTCCAAATTATATCGAAAATTAAATTTTTTACTTCTAAACCTCAAATCATACTCAAATACTCAAATCATACTCCAATAAGTCAAATGAGACCAAAAAAAATCTTTTCTAAAATTCTCATTTTATCTCCAAGTGGCAAATGACCATTTTGCCCCTATATAGTGAAAATTCTGGTTTGACTCCAAATTGATCCTCGAACTCCGAATTACCATTTTGAGTCATCCCTAGACTTTGAAACTCTTAATTTCACCTTAAAATCCCTATTTTAATTAGTTCGAGGTATAAATCGACTTACTTGTACTTCTAAGCACAATACCGACTTTTAAATATTCTTTCGGAGCTATTCAAATATACAATCACTCTATCAGTCTCATGTGTAACATGGTAGATAATTTAGGGTTGGGCTTGACACTTTTGTTCTCTCCAATATATCTTATTTGGATTGTCAATATCTATTTGGAGCATAGCTGAATATTCTTTGATCTTCAGCACCATATCCACTTCATTAAATACAAAACACCTATAGGATGGATCCCAGAATTGCATGATGGCTTTCAACAACTAATCATCAACCCGCACCTTAAGGAGTCAGGCTATGTGGCCATATTTCTTATCAAAGTTTCCTCGAGTTGTGGCCTTCCACCTTTCCTATGTGTTGAACAAGTTGGTGAAGTCATTCTATTTAAAATCAAGGCAAACCCTTTTAGGTAATGATGAGATGTGACCTTTTGCCAAGCAATCTCCTTCGCTTTGTTGAGCACTTGCCATGCGCTGTGTTACTTCGTATATCCCGGCATAGCCTCAAGGTGGCCACGATGACTCCATGAATGCAATCAGATTCTCACCCCACCAATGGTTGTCAGGTGACATATACCTTTTCCTATATGAAAAATTATGATGCAAATCCACAAATGCAAACAAAAATGACAACAAATTCAAGTCATAAATAAAAATAAAACCAAAGAATATTAACTTGCATTTTAAAATAAGTGATGATTAAGATTATGGGTATTTATCACGTCATCAGACGTTATTTACTCCATGATTTTTATTATTATTTTTGGTGGGAAATTTAAAGAACAGCGAGTAAGAGAAGTTCCTTCATGTGTGCCTAATTAAATGGTATATTTTTACGAGTAGGACTATGGAACCTAGGAAAGTTGCTCGAGATTAAAGAAAGCATTGAATTATTTAAGGCTTAGGATAATCTATGATTAATAAATGGCTCAAATCTCAAAAGGCTCCCTAGTGGAGTCTCCAATGCTATCATAACGTGCGGGTTTGAGAACTCGTTCGTTAGATGTGAAAATTTGAGAGTCACCACCAATCTTTTCTATCTAGGTGTAATTGGCCACCTATTAAATTTATTCTATTGAACGAAGTCCTAAATTAATTTTAGGTCTGCCTAAAGAACAATAACCTGGTCTGTGAATTTTAGAGTTGAATTTGAGAGTATGGTTATGCACGGGAAGGATTAGGACCCCCATGATGTCGATTCCATGAACGGTACCATTTAATCATATATTATCCTAATTAAACCTCAATTTTTTTAATTTTATTTTTATGTTTCCTTATATATTTTTTAATTCTTGATTTTGCATGTCTTGTTTGTTCTTAATCTTCCTTTCTAATTTATTAGTATTGTTTTATTTATTTTATTAGTTTCTTTTAACCAAAGTTTGGTTATTCGGCTTTATGGATACACATGATGCAATTATGAAATGATGTCATGATTTACCAAGTTTAAATAATGGGAAACAAAAACCTTGTATCAGAAAAACCATTCATAGACCATCCCAATGCTTTGGCGAAGTCTAGAAGTTTTCCTCACCTAGGGATATCCTCGAAAGAACTCATTTCTACAAGTCCTTCAAAAAAAATCCCATCATCGGGGTTCTAGACTTATTCGCAAAATATACATGTGGCATGCCATGTCAAGATAAAATTATGAATAATGCTAAATAAAGGCGCTTATAAAATGATTTCTCCGATTCTAATTTCTATAGTAATATATTTATCATTTTAATATAATTAAATACTTTTTTATTCTTATTATATATAACTTTTAAAAACATTTTATTTAAATAGATTTTTTTTGGAGTGTTATTATTTTTCAAGCTACTTTTATTGAATAAATAGCTTGGTTCCACTAATCTTTTATTTGTAATAATTGTTTGAGTTAATTAATAACTGTATGAATTTTAATTTTAAATAAAATATTCTATAAATGTATTCTTTTAAATATTTGAGATGATTATTTGAATTAATGAGATATTGGAATATGCGATTAGGATTTACCCTGACGGTTCAGTGGAAACTCTAATTGAATTCCTCACCTAGGAAAGTCATCTCAAAAATAGCAGCTGTGTGCCTTGCTGGATGAAATTCCATCATTGGGGTTAAACCAAATAATATTTTTCTATGTTAATATTCTTATGGCATAGCTAGTCTATTTTTCTAAACCTAAATATTCTAACCTTCCAATTTTAAGACTAATTTTATCTCTTAATAAATTATATGCTACATTTTTTATTATTATATAATTTTCATATTTCTTTTCTGATCTGATATTTATTTCATTATATTATCCCAAGCATTGTAAATAACAAAATATTTAATTATTTATTTATACATTTTATAAAAAAAAACTAAACATACTTTATCCTTTTATTCTATTTGGAGAATATATATTTTTTCATCCTTTTTATATTAATTAAACATTACATAATAATTTATGCACTTATTATATATATGTATGTAATGTATGTATATTTTCTAACATAAACTATATCAATTATTGATTAAAAGTGACAATAATCACATAATACAAACAAATAAAAAAACAATCCAAACACCAAAAAAAAAAAAGAGCCCAAACATTCATACATGTTTTGGGCTTTGTTCAACTTCAAAAGAAAACACAAGCTTGGTCTAGCCTGCTGCTCTAAAATGGCCCACTTGATGTGGTGAAATGAGGCCCCCTTAGCAAGGAAAGATGATGCCATTTAGCTAAAAAAAACTTTAACTATAATATCTAGTTTTCCTTTTTCTCCACCTTTTTCTTTCTTCTTCTTCCTTCTCTACCACCTACTTGAAACCCCTATCCCTTTTGCTCCCCATTACTCCAAACTGTCTCTTCTTTTTTCCTAAAGATATAGCCTATATCTCTCTACCTCTCTCCTCGTTTTCGCTAAAGCCCTACCCTTAGTTCAAAACCCTAACAAAAACAAAAGAAACAAAACAAAAAGAAATCATCCTTCCTAGCTATTTTTCACCAATTTTTTTTGTTATTTCTCTCTCTATCTTTTTCTTTTTTTTCATTTTTTCTTTTTTTGTGATTCATTGTGGTATCTTGACAGCTGCTAAAGAAAAAAAAGAAGAAAAACCTAGAGTTTCTTTTCTATATTTTATAGAGTTTTTTTTTTTTCAAAAGCTCATATTTGTGCTCGATTTTTTCCTTTATATAGGAGCCATGAATGTTGTTCTTAGCACCCTATTAGCCGTTGATTTCTTGTTGTTTGTACCTCTGCCAAGTGCGATTTCATGCACCTAGTAGTGTCCGTTTTTCCTTGTACGACTTGGGCCCTTTTTTGGCTAGCTGGCCTTTTTCATCCCGTTATTTACATTTCTAGATGTTCTTCAGTTGATCTTGCCTTAATTTTCTTTACCTATTTTAATCTCTGTTTGATTTGTTTTTCTTTAATTAAGTTTTATAGACTTGTTTTAACCAAAAGGCTCAAACATTAAACTTGGATCTCAACCCCACTAGACATAAAATGTAAACTCAAGTAAGGCCTAAAATTACTAATGGCACAAAAAGACATGAGAAACTCAAACAAAGTCATAGGAGACACTCATTTGAACTTGGACCAATAATCAATACAAGTAAAAACAAAAAATAAAATAAAATTAAAATTAAAACGAGGGTACAAATGAAAAATACTCAATTTATTCTAAAAATGGTGTCTACAAACTGGATAAAGTGATAAACATAAAAGTTGTATGCTTTCCTCTTAACGTTCTAGTGGTCCAAGAATTACCTCATTTGGAGTTACATAGAAAGAGATATGGTCAAAGTACTACAGCATATACGAATGAAGCCATCACCATGCTTGCACGAATTTTCATCAAATGAACCTTTTTCATCAAATTTTCTACAAAAATAATAGGAGAAATCAGCAATAACTACTCTTAAAGTAACTTAAAACAAAATAACATAAAATTAAACTAAAATAACTTAAATTAACTACTTCAAATGCAATCAATTTTAAACTAGGAAAACACCTAAAATGCTAAAATTCAAACCTAAAATCTCAAAGATCTAGCTACTTAAGCCTCCACAAATGTGTCAAAATAACTCTATATAATAATTTTATCACACCATGCTAGCCACCCAAAGCCACGACATTGCGATGCCCCCACTCCCATTCAACTTCCAAAGGGTAGGTTGCCATGGTGCCAGCCACCAAAGGGCACAGCACCTTGATGCCACAACCCTCAGTAGAAAAACCAAGGAGCTCAACGCCTCATCGCTAGTACGTGACTTCAAATTTTTTGTAACTTTTGATTTTTTTTATTTTAGGGCTTTTAAATGGGTTTCAAAGGACAAAGAAACTTTTTGCAAAAGAAAAAAGGAGAAGAAATCAAGGAAGATTGAGTTTTTAAAAAAAGCAAGAACTTGTTTCTCTCACTAGATTTGTCTTTCTCTCTCTTTCTTCGATTGTAAAAATGGTTTATTTTCTTGGGATTCTGATGTTTGCTATAAAAACTATGAACTAAATTGCTTTTTCTAGTATTGTAGTTGATCTCAACATGTGATTTGGATATTTTTTCTTTTTTTTACTTATTATTAATGGGTATTAACTTGTTTATTTCAAATCTATGCTTATTGCTTCTAATTGACTGATCAATAATTAGATTGATTTAGGTCTCTAAATGTTACTTGACAAAAAGAGTTTAGAATAGACCAAAGGAGTTTAGAATAGACCAAGATTTAAATAGCATGTGTTCATTTCACTTAAAGATTAGGTGATTTGATTAGTATTTAGGATAGAAATATACTTAAATACCACATGTAGTCAAATTTAGAGATGAGTTTATGAACCTTCCTTAATTGATTCACATAGACATATAGTGACTTAATCATGAGAGGTATTTGTACAAGAATCTCGATTAAGACTTATAGATAAATTTGGACTCTAGGCTAGCAATTCAACCTATTGATTTAAGTATAAAAAGATAGGCTAATTCCAAATGATTTGTTGAGGGATACCATGATCCAAGACTTTCAATCAATTGCTTTTCTAGTCATTTGTTGTCTTTATTCCTTAGGTTAGCATAGTTAATTAAATTTAGTCTTTAATTAATTTTCAAATTTTGGTTTGTTTGGAGAAGACTAGGGTGCCATAATTTTAGTACCTAGCAAGAATTTTGGCATAATTCCTCGTGAGATGCGATACCTTCTTACCTTTATATTACTTGTTTGATATGAAAAATAATGTGTATAAAATCAACAACAAGTTTTTGATGGCATTGCTAGGGAGTTGCTTTCCTTTTCTTTCTTTTTTTTTTTTGCTAATATTAATACCAAGTAAACGAGTCTTACTTCAAGCTTTGTTTTTCCTTATTTTCAGGTACTTTTTAGTCATTGTATGAGAAGAGTAAAGACCTTGGAAATTACCCCTTGTAATCCAAAAATTGAGAAGACTTTTTCAGACTTTTGAGGCAAAATTCATAAGACTCAAATCATTCGAAAACAATGGCCGAAAATAAAAGAGAGTAGCAAATTCAAGAATAAGTAGTGGATAATCGATCTTTGAGAGATTATGTTGTTTTGTTGGTGCAAGGTCTTCACTCGAGCATTTGAAGGCTAGCTATTCAAGCTAACAATTTTGAGATAAAGTTAGCAATCATCCAAATGATCCAAACTTCAATCCCATTTGGAGGTCTACCAAATGATGATCCTAATGCAAATATCTCAAATTTTTTAGAGATCTGCGACACTTTCAAGCATAATGGAGTTACTGATGATGCTATTAAATTAGGACTCTTCATTTTCTCATTATGGGATAAGGTGAAGGTTTGGTTGAACTCACTTCCCATGGGTTCTATTACTACTTGGAATGATCTTGACCAAAAGTTTTGAGCTAAATTCTTTCCTCTAAGCAAGACAACAAAAATGAGGAATGATATCACATCATTCATGCAACTTGATTTTGAGTCATTGTATGAGGCTTGGGAGAGATACACGTATTTGCTCCAACGCTGCCCTCATCGTGGTCTACCTAAGTGGTTTCAAATGTAGACATTTTATATGGTTGAATGGTCATATTTGGACTATTATTGATGTCGTTGCTGGATGAGCTCATATGGCAAAGTCTATTGATGAGGCTTATGATCTATTGGAAGAAATTGCATCAAATAATTATTAGTGGTCATCAAAGAGATCAATGCATAAGAGGGTAGTTGGAATTCATGAGTTGGACGCTATCAATGCATTGATAGAACAGGTAGCCACTTTGACCAAGAAATTTGATTCTTTTGGACTTCATTTGTTTCGAAGTCTGTTTATTACTTGTGATTATTGTGGAGATGGACACTCTAGTGATTACTGTCTAGTGAGTTCTGAGTCAGTTCAATTCATTGGGAATAGGCAACAAAACAACCCATATTCCAACACCTATAATCTCGGGTGGAGGAACCATCCAAACTTTTCTTATAGTAATAATCAAGGGTCTTTATCAGCTCCAAGGCCTAGTTTCCCTCATAGATTTCCACCTCAAGTAAGACCTCTAATAAAAGAAAAGCCATCTATAGAAGAGCTGCTTATGTAATAAATGGCTAAGACTGATGCTTTCATTCATAGTTAGGCAACCTCATTGAGAAACCTTGAGACTCAGGTTAGGCAACATGCCAACACCATCAATAATAGGCTTCAAGTTACCTTACCTAGTGACATGGAAGCTAATCCTATTAGGGAAGATTAGGAGCATGTTAAGGCTATTACTCTTAGGAGTGGAAAAGAGGTTGAAAGTAGTAGCAAGCAATTTAAACATCAAGAAATAATGATTGAGAATTCTGACAAGCTAATTAAGGATAAGATAATGACTGACAATTCTGACAAGCCAGTTCAAAAGAAGGAAATATAAGCAAACTCACCACCGCCACCTTTTCCTCAACATTTTTAGAAACAAAAATTAATCATCAATTTCAAAAATTTTTAGAGGTGTTTAAAAAGCTTCACATTAACATTCCTTTTGCAAAAGTTTTAAAGCAAATGCCCTCTTATGTGAAGTTTTTGAAAGACATCTTGACAAAGAAAAGATGATTGGGTGAATTTGTGACTATGGCACATACTGAATAGTACAATGCTATTATTTAGAAAAAGCTTCCACCAAAAATCAAGGACCCTTGTAGCTTCACTATTCCTTGCATAATTAGTGCCTTATTCTTTGCCAAAGCTATAGTGATTTGGGAGTTAGTATAAACTTGATGCCTTTGTCAAATTAAACCCACCATGGTGACATTACAACTAGCCAATCAGTCTCTAACATATCCTTGAGGTATTGTTGAAGATGTGCTTGTAAAAGTGGATAAGTTTATCTTTTCGGTAGACTTTATTGTTCTTGATATGAAGGAGAATCATGATGTTCCAATCATACTCGGGAGATCGTTTTTGCACACTGCTAGAGCTCTAATTGATGTGGAGAAAGGAGAGCCTACCTCAAGAATGCAAGACCAATAGGTAACTTTCAACTTTTTTAAAGCTTTAAAGTTTCCCAATGATGCTGATGAATGTTTTGGAGTGAGTGTTGTAAATAGTGTCACTAGTGAGGTATTTGATGAGAACTACCTTAATGACCCACTTAAGGCAACATTAGTTGTGAGTTCTGAAAGGAATGATGAAGAGTTTATTAAATGTTTGAACTTGATGGATGCTTTAGCTCGTGTCATGAGGACATAATTTGAGTTTTTGGATTTGTCATATAATTCTTCATTATCAAAGCCTTTTATTGAAAAACCTTTTACCAACAATTACTTGCTATCTACTATCATAGTTCCTATGGTAATACCTTTTCTGTCATTCTATCAATGCATTTGTTGTCAACCTTTTCATTTTGTCTAGATATTTTCGCAAGATACAATGGGATTGTCTAAATAATGTTTTGGAAATTACTTTTGTTTCAGTTGCACTATTTTTCTATATATGTAGAGGTCAATGAAAATGTCAAGCTATCTAACATCCAATCTTGCATCTATGTCATGAAAAGGCAAGAGATCAAAATCGAGGGATTACTTTTGATAATGATAAACTTGATGATTAACACCACAACCTAATTTTACATTTCTTTTTTGATGAGTTTCTCATGTATCCAAGTTTGTATCCCAAAAACTTTAGTGATGTTAAAGATTTTCCAAAATTTTAACGAAGTTGAGTTACTATGTTTATGTTTAGCAGCAAAAGTTTTTGAAGCTTGAATTCATATGTCAACCTTGTCTGTTTTTGGTGCCATGTTTATGCCATTGATTATCTTTTCCTTATATGAGACATCCATGAAAAAGCTATTTTTTCATTTGTTTCCTTTACATTTGAACAAAGAAACTATAGAAAATTTTAACCTTTGGTTGCCTACCATTGCTGAGGAGGTCTTCAGGTTCTAGTTAACCAACAAAAGTCTAGAGTAATAAAGTTGAAAACCATTTACAGAAGATCTAAGAAACTTTAAACTATTAAAAGATAAGGTTAATCAGCATTGTAAGATTCATCTATTAGAATTAGTGATAGAACTTTGAATTGGAACCAATTCATTCAAGTGTTTTTTGAAGCTTTTTCTTTTTTTTCGTAAATGACCTATGGGCATTTTGTTAGAAGTATTTCAACTATGGACAATAACATGGATGGCTTCGAGTTTTGGTTAGACATTATTCTAATGTTCAAATTAATATAGAAGGATTTTGTGACTATTTAGTGGGAGCCAAGCATGTGAGGCTAGGCTAATTCAAGTGGCAGTGTTGCTGAAAACATGGGTAAGGTTATTCAAAACTAGAAATTGGATGAGATAGGTTTTCTTTTAGTTGCTGCTGTTGCCATTATATTATTCACTAGAAAGACTTGCCTTTTTTTCCCATTAGAGGAAAGCACCACAAACTCGATTTGTTGTCTTCTTTTACACATAATGAATGACTTATTTTATAGGTTTCGTTACACTAGTGCTTTATGCCTTTTGGTGGTGAGAAAATTGGTATATAATCAATGTATTGTTTGGTTACATAATTTGATCTTATTGTAATGTTGGTTTGTTCTTTTAAAAAATCAAAGTTTTACTCATGAGTTTAGGTTGGTGCAATTTTTTTGTGGTTTTCCATATTTGCTTCAAGGTTTCTATCTCGATGATTAATGTATTGGCATATTTTATTTATTAATTATTGCTTTTGATTCTATGGGTTTTCCTATTATTTATTGTTACATCCCATTTTTAGAAAGGATTGTGACCGACGCATGGACCTACATGGGTATAACCCATTAAGTCCAACCAATCCTAACCAATAGTGCATGGGCTAGTCGTCCATCACATTCACATACATTTTCATTCATAATTAAGGATATGTAATTAATCCATTAAGTCTACCACATTACAGAACTTCTCAACATAAAGTGTGATTTCTATCACATTTTGTATAAATATACACAATGTCATAACAATTGTGGTTTGGCACGCATCTTTTGCCTATATTGCTATGGTTCATTCAACATAGTCTTATCATTCACATGCACCCATATCTGGGGCTCAACATAATATTTTGAAACATAAGCAAGTATAAGTAAATCAACATTATTTACACAACTAGTTCATTATTAACATAACAATTCAAAGACTTGACTTGACTCACTTCGGAGTATAATGACACTAGAAGACCGAAAAGGCTCTACCACATCACGAATGAGTTGGGCTACTACTTCATAAGTCACCTAGCCAAGCAAGTTTCTAATTTGTGAAATAAAATAGGAGAAAATAACTGGTGAGTCACAAAGACTCGATAAGTGGATACGGAGAAATGGACAAGTTAAAGGGGAGAGTTTTTGCAATAAACCATGCTTCGCAAACACATGATAATCATATAAATCCTTTCAATAAAAATAATTTCATTCAACTTTTCATAAACGCATTTGAAACTCAAATTGTATAAAGAGGCAATAACATATAAAACTCAACTTACAAAACGTTTGCAACGAGTAGTTGGAAAAAAGTTCTCGAATTCACATGTTCAACATCATTCATTCATAACATGAATGTATCATTTAATAATAATCCATATCATCATTTCCACATAAGCACAATAATCCTCAAGACACCAATTATAAGTGTCACAATATCCATTATACAAGTAAGGTGTCAATACATATTATTAACAAAGATAAAGGGAGAATGGGTACTTTTGCCCAATTCATCCCTAAGGTATTCTTATTCCCCACACCTGGCTTAAGGAGGAAAAAAGTGGTATATTTGTCCAACTTGACCCTGTGGTATTCTTACCACACACCGAGATTCATAAAGGGACAAGATGGCATGTTCACCAATCTTGACTCTGTGGTATTCTTACCACCATATCAAGGTTTTATATGGGGAAGAGATGGTATGTTCACCAATCTCGACCCTACGCTATTCTTAACCCCACACAAGGCTTAAATCAACATATCACACAATTAAAATTTCATACAAGATCTTACTAAGATCAAGCATCAGATAGCAAATCATGACATTCACATGAATCTTGAAATGGTGGAAACCTACCCATCCACATTCACATTCTCACATTTTATAAGCATTAAATCATCCACATTCACTTTTTCAAGGAGATGTCTCGTTACCCACACTAGTCCTTAAGCCGAAGTAATCGAGGAACTTTTAAACAAAATCATTTAAAGGGACTTGTCCCCGCTTGTTGAAAACTAATATGTAATCGAGATATTTACGTACATAATAGATTTGAAAATCTTGTCAAAATCATTTGTGCACAACCAATCAGATTTATCGATTTCATTGCAACATTCAAATTTTGCATCAAACACCGGTTGATAATCATGCTAAATTTACCATATAAAATACTTAAAAAGGTGCATTCACTTATTTTTTTTTTTGAAAACTCAATTTCTACCAACACGAAAATGCCTAATCTAGTGAAATTGTTAGAGTTTCATCTGTTCCTAAACATCCAGCAACTATTGTAATCAATACTTAGTCTAGGAATCGCATAATAATCATTTAGGCTATTTCAAAACTAGTCAGGTTAACCTAAAACTAATTTTCTATATTAAATCTACAACTCTTTAAATACCCATATATTTACTCTATAAACTCATCATCTTTACCTTAGGTGAACTCTAGACAAGGAGGAAACCCATCCCAATCCTTTAGTTTGCAAGAATAAAAAATCAAGAGAAACAAATAGTATTTTTTAAAGCTAAAAATCCAAAATTTAAAGATTCAATAGTGAAAATTGTCACCTTTGCTTTTAAAACTCAAAACCAAGCTCAAATCTTCCAAAAATAGTGATTGGGATCAAAAATGGGTTGAGAGAGCATTAAGGTCTAAGGTTTACCTAAGAAAAATGACTAAGTAATGCTAACCCTCAAAACATGTAACCTATTAATAGTTTACACTGTGAAAATGCAATTTTGTCCTTTTTATTTTTTTGAAAATGACAAAATGTATTAATACATTTAGGAATGCATTGATGCATTTAATTTATGGAACATTTTTATCAATACATTTGGTCATGTATCGATAGGTGTTCATCGAAACCCTTTCAAAAAGCATTCTGTATAAAATCTATCAATGCATTTGGGCTATGTATCAATGGATTCGCTTATGGATGAAATCTATCGATACATTTGGACCATGTATCAATAGATTTTCTCTTGTAAAATTGAGTTGAAAACTAGTCTATTTGAACTCCAATTCATGCCATACTTTATAAATCACCTCAGAACATCAAAATATGAATTATACAAGTTCAAAACTTAATTTAAATGTTCAAAATATGAAACATGCATGCTCACCTAAGGATTTTTTTCTTAACCTTTACTTTTACTTAAGGTGGGATTTCACATTTATGATTTGACTATTGTTGAATCAAATTGTTCTTGTTGTCAAGAAAGGAATGGTCTGGCAAATCATTGATTGTGCAACGATGACAAATTTTCTTGCTTTCAATGAAGTTAGAACACTAATTTATTTCATGTTATTTTGTATGATTATAATTGTACTTTGTCATCCCTCTGTTGTTGCTATTAAAGGTTTAATAATGGTATGATTATAATTTTGCTTTCATCCCTTTATTGTTGCTATTAAAGGAAAAATAACATTCAAAATGTTCGAAGAATATATGACTATAAAACCTTCGTCAATTTTTTCTTTGATACAGTTTCCATGTTGGCAAAATTCCATGTTATTTCGCATGACTATAAAAATGCTCTTGGCAATTGGAAAACAACAAGCTTTCTTCTTTTTCTATGAAGGCACCAAGCTTTCCTCAACAATTAAAGTGTTACGTTTGTTTAAAGACACAATGTTGCCACAATGGCTGCACTTACATTGCATATATTTTTTGTGAGAAAATGCTTTATATAGTTGAAACATTCACCAATAATTCTATATGATAATGCATTTAACATTAAATATCTATTCCGTCAATTTCTCAACAACCGAAAAAAAAAACAATTAAATTAAAAAATATTGACTGTCTCGAGGACAGTGCACAGGCATCACTCTAGTAGGAGTAATAACCAGTAATATTTCTCTTTTCCTTTATCTACAATAAAATCTCTATAAAGTAATACTCTTAGGACTATGAAAATTTATTAATTAATCAATATATTATTTAATCAATAAATTAATAATTTGTTAATTTATACATTAATTAATAAAAAATTTAATTTATCAAGCTATTTTTTATTTTTTTCCAAAACATTGAACTTAATGCATGTATTGTGTAGAATGACTATATGAATATTACCTAATTATTGAATTACGAGTTATCATTATTTGTGAAAAGCGAATTATTGAGAACGTTATAGGAAATGGAAAAGAAGATAAGGTTAAAGATGATTACTTTGTATTAGAGCTTGTCTTGTTCAAATATGCACTTAAGGCAATAATCACATTACATAATTTTTTCTTGCAATACGAGAACACTACACCATAACTTCTTAATGCACTAAAAATAAGTAAGAGATATGGTTTAAAGAGACATCAATTTCAAGAAGAAACAAGTAACATTTGAGTCATATTTTACAAATGCATTCTAATTAAGTCATGTATATATAATTTTGATGTATAAGGAGATTATTAATTTTTATATTAAGTGAGACTTATGTATTTTTTTAAATATAATATCTTATAAATTTAGTGAATTATTAATTTATTGTTATGAATATATGTGACTATCCATTGTATTTCATAACATCCAATGTATCTCCCCATATCCATTGTACATATTTATGTTAGTACATCCCTATCTCCTGGTTTCATTCAGTATATGTACATTCCAATTTACTAAGTTCATCCCCTCTATTTATATAAATTCATTTTCCCTCCTTCTATGTGTGCCTATAAGTAAAGGCATTGTAGTTGATGGTAGATATACTAGAACAAGAAATGAAATAAAACATCATCTGACTCCTACTACTTCTCTTTAATATTCTCCTTCAAAGTTATATTTCACAACACATTATCAACACAAGGCTCTAACCAAATAAGAAGGTATTTTTTTTAATTCTTTAACCAATTAAATTTTAGTTTTGTATATCGTCCAACTGGCTTAAAGTCGACAATGTACCTTAATAAGCCTCCTTCCATCCTTTAAAGTGGAGGTGGGTCCCCAAGAATCCCTATAGGTGACATCTGAATTTGTCAATATGAGAGCAACTGGGAATCACTAAGAAAAGGGAAGATGTTTGTTTGCTTGATAAGGCAACAACACATACCATACTTTGTTGCAAGCACTTTTTTTCAAGTGTAACATTGCGTAAGGCAAATTTCCATACAATATCAAGTCTATCAAATCTAGTTGGGATAATTGATGGCTTCGAAAATGCCAAAATTGTTCTATCAAATGGCACCACCTTGCATATCGAGGATGCATTCTTAAGCAGTAGATCAAAGAGGAATCTACGTAGCTTCAAAGATGTATGTCGTAATAGGTACCATCTTGAGACAATTTATGAGCAAAATAAGGAATGTCTCTTCATCACTTCTTATAAGGTGGGCTAGAAGACCATCATGAGAAACTAGAAGTGCTAATTATAGGATTGTATTGTGTCACTATTAGAGTTATTGAATCCTACACTACCATGTCCTGGAAACTGATAAATCCCGATGAGTTTGGACTTTGGCATGATCGCCTAGGTCACTCGGGAGCTATGATGATGTGTAGGATAATCCAAAATACTAGAGGATACCTTTTAAAGGATAAAAAGGTTTTATTGTCCAAAGATTATACTTGTGAAACTTGTTCACAAGGAAAGCTCATTACTAAACCTTTTATGACAAAGGTGAATCTTGAATCCCCTTCATTCTTACAAAGAATCCAATGTGATATTTATGGACCAATACAACCGGCAAATGGGCCATTCCAATATTTCAGATTATTAGTGGACACATCCTGCAAATGGTCCCATGTTTGCCTGCTATCTACACACAGCATTGCCTTTTCACGTTTACTTACGTAGATTATAAAGCTTCAGGCACATTTCCCTGATTATCCAATCAAGAGCATAAGGATGGATAATGCTGGTGAATTTAAATTAAAGAGCTTTGATGCGTATTGTGTTTCACTAGGAATCAAGGTTGAGCACCTGGTTCTACATGTTTATATATTCTGAATGGATCGGTAGAATCCTTAATTAAACGCATCCTAATTATCGCTCATACTCTATTATTGAGGATAAAGCTTAACTATTCAATGTGGGATCATGCTATTTTGTAAGTGGATGCACTAATTAGATTGCGCCCTATTACAAGTCTTTTGCAGTCTCCCATGTAGTTGGTTTTAGGCTATGAACTAGACATTTCACATTTACACACCTTTGGTTGCACTGTGCAGGTGCTTGTAGCACCACAAAAATGGACTAAAACAGGTCCCAAACACCATTTGGGCATTTACATTAGGTTTGATTCACCATCCATTATTAAGTTCTTGGAACCAACGACTGGTGATCTTTTTACTGTTAGATTTGTGGGTTGTCATTTCAATGAAGCAATGTTTCCATCGATTGGGATACCTAAGGCTTCCATGGGTGAGAGGCAAAAACTAGTTGAGATTTTCTCATGGAATGAGAAAAATCTATCCCATTTAGGCCCAAGAACTCTCAAATGTGAAAATAAGATACAGCGTATAATCCATTTAAAGACTATTGCCAATAGACTTCTTGACTTATTTAATGATGCTACCAAGGTTACCATGTCTCATATTCCAACAAGGATTGTTGTTCCTAAAGAACAAGCTGAAATGGATCAAAATGGCTCATGCCTGAAGTATTGAAGATCAATAAGATCAAAGGACATTAGCCCTAAAAAATGAAGGGGGAAGAATCAAGAATCCACTCCAGAAGAGCTTGGTGTTAAGCTTTCTCCAAAAAAGCCAATTGCCTCTACAAAAGCACAAATAAATGAAAAGACAACCGACCCCGAAAATACTAGATTTTCATTACATATTATAATGTGATTTGGATTAGAATGAGATAATCATCGATGATGCTTTAGCACTCTTAGTTACTCATGAGATTATAAATGATGATTATGAACTGTAATCTATTATTGAATGTCGTCAAAGGTAAAATTGGCCCAAGTGGGAGGAAGCAATCTAGGCTAAATTGACTTCCCTAGCTAAACGAGAGGTTTTTAGGCCTGTTGCTCGAACCCTCAACAATATAAATCGCGTTGGATACAAGTGGGCCTTTGTTCGAAAATGAAATGAAAAAAACGAGGTCATGAGGTATGAAGCCCGATTCGTTACCCAAGGTTTCTCTTAGAGACCTAGGATTGATTATGATGAGACGTATTCACCTATGATGGATATGATTACCTTTCATTTCCTTATTAGCCTAGCAATTTCTGAAAAAATGGAAATGCGTCTTATGGATGGTATGACGACATATCTATATAGTTCATTAAACTCCGATATTTATATGAAAATTTTTGAGGGATTCAAAATACCTGAAGCATACACTCCCCACAACTTATTCTTAATAAAGTTGCAAAGATCTTTGTACGAGTTAATGCAATCTGGTCAGATGTGATTTCAATGCTTAAGCGAGTACTTAATTAAAGAAGGGTACATAAATGATCCTATTCGCCCATGTGCGTTAATTAAAAATCGAAAATTGGATTCGTTATGATATCATTTTATGTCAACGATATGAATTTGATTGAAACTCTAAAAAAGTTATCTAAAACTGCTAAATATTTGAAAAGAGAGTTTGAAGTTAAAGATTTGGGTAAAACCAAACTTTATCTTAGTCTAGAGCTTAAGCACAAAGCAAATGGAATACTTGGCCATCAATCACCATCCATTGAGAGATAGCTTAGACATTTTAACATGGACAAAGCACATCTATTAAGCACTCCTATGGTTATAAGGTCTCTTGATCCCCAAAAATACCTGTTTCATCTTAAAAAACCTGGTGAGGAGATACTTGGTCTTGAAGTACCACATCTCAATGTAATTGGGGCTTTGATATACTTGGCACAATGTACGAGACTGAACATCGTTTTTACGGTAAATTTATTGGCACGTTTTAGTTCTAAGCTAACCTAGAGACACTAGAATGGAATAAAACATATCTTCCGATATCTCGAAGGAACCATAGATTTAGGATTATATTATTTGAAGGATTTCACTAACTCTGGTTTAATTGTATTTATTGATGCAGGATATAAATATGATCCGCACAAGGTTCACTCTATTTTGCTATAATGCCACTACCATTTCTTGGTGCTCTACTAAGCAAAAGCTAGTAGCTATATCCTCCAACCATTCCGAGATTTTTGCTTTATATGAAGTTGGAAGAGAGTGTGTTTGGTTGTGATCCGTTGTAATGCATATTCATAATTCTTGCAAATCTTTTTACCAAATCATTGCCAACAACAACATTTGAGAAATTAATATTTGGCATTGGAATGCAACAAGTTAACAAGATGCAAGATTAATTTGCCTCTAGAGTGGCAAAGTATCAAATGCTTTAGAGATGGTAGACCCTAGAAGTGGCAATATGGCTCAATTAAAAGGGAGTAATTATGGACTATGCACTATAACTTTTTTTCCTTCTGACCAGTTTTTGTCCCACTAGGTTTTTTCAACTTAAACTTTTTGATTAGGTATTCCAAAAGTGGCAATATGGATCAATTGAAGGGAAGCAATTATGGACTATGCACTCTACTCTTTCTTTCCTTTTGACATATTTTTGTCCCATTGGATTTTTTCGAGTTAAGGTTTTTAATGAGGCAGTCCAATGGACATTCAAGGGAAAGTGTTATGAATATATGTACATATCTATTGTATTTCATAACATCCAAATGTATCTCCCCATATCCAGTATTCATATTTATGTTGGTACATCCCTATCTCCTGGTTTCATTCAATATATTTACATTCCTATCTACTAAGTTCATTTTCTCTATTTGTGTAAATTCATTTCCCCTTTATCTATATGTGCCTATAAATAAAGGTATTGTAGTTGATGGTAGATATACTAGATCAAGAAATGAAACAGAAGTTCTTTTTACATTCTTACTACTTCTTTCTAATATTCTCTTTCAAAGTTATATTTTACAACATTTATTACATTGGTTTCAAGTCGAGATTGATCCAAAATATTATTTAATCAAAATCATTACTTTATTAAGTATTAATTTATAAAATTTTTATTATATATAATCTTTAATTTAGACATTCATAAGCACCAATTTGCTTACGAATAGATATATTTTAATTAAAATCTGAGAAAAGTTTTCATATTTATCCTAAAAAAAATATAATTGCTTGCAGCAACACTAGGGTATGATTGCTAGCTTGTGTTTATACTAAAAAAATTGTAATATGTTTCAACCTCTAAAACTCGAAAACCGAGTCAAATTCGTTAAAGTTTGATAGTTGAATGAAGGTGTGTTATAATCGGCTGGTGTAATCATCACAAGAAAAGAATGCTAGTCTATAAAGTCCACTGCCTCAGTGTTATGACCATATCTATAGCCTATACTTTTGAAATAGTCAAAAAGAACAGCCTTGTTGAAAAATCCAAGTGTGGGATGAAAGCTTGGTATTAACGCTTCCGCCTAAATATTTATAACACCAAGGTCCCCGCCCCGAAGGACACTGAGCTAGAAGTAAGCTCTTCAACCTTTGCAAGCCAACCTTAATATTAAAATATTGATCTCCTTCAATTTCCTTCAACTTCCACGATTTTCATAATTCGCATATTTAACAGTAAGCATAATATTTTTTAAAAAAACTAATTTTTAATTTTTATTATATTTAATTAAATTTTTATATTTTTTAATTTAAATACAATTAATTTTTATAAATAATAATTAATTAAAATATCTCTTGTCATTTTATATGTACGTATCATTAATCAAAATATCACTTATCATTTTATATGTACGTAATATTTAAGTGAATATAAAAAATACCATATGATAATGTCATCATGTTATAAAACTATTTACTATAACATATAAATAAGTCACATATAAAATGATAAGTGGTATTTTAATTAAAAATAGTTAATTAACTGTTAACTATAAAAGTTTATTTGATGTAAAATAAAAATATAAAAATTTAATTTAACATAATAAAATAATAAAAATTTAAACTTTTTTTGAATAATTTAAATTTTTTAAAATATTATACTTTAATGGTACTAATAATTTTTTGTTTAAATCGGCATTTAGTTTATGGTTAATTGTATTATAAATTATTTAGTTCCCTCTTATTACATTTTTAATTATTTTTTTAATAACACTTTTAAGAGAGTCTTGGAATTTCGCTTCAACTTAATATTCTGTCATTTTAAAATTTTACTTTGGAAATATTCTCTCCAAGAATCGGATTCTAATTGAAAAAAATAAAATAAAATAAACACTTCTCCTTACCGATTAAAAAATATAACTAATATTGATGTAAGCGACGACGACGGCGTAGCTAATATCTGAAAGTAAGACGAATCCAAAGAGGCAGCGAAGAACCAGCCAACCCAACCAAAGCTGTTCAACCCTCAAGCTAGCGGTCAGTCTCAAAGCCTCAACCTTTTCAAACCAGCCACTAAACTGTAAAGCTACGTCCAGTTGTCTACCCTCTACTCTAGTCAAGCCAACACCGGGTCAACCATTGTTAAGCCCCTCGGCTCTCCAATAATTACTATCCCTTCCATGTGCCATCCTCTCTCCAATCTATAAATCCGGCCTTGGAGACACGCAAGGTTTGCCCAACCAATTAGCCTAACGGAGCAGATAGAAATCTTTATTCTCCTCTTTTTCTCATCGAATGGCTACTACTTCATCCTCAAGACCAAGGTTGAGCGGACCAGTCTTACGCTCGCTATCCCCATCAGGGAGATTCCATAGCTCGCAGACAAACACGGTGTTATCCAGCTCTTCGTCTTCCTCATCATCTTTTGCTTCTTCGACGAGCTCGAGCTTCTCTTCACCGTCGTCAACTTTCTTTGACCACCATCACCACCACAGATCCGCCTCTCCCACTCGCGTCAATCTCTGCACGTCCAATCCTGTAGTTCACCCATTTCGCTTTTCTATTAACAGATCCATCTCTCCGAACCGCTCCATCTCCGTATCCAAAGGCAGCAATCCCCTCTCCATCCCCCCCAAGAGGACTTGTATGTGCTCGCCAACCACGCATCCAGGCTCTTTTCGCTGCAGTTTGCATAAGAACAGTCAGAATGCTGATGCTAATTATACGGCGTCATATCCTTCGAATCGATTGAACATCCGGAGATCGGCGATGACCAACTCGCTTGTTAGGATCGGAGGTGTTGAAGGAGATTGGGTTAAGAGAGCGTTGACAGCTCTGATTCGCCCTTCGTCTCATCAACAAAGGAGGAGGGCGGCGTTCCGGCCGAGACCGAGTCGGCTTTCGGTTCTGTCCGAAAGCTGAGGATGTTTTAATCTTGGATTGGATTTTGTATTTACAGTTACAGGTTGGTTTCTGAGTCAAACTCGCGTGACAGTTTAGTTGTACCTGCGGCAAGGCGACCGAGACTCAGCCCGGCGATTCTGAGGCTTGAAGACTCTGGAAAGTTTTGTGAGAGGGAAGAGAATTCATTTTGTACATAATCACTTGCTATGGAAGGAGATTTTCAGACATATAATTGAATTCATTGAATCCAAATTTGATTATAAACATAAAACCGGGATTCAAAACGGTTAATAATAGGGAGCAATTCGAACTTCGGTTTGCATTTGCAAAGACTTGTTCGGAGTTTTCATCTAAAGTGAGTGTGACAGTGCAAATCCGTTTTGTGTTTTGCAGCGTTTGGTGATCACCGTCTACGTTGCGTTGATGTCTCCGTTAGGCGTTCAGGGTCGCGCTCGCTGCTACAATTATTGCGTCGTCTGTTCTGGAATTGCGTTTCGTCGAGTGTAAGGTATATTCTTTGGTTCTTCCCCATTTTGTTATTGTTTTGCGCAGGTCAGGTGAGCCGGGGCCTGACATGAGATGAGGGGTATGGTTTGGTGTTGGACTTTCAAAAGCCATTTTGAAATTTGAACACAACCGTGGCTGACCTTTTAAAGAATATACTTTAAGTATATGGAGGACCGGGGCAAAAAAATTCGTAAGACTAGGAGCACCAAAGGCGTTGTGATTGACGCCATAAAAATTGGAAAAGGACAGCTGCCTCATAAATTGGGAAGACAGAAAGCAAACCAAAGCTGGCTTATCATGACTTCCAAGTCCTAACTCCTTATCATTAGAACTTGTTAGGACACCACAAATTTTAAACAATTGAAAAGCTGCGGCCAGTATGTGAATGGAAAAGCTATGATTAGAAAATGTGTGACAAAACTTAAACGACTAATATCATAATTTCACTGCAGTCAAATTATGAGCAGTAAAATAATTTTAATCTAAGTGATGAATTATGGTCAAAGTATAAGTGATAAAGTTTGCGATAAATTGTACAATAACATTTCAATCAAAGTATAAGCAATAAAGCTTGTGGTTGAAATATAAATTTCTTTTTCTTTTCATATATCAAATTTTTCGTACATGAAGTAATTAAGAATATAAATAATAAAAATATTATGCATGAACGAGAAACAGCTTTTTTTGGATCACGTTGTTTTTAACCACTGTTTCTCTTACTTGCACCCACTTATAAAATATCTTATGCAGGTCCCTATATTCAGCAAATGAATGATCAACTGTTTTATGATAATCACAACACCTTATGTTGGACTTTTCTTCTATTGTTAGTGGTCATGAAACATAAGGCAAGTTCCCTTGTCCATCGTTTATCCATTTATGGAGAAACATTCTCACTCTATTTAGTGAGATTGAGAATAATGGTGGAGAATCAATCTCCTTTTCATGTCTTCTTCTTAGGTTGTCTCTTCTAGGATGTAGAGGAGGCCGAGGATCTCTCATTTCTTTACCTCTTCCATAAGTTGTGTTTATTGTTGAGGTATTTCTCCTTTTAAAAGGACTAGCTCCCCTTTGCCTAAAAATCGTATTGTTGGTCTTCTATGCCGTTTCAACTAAAGCAGTGAAGGTGGGAAAACGTAAATTTTCTCCCTATACTCATCAAACATACCTTGGATGCAAAATTTCTCTAACTATTTCTCATCATAGGAATCTTGAATATCCAACATTCTTTTTCTAAAGCGTTTGATGTATTCCATGAGATCTTCCCTGAACTTTTGATGCTCTTTTCCCAAGTCAAGAAGAGTAAATTTCTCTTGGATAGAGAAGAATTTTTTTAATCCCAAGATTGCATAGAACCAGGAGTGAGATTGACATACTGATTTAAGCCTTTTCAATAAGGGATTTAGAGAATTCTTTTAACTTCAAGTCATCGTCTAATCCTTTCACTCCAAAGGTCTTCACAGACTTCATGATATGCTCACAAATATCAATAGCCTTGCCAATTAGATTGGTTGAACATAGGATACGATTTAGCACATATGTTGACAAGATAAGGCAACTTAAGATTAAACTCTAAAAAGTTGAGGTTCTTACTCTTATGGTTAAATAGCTTATGGAGCTCTTCCTTTGTCACAAAACCTTCAATGGTGGTTGACATCATTGCTATAGTAGCGTTACCAACAATAGAAAGATTGGTTGTACTAGTTAATATGCTAGTCGTGCTCTCTACATTTCCTCTATTACTATAGGTGTTGTTGATTCCTTTAGTTACATTTTTGCTACAATTAAGCTGCACAGGTTGAGCTTGAAAGGTTATGGCAATAAAGGATACAAGTTGGGAGATTGTCTCCATCATCTACTTCTTGTTATCCTCAAACATTTGCATATTTTCTTAGGAAGCATAAGATAATTTCACGAGGTCTTAGACACAAGTTGGAACTGGTGTTTCTTAGTTATCAGGAGAACTTCCATATATTTTAATAGTGCAATTTGTTGATGACTTTTACTTAATGCAATCACTCCCTTTTAGAGGAGTCACCAAAATGTCCTATCTAAGCTTTTGGTTTGGTCAAGAAATTAAAAAAAAAAAACAAAACATAAGAGAAGAAAATGAAAACTTACTTATTCAAAGAGATTTTGGAGAGAAATCCAAACCCTTACCAATTGATTATGAATTTTTGCAAAATAATTCTTTCCTATTATAAGCTAAGAAGAATTACTTTCCTAATGGGATTCTAACACTTTTAATTTTTCTTTAAAAAAAAATAATCTCCCTTGGTCTTTAAGCTTAACATTAGCTCTCAAGTAATTCTTCAGTTCATTGATTGCTTGGATAGAGAGCTACCAATTATGATATCATCTACATAAATAAGTAAAGCCACAAACTCACCATTACTTGTGAACTTAGTGAAAATAGAGTAATCTATTTGGATTGACAGAATCCAAACTTTAGCAATGAGTTGGTAAACTTGGAGTTCCACTGCCCTGATGGTTACTTTAAGGCATAGAGAAACTTTTGTAATTTGTAAACCAACTTTGCATTTGGTGGATACTCCTCTTTGACTTCATACCCTTTAAGGCAAGTTCACGTAGACAACCTCTTCAAAATCTCCATTGAGGAATGCATTATTGATGTCAAGTTGGCAAAGATGCTATCCTTCTATTGTAGCCAAAACTAAGAAAACTTTCATTATTGTGTGCTTTGTAATTAGGCTAAAAGTTTCTTGATAATTAAAGCTTGCTATTTGATTGTATCCATTGGTAGCAAGTCTTGCTTTATGCCTTTTTATGCTCTTGTCTATATTGAGCTTAGTTTTAAAGACCCATTTATAGCCTAGTGCATGGGATCCAAGAAATAAAGGTATTATTGTCCATGTGCCATTCTCTTCTAAAGCATCTAATTCTTTTTTCGTAGCCTTTTACCAATGAACATGTTGGATGACCTGATGAAATGTTTGGGGTCCCTAATATGTTTTTTAATGATGTGATGAAGGTTTTATGGGAATAATATAGGTTTAAGGATGAAACAAAATTATGAATAGAATGAGCAATAGTGAGGTTAGTATATGAAGGTAATGTGCATTTGTAGATATCAAGGTACTTTAGTGGTTGTCTAGGTTTTATACTTTTTTTGAAGATAGGTGGAATGTCAGATGAATTTTAGTTTTCAGAAAAATGGGGATAGGTGAAGGATGGTATTATGTTTGATTTGAAAATGAAGGTAAATTGTTTGATTTTGTGTCATTGTGTGATAGATCAAAATTAACTGTTCAGGGTGGTGAATCAACAGGTGAATTGGTCAGAGAATCAAATTCTTGATATAAGGATGGAAAAACATCATCACAAGAACAATCATTAGTAAACAAAGTTGGAAAAACAATAGTGTTATTTTCAAGTATAGCCTTTTTAAAAGGAAACATATGTTCACGAAATATTATATCACTAGAGTTAAAAGATTTTTTATTTTTCATATCATGAACTTTATGACATTTAATTCCAATAAGATTATCAAGGAAAATGCATTTATTTGTCTGAGGATCAAATTTCTTCTTATTATGCCTAATGGTTGATAATAAACAAAGAGAACCAAAAACTTTTAAATGTGAATAAGAAGGGTAATTTTGAAATAAATTTTCATAAAAAATTTTATTTTACAAAATTGGTGTTGGCATTTAAATAATAAGGTAAATAGCTACAATAACTACATCACCATAAAATTTTAGAGGCAAAAATGCGTGAAACATGAAGATTTAGCTATCATCAACGAATGGTGATGTTTTCTCTCTACAACTCTATCTTGTTGTGGAGTTTCTACACATGAAAGTTAATGAAGGATTCCCTTAGAAGAATAGAATTCTTCAAGGTTGAATTCGAGTCCATTGTTTGACTTGACTTATTTTATGAATAAATTGAATCGATTTTGTGCCATATTATATAATGAGGACAAAATGATCAATGTGTGATTTTGCTATCATTAGGAATATCCAAAAGTAATCTATTGTGATAATCAACTATGGTGAGAAAATAGTGATTTCTAGTAGTAGTTGGGATAGAATAAAGACCTCAAATATCTACATGAATTAAATCAAAAAATGGACAAGTAGATTTAGTATGAACAGGGAAATGAAGTCTCTTTTGCTTTTCAAGAAGGCATGTATGGCATTGAAAGTTTGCATTAAATTCAACTTTAAAACAAATTTGTTTTATTAATTGAATCTTATTGTATGAAATATATCCTAGTCTAGAATGCCACAATTCTACATTTCTTAAGATAGAATCAACATGAATAACAAATTATTTGTTTTTGACAAAGAAATGACTAACAAGAAAGTTATTTTGAAAGGAAATTAAATCTTCAAAACTAAGATCAATTTTTAGTGTGCTTTGCATGAACTACAGTTTAGTTTGTACTTTAGCAAGCCCAAATCACTTTCATTTGGCGAGGTCTTGAACAATACAATGTGTGTGAGTGAATACTAAATAGTGTAATTCTTTCTTGCTTGTAAGATTGTTAAAATTCACAAGATTGAATTTAAAAGTAGGAACATAAAGAACATTGTCAAGAATCATGAAGTTTGACAGAACCTACTACGTAACTACAACTCTTAAATTATTTGGTAATTGAGCATACGCATTTCTAACTTTTCTAATAGATATGAACAATTCTAATGAACAAGCTACATGATATGAAGCTCCTGAATCAATTATCCAAGATATGTACTTTATCAAAAACATACTTCTAATTCAAAATTGTTGAGTAATTGAAGTTTGAGTATTAAAACAAATAGGTCGGGAAACGATACTTGTAAAGGTAAAATTGACCAATAAAGGTTTTGCTTGAGGATTGCTATATGTAGGAAGGTTTTCATCTTCTATGTTTGAACCATGTTTTGTGATTAAAGCCATAAGTTTATGAGTTTGATAGTTGGTGAGTAAAAGTTAAGACATAAGATTAATAACCAAATCCTCATTTGAATCTTGTTATGTTGCCACCATATCACTATTGACAATAAACATATGTCTTCTAAAATTATTCTTGGTTGTTGTAAACTTGAAATCCGTTGGGAATCTAATGATTCTATAGCATTTTTTTTTAAATGTCCTGATTTTTCACAAATGCTACAAACCAAGTCATTCTTTGTTTTTCTTTTACTATTAGTAATCATAGATGCCATTGCAGATACCTTAATAGGTGATCGACTTTGAATGTGTAAATTTCTCTAAGATTCTTCTTTCAACACCAAGCTGTAGGCTTCATCTAAGCTAGGGAGATGCCTTAGCATTATGATGTGAGGCCTAAGTGCAGAATAAGACTCATTTAAGCCATTTAAAAACATAAACACATTGTGCAATTAAATGAATTTCCAAAAGCATTCCTATAGGTTCCATAACCACAGTGAGGCAATGGCTATGATTTTTTAACTCTTCCCACATACCATTCAATTTAGTGAAATATTTATCAACTAATTTGGTTCTTTGACTGATATTGTAAAAGGAATACTACAAATTGCATATCCTAGCATCATCTTGTTGTGCAAATCTCTAGAAGGTTTCCTAAATCTAAGTAACGAAATTCATATAGAATATTGTTACTGCTATTGATGGTGCAATAGATTGTAACAATTAGGTAACAATCAAATTGTTGCACTTGGTTCATGGAATGTATAAGTCATCAATGGTTTTGGCTTTTTGATCAAGCCATTAAGAAATCATAATTTGTTTCTAATTGACATTTTAAGTTGAAACGATTGACTTTAAAAAATGTAATTAGTTGGGGTAAGTTTAGGGTTTGTCAAGATAGAACCATTGGTGATCTGAATGGTGGATGAAGTACGGTAAATGAGGACCCTCCATTGAAAAGGTGATAAGTCGAGATGAAGAAACCATCATGAATGTAATGATTGCAATCTCTACAAAGTTTAAATATCAATAAAGTTCTTGACCAAATCAAGATAAATGATTCAATCAATTGATTTTTAAAAAAAATCTCCACAAGAATTACTAATACCTCCCTTAATGCCATATCAATTTTGTGACAAAAAAAAAAACTGATTCAAGATCAAGAATAGAAGAATTGGGAATTTTGATTACTAATTGTATTAGAATAATTATCTATTTACAAAATCAATAAAAAATATTATTACACTAGCTTCATTTCCTCCTTGATCACAGCAAGTTGACTAGTTCCAAATCAATTTCTCATCAATTTATGTAATATGATTACTTCCTATAATTGAATTGTTGACTACTTTTTTCATATAACAATAGTTGAGGCTACAATCTTTTAGTTTTTTTTTTCTATTTCTAGCTCATATATGTATATAAGCATATATCATTGAGTAATTAAATAAGAATGACAAATATCATTTTATAACATGGTATCAGAGCATGGTTTTTCTTACGCTGCCACCATAGTTTTTCCATGCTATTATAATTTTTTTTTCATTAATTAACCATGTCTACAATTACATCTTAAAACTCCATAACAATTGAGAGTACTACTGATTCAAATATTTTATCTCCTTATTTTTTTGCATCATTCAAACAATCTCTCTGTAACACTAATTTCTCAATCCCTAAATGACAACAACTATTTCAACTTGAAGTCAAACTATTCACATGGCCTTAAAAGTCAAAAACAAACTTGGTTTTATAGATAGTACAATTCCTCAACCAACTAAGACTAATTCCACATATCTCCAATGGGCTCGTCGTATAATATGATTCTCTCTTAGGTCATTAATGTAGTTTCTTTAGATATTGTTAATAGCGTTATGTATACAACCACTACACATGAAGTTTAGGTTAATTTACATGATTATTTTTCTCAAAAAAAAATGCACCCTACATCTTTAAGATAAGACGAGTAATTTCAAATCACAAGCAAGGCACACACTTTATTGCTAATTATTATATAATCTTGAAAGGTTATTGGGATAAATTGTCATCCTACAATTCTTTTCCTTCTTACACATATGGAGTAACTCTCAAGGATCAAAATTGTTCACTTCATGTTGATAAACTCATGGATTTTCTAATGGGTCTCAATGATTCTTATAGTATTGTACGAAGCCTAATCCTTTTAATGGATCCACTACCATAAGTCAACAAGGCTTATGCTGCTTATTACAAGAAAAAAACCAAAGGTCCATATATAAAGCTTCATCTTTTTCATTTCTATATTTTGAGCAATTAGCTATGGCGCCTCTTATAAATTTTCCAAATTTGGTTCAAAACCACACTATCATTGTGATTATTGTGATTTGGATGAACATAGTGAATCTAGGTGTAAGAGAAAATAAAAGCGAATTCCACCGAAAATGCTCAACTTCAAAAACACCACCATTACGCATATTCCTCATGTTACTATTGATATTTCTTTTTCATAAGAGTCTGCTGATGCTCTTTCCTTCACTCCTAAGTAATTTCATCAACTTTTTGCACTCATTCCATCTGATAATGGTACTCCTTTAGCAAATGTTACAAGTATGTTTTTTGGTCTCATATCGTTCCTTTTTCTTGATTCGTGGTTATAGATTCAAGTGCCATTGATTATATGGCATCTTCTTCCATTAATCTTGACTCAAAAACACTTGTTTACTCCACTCCAGTAAAATTACCAATTTGACAAACTGCCACTATATCTCACATTGACACTTGTGAAGTCACCTCTGATCTTAATTAGAAAACATTCTTTCTATTCCTTCTTTTCAATTCAATTTACTATTAGTTAGTAAATTAACTAAAACTCTCCAATGCTCTATAACTTTTTTTCTTGATCATTGTCTTAAACAAGATCTGCATATGAAGAAGAAGATTGGAATGGATAAATAAAGTGGTGGACTTAATACTTGGTGAAAGAACCTCTTACAACTGTAGTGTTTTTTACTCAAAATTTTGATTTTGATCTTTGGCATTGGCAATTAGGCCACCTTTCTTCTTCTATTTTACCTTAATTGTCTAAGTTAGGTTCTCATATCTCTTTTGGCAATAAATGTCTCTACACTATTTGTCCTTTATCCAAGCATTGTCATTTACCATTTCCTATTAAAAAAAAAACTACTACTACTTGTTTTGACTTAGTTCATTTTGATGTATGGGATCTATATCGAATTCCATCTTTGTGTGGTGCATTATATTTTCTTACAATTATTGATGACCATTAAAGTGCCACTTGGGTATATCTCATGCAAATTAAGTTTAAATTTACTTTTCATTTGCAAAATTATTTTATCATGATAAAACATCAATTTAACTTTGAAATTAAGCAAATTCGTAGTGATAATGCACCTAAATTTTTTTCAACAGAATTTACTAATTTTTTTCTTAATCAAGGTGTCATTCATCAACATAGTTGTTTAGGGAACACCCCAATAAAATGGGGTTGTTGAATGAAAACGTCAACACTTTTTTAATATTGCACGGTCTTTATGTTTTTAAGCAAATTTGCCACTAGAATTTTGGGGAGATTTCATTCTTACTGTTACTCATCTTGTTAATCATATTCTTACCAAAATTCTAAATGAAAAAAATACCACTTGAAATTTTTTTTCAAAAATTACCTTCATATAATCACTTGTATGTTTTCGGGTGTCTTTGCTATGGTCATAATGCCATGAACACAAGCATAAGTTTGACTATAGAACAAAGCTTAGAATTTTTATTGGCTATCTTTATGCTCAAAAGACATAAAATTTTTTGACATATCCACCAGAAAAATTTATACTAGTGGAGACGTGACTTTTTTTAAAAATTATTTTCCATTCCATGGCCAATATCACCTTCACCAATCCAACACTTCAACTATTCCTTTCCCATTCTAAATATAGATGTATCTTATCCCCCAACATCACTTTTTATATCTGAAACACTCATATTACCATCACCCATTTTACACAATTCCTCATCCACACTTTTCATAATCACCTATTGCAAAATCAACTGTTAATGAACCAACTCCACACCGCTTTGCTCATTCTCATCACCCACCTCCATACCTATGTGATTAGCGTTGCTCTCATACTCAAACCATTCTTTAATCTTCTCATTCATGTACTATTCATCCCATTAAAAATTATTTATCTTATGATAAGTTTGTCTGTTCTCATGCATCTTTCCTTAGTTCTTTATCTTCCTTTAATGAACCTAATTCATTTGATAAGGCTATGCAAATTCCAAAATGGTGTGAAGCCATGCAAATTGAGATCAAAGCTCTTGAAGACAATAACACTTGGACTTTTGTGCCTTTTCTTCTTGACAAACAACCCATTGGTTGTAAATGGGTTTTTAAAATCAAAAGGAAGTTTCATGGTTCAATCGAGCGCTACAAAGCTTGACTCGTGGCCAAGAGTTACACTCAAACTGAAGAAGTTGATTACCATGAGACTTTTGCCCTAATGGTGAAACTCATGACTATTAGAGTTTTTTTTTGCAGTGGCTGCTTTCAAGCAATGGCCTCTTTATCAACTTGACATTAATAATGCCTTTTTTACATAAGGATTTGGTTGAAGATGTGTACATAAAACTTCCTCTCGATTATCAACGCAAGGGTAAGAACCTTGTTTGTCGTCTTAACAAGTAAATCTATGGTTTAAAATAGGCTTCCAAAAATTAGTTCTTTAAATTTTCTCAAACTTTATTCGATGCTAGCTTTACACAATCCAAATAGGATTTTTCATTATTTTGTTGCTCTAAAAATGGTTGTTCACTTTTTGTCCTTGTTTACATTGATAACATAATGATTATAGGGATTGATGAGTCTGTTATTCTTACATTAAAATCCTTGCTTAGGCAACGATTTCACCTCAAGGGCCTCAACAAGCTCAAATACTTTTTGGGCCTAAAAATTTCTTGCTTTAAGAAAGGTAATTTTTTGAGCCAACACAAATATGTTTTTGACATCCGTGTAGATTTTGGTTTTTCTAGTGCTCGTCCAACTTCTTTTCCCATGGAACAAAATCTTTCTTAAACTCACAAATACTGATGGTGACCTTATTTCTGATTTTTCATCTTACCTACATTTAACTAGTTGGCTTATTTACCTCACCATTGGTTGGCTTGACATTGTTCATACTATTCATATCTTAAGTTAATTCATGCAAGCACCACGAAAGCCTTACATGTATGCAACCACTTGCCTACTTTGATATTTAAAAGCAAGTCCAGGTCAAGGCATTTTTTTCTCTATTAATATAGATCTGCAACTTCGAGCTTATTGTGATTCAGATTAGGCTAGTTGCCCCATGACTTGTCGATTGACTACGGGATATTATATATTTCTTGGTTCAAGTCCAATTTCCTAAAAGACCAAAAAGCAAGCTATTGTTTCTCACTCATCTGTTGAAGCATAATATAGAGCAATGGTAATGACCACTTGTGAAGTCACTTTGGCTTAGTTATTTGCTTCGTGACATTGGTATTCCTATTGCATCTCCAATACCTTTATTTTGTGACAATCAAAGCAGCTTTGCATAAAGCGGCCAACCTCGTTTTCCATGAACTCACCAAACACATTGAAATTGATTACCATTTAATACAAGATAAAATTCCAGACGGCTTCATTTCCACTTCTCATGTCTCTTCTTCTCATTAGTTGACTGATCTTTTCACTAAAGTCTTAGGAAAGGAACAATTTCATTTCTTGAAGAATAAGTTGGGTATTTGCAACCTACATGCTCCAAATTGAAAGGAAGCATTACATTAACTTCATCTTCTCCTTGATTAGAGCATGTTGACCAGCTCCAAATCAATTCCTCCTTAATTTATGCAATATGATAACTTCCTATAATTGAATTATTGATTGCTCTTTTTATACAACAATAGTTTAAGCTATAGTCTTTTTTTTCCTTTTCTATTCCCAACTCATATCTATATATAAGCATGTACCATTGGGTCTTTTTTTTTCTTTTTCTATTCCCAGCTCATATCTATATATAAGCATGTACTATTGGGTAATTGAATAAGAATGACATACTATTTATAACAAGTATATATAGTTGCTCTTTAATTTGATGATTACATTAACTAATACATTAACTAATCATACCTTAATTAATTGGAAACAAAATTAACTTAAATTAAATTATTTCCTAACTAACAAACTAACTTTGTAGCATGTGCTTTTGGATCATGTTCTTCCAACTAACTCCCAAATCTTTCAATTGTTGCATGTGCTGCTCAGATGACTTCTTCCATGTGCATCTCATGCTTTACTCTGTTGATAGAGAAATCAAAAAGAAGGAAAGGACCAAACAAGAGAAATGAGAAAGATAAGAGGAAGAAAAAAAGATTGAAGGAAATAGAAAGAAGAACTAAAACGACCCTAAAATTTTATAATCGAACCATATACGAAATGATTGTAGTAATAAGGACCAATCTTCATACTGATATATATTTATAAGGCCACCATAGGGAATTCATGGCATCAATCATTGTGGACTCAAAAGAATTGCACCTCTTGCCTTTGGCCATTGTCTTGACATGTTTAACCTCATTGTTATACATCTAACATTTACTAATTTTTCATTCCTTAATTAAATTTTTTTTTTAAAATTAAGATATATTTTTTATTTTATCCATTTAAAAAAAATAAAAATGATCGATTATCTTGAAGGAAAACATTACATTAACTTCATCTTCTCCTTGATCAGAGCACGTTGACCAGCTCCAAATCAATTCCTCCTTAATTTATGCAATATGATTACTTCTTATAATTGAATTATTGATTGCTCTTTTTATACAACAATAGTTTAAGCTATAGTCCTTTTTTTCCTTTTCTATTCCCAACTCATATTTGTATATAAGCATGTACCATTGGGTCTTTTTTTTTTCTTTTTCTATTCTCAGCTCATATCTATATATAAGCATGTACTATTGGGTAATTGAATAAGAATGGCATACTATTTTGTAACAAGTATATATAGTTGCTCTTTAATTTGATGATTACATTAACTAATACATTAACTAATCATACCTTAATTAATTGGAAACAAAATTAACTTAAACTAAATTATTTCCTAACTAACAAACTAACTTTGTAGCATGTGCTTCTGGATCATGTACTTCCAACTAACTCCCAGATCTTTCAATTGTTGCATGTGCTGCTCAGATGACTTCTTCCATGTGCATCTCATGCTTTACTCTGTTGATAAAGAAATCGAAAAGAAGGAGAGGACCAAACAAGAGAAATGAGAAAGATAGGAGGAAGAAAAAAGGATTGAAGGAGAATAGAAAGAAGAACTAAAGCGACCCTAAAATTTTATAATCGAACCATATACAAAATGATTGTAGTAATAAGGACCAATCTTCATACTGATATATATTTATAAGGCCACCATAGGGAATTCATGGCATCAATCATTTGTGGATTCAAAAGAACCACACCTCTTTGCCTTTGGCCATTGTCTTCACATGTTTACCCTCCTTGTTATACATCTAAAATTTACTAATTTTTCATTCCTTAATTTAAAATTTTGTTTTTTTTAAATTAAGATATATTTTTTATTTTATCCATTTAAAAAAAATAAAAATGATCGATTATCGTTAATGGAATTATTGTTGCCATGCCGGTAACTTTAAAAAAATTTAATGGTAATTAAATTTTAAAACTTCACAAAAAAGTTTATAAAGTTATTATATGTCCATTGATTATAATTAAAGAAAAATCTTGAATTTAAATTTATAATTAAAGATATTAAAAAATTAATGAAATTATTAATAAATATGAATGCATGTCAATTACATAAATTCACTTATAGAATTTAAAAGAATCTAACAACGATGCATAATGTTGAGTAAAAAAATCCATGCATAAATTAAAATTTGCAGATCATTTTTAAATTAGGTCGTTTCACTATTAAGATTTATTTCGTCATCTTGGATCCTTATTTTTGTCCTTTTTAATAAAATATATATATTTCATTAAATGATGTATAAATAAAAAAAATGAATATTTTTAAAGATATTTAGATGGAGAGCTCTACATTTTGAAGACATATCTACGCCCACAGGAACATTTAAAAGGTGTTTCCATGTGATTTTAGTTAAAATTCAAAAGCATTTGGAGGATAATCCTCACACAGACAGCCGCTCTTTCACCATCTGCAGCTACTCAATAACCAACTTCCCCTGCAATGGTCTCAGTCTCTGTCTCCTCCTCCTTACGGGACTCTGTATTATGACTCTCTTTGCTTTTCATTCATATATCATAATGTAGCCAATTTCCCACTCACATCTGCGTTTGCTCTTTCCCAGAGTTTTCTGCTGCTGCCTACTTCTTCAATAACAACTAGTCCTATTGTTGCTTCTAAGGTCAGTGCCCATTTCTTTTCCTTGTTATTACCCTTGGTTTTTGATCTCTTATAGCTTCGAGTATCCCTGGACTTTGCCTTTCGGTTTTTTATTTATTTTTTACCTTGAAATTTTCTTCAATGTCCATTGCCGGCTTATCTTCACGGACAGCAATTACATGATTTGACATTAGTTGAACTCCTCTGTCTGTCTGAAAGATAATTGAAGTTTGCGAATGATATGTATAATATTGGGATAATGCTAGAAATTTAGGCATCTTACAAACTAGCGAAAGGGGCAAGGTTTTGACTTTGGTAGTGTTTCTCTCCCATCGACTTCTAACATCAAATTTATTGCCAGACAATAAACTTCAGTTTCAACAGCTTTTGTTATGATTGGATTAAGAAGTGTACGCTCAGACATGTTGACTTTGGACATTTGGAACTGATTGCCTAGTTGTGGTACTCCAAGCTATGGATCTCAGTCATGTGCCCTAGTTTCTGGCTGGAAATTATATGAATTTACGTATTGTTTCAGGCTTAATTCAGTGTCCACATGTTTGGTTTGAGATAGGGGAAAAACATCAGTGAAGTTGGTTTTGGTTAAGTTTAGGAGCTGCAGATTGTATTTTTCATGGTCAGTTTGTGAGTTTGCTTATAAAAACAGATGAATGTAATTTCCCTTTGTGCCCTTTCCCTCACTCTCAAAAGAAAAAAAGATGCATAACAGATTAAAAAATGAAAAGGGGAAAAATATGTGCCAAATGTCTTATGTAAAATTAAATAAAATTTTGGAGATTTCAATCATTCTAGTTTGTTTGTCAGGGACCAAAACATTGACAATGTGCATCTGCTTATTCTTAAAATTCTTGTAGGAAAGAAGCATCATAGAGCCAGGAAAGAAGAAAGATAAAGAGACCATAGAAACCGCCAAATTAGTCACCAGAGACAAAATTCCAAATGCAAACTCTGAGATTGTGCAGCCAAATAGCCTGCCTCCATTGGTTAGTGCCTTGAAAACTTCAGCTGAGCAAAATGCTGCTAGTTTTCATTTTCCAGGGCATAACAGGGGACGGGCTGCACCATCTTCCTTAGTTCAGCTTATTGGTTTAAAACCATTCCTTCATGATTTACCTGAGCTTCCGGAGCTTGACAACCTATTTTCTCCAGAGGGACCCATTTTAGAGGCACAAAAACAAGCAGCCAACCTGTTTGGATCATCAGAGACATGGTTTCTTGTTGGAGGTACCACCTGTGGAATCCATGCTGCAGTAATGGCAACTTGCTCCCCGGGAGAATATTTGATTCTACCTCGGAGTTCTCATATATCAGCCATTTCTGCCATGGTATTATCTGGTGCCATACCCAAATACATTATCCCTGAGTATGATTGCCATTGGGACATTGCTGGTGGTGTTACATTATCAGAGGTAAGTCTCCAATAAAAATAATTCTGTTGAAATGTTTTTAATATTTTTACTTTTTTTTCCTTCCTCAGCATTATATTCCAATATGACTTAACATAGATGTTTTTACAGGTAGAGAAAGCAATCAAGGAATTGCAGATGGAAGGTCAAAAAATAGGTGCAGTTTTCATCACTTCCCCTACTTACCATGGTATCTGTAGCAACGTGACAGACATTTCGAAGCTGTGTCATTCTTATGGAATCCCTGTGATTGTTGATGAGGCTCATGGAGCACACTTAGGATTTCATCACAAGCTACCCTGTTCAGCCCTCCAGCAGGGAGCTGATCTGGCTGTGCAATCTACTCACAAGGTCCTCTCCTCTCTCACACAGTCATCAATGTTACATATGTCTGGGAATATTGTAGACAGAGAAAGAATCTGTAGATGCCTTCAAACTCTTCAAAGCACAAGTCCTAGTTATCTGCTTTTGGCATCACTAGATGCAGCTAGAGCTCAACTAAGTGAAAATCCAGAAACTATTTTCAATAATGCAATAGATTTGGCATTTGAAACTAAAAACCTTATCCGAAATATTCCAGGTATTTCAGTGCTTGGCACACCAGGAATTTCTAGCTTTCCTCTGATTGATCCATTGCGGCTCACATTTGGGTTTTGGCAGCTTGGTTTATCTGGTTTTGAAGCAGATGAGATGTTATATAGGGATCATGGAGTCATCTCTGAACTTGTTGGGACTCGATCTATTTCTTTTGCAATTAACCTTGGAACTTCTAGAGACCATATTCAGAGGCTTGCATCCGGAATAAAGAAGATATCTGCAGCATCCTTTTCTTTTCAAAAGATAAAAGAGAAAGTAGACCATTGTGGTTCATCACCCTTTACTGATAGTACTATGTCTCTTAATCCAAGAGAATCCTTCTTTGCAAGTAAAAGGAAAGTGGCAATTGGAGAGAGTCTTGGGAGAATTTGTGGAGAGCTCATATGTCCATATCCACCAGGTATTCCTGTAATGGTCCCTGGTGAGATCATTACAAAGAGAGCTTTGGATTATCTGCTGCAAGTTAGAAACAAAGGTGCAATTATTAGTGGAGCCTCTGATCCTTTACTCTCTTCAATAGTCATCTGTGATATATGAATTATTTCATCTCAAAGTGGCAAGTGATGATGTGCTCAACAGGGATGGAGCTGCTAAAACTTTTTGCATGAGTAGAAAGGATATATAACTGTTACAAATATCAGTAAGTCAAGGGAGAAACCTGTTGGCTTGAGTGTGGGTTTTTTCTATCAATATTTTGGGATAAAATTGAAGTGATGTAGTGGATGTGGAGCTACTTCATCCTGTGATGGTGGCAGATCTTATAGATTGACAAAGTGTGCTGGAGGAGGGATTTACTAGCCCAAATATTTACTGAGGATGCTATTATCATCGAGAGTACACCACTCCGCAAGAAGTGGTTGCCTGATGAACTACTTTGAAGTTGTAATAATATTTTTACAGATAATTAGATGAACAATAGTAATGCTATTTGGAAAGCTCCTTGGAACACTAATATGCCATCAAGAATCAATCTTGTTCATGAGAATGGATATTAACAGAAGCTGTTAACATATGCCACGATCAGGAGGTTTTCATTGGTGTAGGTGGAGTCAACAGGTTTTGGAGGACTCCTTTTTGGTCCACTAGTGTTGAGTTCCAAGTCAATCGCAATGTTATGGAGCTATGCAAGCAGTTCCTTCGACCAGCTGAATGAGAATAATTCAGCTAAAATCTGGGTTATAGCTTGAACTAACTGGATGAGTAGGAATAAATGTCTGCATGAACCTGTTTGTCAGTGACAAGTTGCGTGATTATAGCACTGAAGGTGCTGGAGAGGTATGAAGAGGTTTGATTTTAAGCTATTATACAAAATTCAAATTTTGTGAATAGGAGATGGGTTTCAGCAGCAGATCAATGGAAATTGTTTTGAGTGTTGTGGTCGGAGACCATACTGGTGCCATTTTAGCTTGTGTGGTAACACCAAAGTCAGCTATACCAGATCCAGCTTTGGCAGATGCCTTAGGACTTCAAATAGCAAAGAAGTGCTGGTGGAAAGGGATTGTTTGGAAGTGATTCGAGAGTTAAGAATGATGGAATTTGTTTTTAGAGAGGAGGCGTGCTTGTTGAAGGTATGAAGGAATTAGCTTCCCGTTTTTCTAGTTGTAGCTTGTTGCACATTAGGGGTGAAGCAAACTGTTTCGGCACAGGCGGTAGCTCGTTCAGAACTGTTGATTTTCTAAACTTGGCATAGGCAAGCAATTGAGAGATGATTAATTGGGAGAAATTTCATTGTATTGATTAATTGCTCAAATTAAGCTTATATGCACAAAATCTATTCTGGTAATGAAGTTACCAGAAAATAACAGAAATGGAGAACAAAACAAAATTATATAAAATCAATCCATCAACTAACTTAACTAAAGCCTATATACATCAGCCTAACTTTCTACATCAGCAGGGTCATATCATCAGTTGCAACACATTAGAGGCACGTGCCTTGCATCATTTGTTTCTAACACTGCCCTTCAAGATGAGTATGGATATTAGGAATGCTTATCTTGCTAAGGAGTGATTTGAATTGTCCTGGTAAACAGAATACCTATCCGCATAGAAGTATGCATATAGCTTGGTGAAATGAATCCTACTAGCACCTTATCTCTAACAAAATGACAATGAACTTCTATATGTTTAGTTCTTTAATGGGATATGAGATTTTTAAAGATGTGACTTGCATACTGGTTATCACAGTAAAGTTTGACAGCATTACTATTATTAATTCCAAGGTCCTTTAACAAAAATAAAATCTACATAATTTCACAACATGTGGCAATCATTGCTCTATATTCTACCTCATTGAAGCTTCTGGCTACACATATTGCTTCTTAGATTTCCAACTAATGAGAGAGTCACCAAGAAAAATCCCAAAACAGTCATAAACTTCCTTGAACCTTGACATCTTACCTTATCACTATCTGTATAAGCTTGTAAAAGCATATTAGATTGAGAAGACATAAAGATTCCTTATCCTGGTGCACCTTCTATGTATCTCAATACCCTATGAGCAACTTGCATATGAGAGTTAGTAGGTTTATCTATAAATTGAGATGAAACTTGAACTGCATAGGAGATGATCGACCTTGTGAATGTAAGATAAAGAAGTTTACCAATCAATTATCTATAAACATTGGCATCTTTCAATTGATCGTCACCATCCTCGTTTGACAGCTTATGACAATAGTCAATAAGGGCTGAGATAAGTTTAGATCCAAGAAAACCATACTTAGTAAGCAAGTTTAGAGTATATTTTCTTTGACGAATCGAAATTCTTTTATGTGTTCTAGCTATCTCTAATCCTAAGAAGTACATAAGGATACCAAGATCCTTAAGCTTGAAGTTGGATATAAGCTTGAAGTTTGATTTTAAAAAATTCTTAATTGCATTAGAGGCCTTAACAGAAGAACTTGCCAAATTATGTCATCCATATAGACCAAAATGGTAACAAAATCACCTTATTTTGTAATCTTAATAAAGAGGGAATAATCTCACTTTGACTAAGTGAAACCAAATTCAAGAAGTGGCTCACTAAACTTACAATTCAACTACCTTTGTGGCATATTTGAGTCCATATAGAAATTTCTAAAGTTTGCAAACAAGATATGGTTATGCATCACACTCCCTCTTAACAACATAATTGTCACGATCCAAACTCGAGCCATGACCTGCACAAGGGCTTAATAAGTAAGGTCCACTAAGCTCAAGCAAGCCTCGTATTCATACACAATCTGTACACGCTTTTATAAGGTATGTTCAATTACATATCCTTCATTTTATATTTTTATGTACAAAAATGTTAATATATTGCACAACCATGTGCTACTATCATCCACAATATATGCATATATGTACATGTCATTACTATACAATTATAGAACGTGTGCCAACCTATGGCTGCATCACTATGTGTCCTAACATCTCATAAGTACAAAATAAATACAAGGCTAGACAACAAAGTCGACACTGGGGCTAGGTGATGCTACTGAATGCTTTTAGTGTAAACCTATCAAAAAGGGTTAAAAAAAGCCTCTCCAAGTCTTAGGCTTCGAGTATCTATTGATTTGAAAACCAAAAACATGAAATTTGAAAAGGTGAATACATAACTCATTGAGTGAACATAAGAAAGGAACAGACATAAAGATGGAGGAATTTATAAAACCATACCTTTAGTTTAAACCATGCACATTTAACTTTAAAACCAAATCCATGAGGAAAACATGCCATTTATTATACCACAACCATTTAAGTGGATTCGAATAATCGTAAAATTAGTTGGGGGTTTAATTCAAGTTGAAGAACTATTTCCATGTGAAAAACAAGTCAAAATCATATTATTTTGTAAAAATAGGCTATTAGTATCGATAACTTTCAACAGGTATCAATACTTGTAAACTAGGCAGCCCCCTTACACCTATTATGGTTGAAAAGTATTGATACTCTTAGCTTGGGGTATCAATACATTTTGTCCTAAGAGCTTCTATTTGCCAAGTATCAGTACCCCAACCATGGGTATCTATACCTCTTAAATAGAGCATCTCTATAGCCCCTTCTTCTTTGAAGGTATTGATATCTCCTTCATAGGTATCAATACCTCTTTCAAGATTTCCAAATTTTTCTACAAACGTCATTTCCTATAAGTTCCAAACTTTAAAGTGAAACACATTAACAAGAATCCCCCACAATATGATCTTGCTTAAAGTCATTAAACCAGAAAACACTTACATATCTCATTGTGCCTAAGTTAAACCAAAAAACGTATCAAAATTTCCAATTCAAAGTTAAATAACATTTTATTCTAGTATAGCATGCTTAAAAAGTACAAAGATAGGTTTGAGGGATTTCCAATCTAAGGGATAGTGCCATTCCCCCTACTATTTAGGGCATTACTAGGGTAGTTAACCTTAAGGATATACATAGTGCAATGCATATAGCCACTAACATCAGTACTAGTCATGCATATTCTCCACCACACATTGGTAGCACCATTTCCCCTTTTGCTAGCTAGGGCAGCTACATTGTGTACATTGGCCAGTGAATACTGTCTCTAGTTGTAAGTCCCTAACTTAAGAACTCCACCTAAAACATTTTCTCATTTAAGCCATTATGAAATCCTTTTACCCTTTTCCTCATAATAGAAAATCCTGAGGCATGTAGCTCCAACTACCATGCCACTCAATATACCAATCATGGTTATCAACACAAGGCTCAATATTTCTATCAAATTCGCAACACATCGAAATTCCAACATAAATCCATTTATACTCGACATGTCTTAAACTATCAACATTAACCAATCACACATTTGAAAAGCTTGTTCCCATCCAAGTTCAGTAGACTAGATAATATACATATATTCAATTATACATATACATACTCGTCCTAATCAACATTATAGGAAAACCATATCAAAGCATATATAGGCACAATTGCTAAAAACACAATTTGAAAAGCATTATGTTTCCATATTTCATGCATTTTTCTATTAACATAATTTGAATGTAAGCCCACTTACCAATTTGACGCAACCTCTTTAAAATCAACACCACTTAACAAGCTCCACTAGTTATTAGACCTTGGAGCTTCAAGGGAACTCAAAGTAATCAAATTATTCAATCAAGCTTTAATAATATACATATATTCAATTATACATATACATACTTGTACCTACCAACACTACAGTAAAACCACATCAAAGCATTTATAGGCACAATTGGTAAAAGTGCATATTTGGAAATCATTAAGTTTACATATTTAATGTATTCTTCTATTAAAATAATTTGAATGCAAGCCCACTCACCAATTTGATGCCACCTCTTTAAAATCAACACCACTTAGCAAGCTTCACTAGCTATTAGACCTTGAAGCTTCAAAGGAACTTAAAGCAAACAAATTATTCAATCAAGCTCTAATAATATACATATATTCAATTATACATATACATACTCAGGCCTACCAACATTATAGTAAAACCACATCAAAGCATTTATAGGCATAATTGCTAAAAGTGCATATTTGGAAATCATTAAGTTTACATATATCACACATTCTTTTATTAAAATAATTTGAAAGCAAGCCCACTCACCAATTTGATGCCACTTTTTTAAAATCAACACCATTTAGCAAGCTCCACTAGCTATTAGACCTTGTAGCTTCCAGGGAACCTAAAGTAATCAAATTATTCAATCAAACTCTATTAATTTCCTTCCACAACAGAAACCTAATTATCATTCTAACAACTTTTGTTAGGAAGATAAGCTTAAAGTAAAGTAACCAAGAGGGGGGTGAATTGGTTATCAATTGAAAATCCCTTTTTATAAAAGAACTTTGAAAATGTAGCAGAAATATTGTAAAAACATATTATGAACCAAACAAGCAAAGTGTAGAAAGATAAAAAGTACTTAGTCGGATTTTTATAAAGGTTAGGCTTTCCAATGCCTACTTCTTCTCCCTTGATAGCACAAGGAGTTTGAATCCATTATCAACTTGCCTTTTTAACAAGGTTAGGCGTAACCTTTACAACATGCCTTTTAACAAGATCAAACGTAACCTTAACAACATGTCTTTCACAAGATCAAGCATAACCTCAATCAAAACACTGCCTTTTTCAAGTTCAAGCACAATCTTTACACAAGATACAACCTTTTAAAAGATCAAGAAAAACCTCTCTATCTTTTGCTTGGAGGTATAACTAGTGCAATAGTGGGTTTTTGAAAAAAATCTTTAGCTCAAAACTTCTATAAAGGCTAATAGGATGTTTAGGTCCAAAAACATGAGAGCTTTGTCAAAAGAAATGAATGATGAGGTGAAGTTTAGGCTCAAGAAGTATTCGTTGTAGCATAAAAATGTGATCTTTAGGTTCTCTTCTTACTCAAAGATAGGATTTTTCTACCCTTTGTGTTGGAATAAGCCTTATAGCCAATTTAGATTGGTCAAGGCTTGGTTCCAATCGTTCAATAATATCATTCACATTGAATGATTAAAGGTTTTCCTTCATCAATAAGACATCTATTATAATGGTTATAAGTCTAATTGGATGAAGTCCATGCGATTAATATGCTTTGCGAGGGAATTGTAATGGGTTGCAATTATGAGATCCCTATACATCAAAGCATAATCTCTAAATACTCCTAGTCGATATATCATTGAGATTGGACATTAATGAATCCTAGAGACTAGTACATTCTATATTCCTTACTTGAGAAGTAAGCAGTTGATCTTGTAGGTTGAAATATAGAGATACTTGAAACTAGAATGTTGGTACTTATTCTTAAAACAAGTTCACTGAACATGACTTGACATGAGAAGTGCATTTGTTATCTCACTCTAGTGTTTATGCAATATTTATCATGTTTTAGTCATGTAAATACTCTTTAAACTTGAGCAATATGGTTGTCTTATATGTAAAGTGCTATACTTTGATTTTATCCTTATAGCTCCTACCAAGGATACCAAAACAGGATGTTTTTGGGTATAACATGAAGCATGTAAAGGAAAATGAGTGGTTAAGAAAGGAATCGTCACCCCAAGTGATTTAAGGGATATATCCTAACAGATTTTAGTTGATATTAGCTTATTGAAGTCATTGGTCAAGGCAACTTAAAGATTATGAAAAAGAGTTTCATAAGTCTCTATAGAGTTAATGATATAACTTCAAAAATGATATGGAGATCAATAAGAATAGACATTGCACCATGCTCTTATCATCTCTAAGATATATGATGAAGGAATGAATTACATTGATAAACTGAACACTAAAAAGTTGAGTCAAACCATCTTGACTCTTCTAACATTTGGGTGGACGTGATGCATTGCTAGATGCTAATTTTGGTCTATGAAATTAAATTAATTAATTGAGATTACAATTTAACTCTATTGCCAACATGTTAGAAGTCTAATGGGTCATACACAAAAGGTGAATATTGAGATTAAATTGGGAAAGGTGGTTAAGTTGGACTTAATCGATTAACTAGAAGTCATGAACTTCAAGTTGAACTTCATTAAATGATTTAATTAAGTGCAAGGACCATTTTATAACTTAATTTAATTGTTCAATTAAATGCAAGGAGTAATTAACAAATTACATGAGAAATCATGTAAAAACCTGATTAGGGCTGACAATGGACCAAAGTATATAAACCTTGCAATAAGCCACTCTTAGTAATAAATAGAAATACCCATCCATTTGTGTGTCACCCCTTGGTGTGTATAAGAGAGAAAAATTATTTTCTTCTTTGACTATTAGGTTAAGGTGATTCTAAGAGAAAAGTGTTGAAATTACTCCCTTGCTAGAAAATTGTAAGGCTTAGCAATCCCACCCTAATGTAAGGATTATGACCATTCATTGTGTGGACAATCATTAGAGGTTGTGCGTTTGGACAACTTAGGTTTACGACAACCAAGCTTGGTGTTAAATTTTTCCAAGAGCTGTTTGGTGTTGTTAGGACAAGAAATCTAGCTTTTCTTTGTCCCTAAGGTAATGCTCAGATCATATCTATGTTTTAATATACTACGAGTCATCCAAAATGCCATTGAAAGTAACCTTGGGAGGAGAGGCGATTAAAAATTTTAATTCCGTTGCGTTCTTAATTCATATTGTTATCTTATTTGATTGCAAATGTTGTATGATCATGATTGAACCCCTCTCCTAATAGTGGTATCAGAGCCATCTTTCATGGTTTTGGATGATCTTTACATGTTATTTGACCATGACAAGCATCAAGATGCTTTGCATTTTGATTTGAAACCTCTCTTTGCAAAACTGATTTCCAAAATGCAATTTTTATTTTTTGTTTTTGCTTCATTTTAATTATATCCAGACCTAATTTGATTATGTTTCAAAGTTTTATTTCAATTAATTTAAATCAAGTTTGAAGTCCTAAGAGTAAGGATTAATTAGTATTTGAAAATGCCTTTTAAATGGAGCAATATTTTATTCAGTTTTTGTGTTGTGTAAGATAACACATGTAGTTTCGTTTTAAGTTTTTGAATTGATTTCAGAAACTAATCAGCCTTATTCTAGAAATCCTTTATCCTTAATTGGTCAATCAAGTGGTTTAACAACCAACCCTCAATGCAAATGAAGGTTGCATGAGATGCACTTTCAATCAGTTGCAAAAGGGAAAGCCATAATGAGGAATTTAGGTGGCGTGATTCTATTGAAGTTTTTACTCAAAATTTTGCTTAATTTGTAGCAAGCAAATTTTGTGGAATTGTTCCAAACTAATTGTTGGATATGTGGATAACAAGATCATGAAATGATCTTGATCAAATAGGTTGAATTTAAGCAATAAATCAGAGCAAGATTGACAAATGTCCAACACACTATTTTATCATGATTTTCAGTTTTAATTAATAAGAAAGTCTTGGAAATTAATTCCGAAAATTCTAAAATTAAATCCTTGTTTGAAATGTTCATTTAAAGATTATTTTTGGAAAATTTCATAGCCAAATAAGCTGAATTTAAGCAACTAATTGATGCAAGATTCTAGTTCACAATTATAGCTTGAGATTCGATTTTTAAATGGCAAGATAATCTTGCAAAATTTAATTCTAAAAATTTCATATTCTAATCCTTATTTGAATTGTTCAATTAAAGGATAAATTTTGAATTTGAATTAAGGAGTAAGTGGATGGGCATTGGGCAATAAATAAAAGAAATTGAAAGAATGTCCTTCATAATGCCAACGGCAACCCATGACAGAAGTTGTCCATGGAGATGCCACATAAGGTTTTCACACCTTCTTGTTAGCTTTAAAATCATTATAGTTTTGATTATGACAAAATGATCAAATTTTCTTGAACATTATTTGAGTGATCCTTGACAAGTTCCTGATATGATTTAACTCCCATACATTTGTTCTTACATAGTTACAAGCTTAACTCTTGAAGTTATTGAACTATATCTATAAGCTTGTATGACTTAGGTGTATGAGTGCTTATGATTCCTATTCAGTAAAGTTTGATTTAAAGATTAAAGGAAAATCTAGATGCACTTATTAAGAGGGAGTTTTGAATATCTTTTTTAATGATGACAAACAAAAAAGAGAAAATGAAGACTAAGTTAAATAAAGATTGATAGGTTTTCATTTTAATTTAGGTGTGTGATGCTTAGTTATGGTTTTGTTGAATGTTATGTGCTAGTTATTATGGATATTCAATATATCTTGCTTAGCTACTGTGGATTTTGTATATCTTGTTTAGCTACTATGGATGTCATAAATATTTTATTGCAAATCTTTAAAGAGAACTAGATGCATTATCTAAGGGGGAACAACTCATTATGCATAAAGATTTGAAGCATTCATATTGAGCATAGACATTGCACTTTTGATCTAAGAGTGTTTTGCCATCATAAAAAATAAGAGAGAAAGAATGTTAACTCCATGTGTTTTTTATGATAACAAAACATTCTCATTCATTGGTGTCTAATTATATTATTTAAGTGTGTAGGAGAAAGTTTAAATTCATTAATATATTTGGTATTTGAAAGCAAGTCAAGATACTTGCTCAGTTACAAGATGGGTTAGTTCGTTAAACAAGCAAAGAAGAAAGAGTTTTAATGAAGACAGATTAGTCTTAACCGATTAACACAAATCCTTAATCAATTAAAGCAATTTTGGGCACTACACTAAATATAGACAAAAAGGTCTTAACTGGTTAACACAAGATTTAATCAGTTAAGCGGGTGCTAGATACAAACAAAAGCCTCTTAGTCGGTTAACTAAAAAAGTTAGTTAGCTAAAATCTAAAAGTGAAGATCCAAAATGAAGGCAATCAAATTTGTGAAGAACAATTCAAGAAGTCTCAAATGACTAGTACATCTGATGGCTATTTAAGAGAAATGGATGATTAGTGTTACAAAGTGAAGAGAAGAATTAATCAAACAAAGAAAAGTTGGTGAAGCTGGCTGCTCTAGAAACAGTAGGCTCTTAATTGGTTAAAGTCTTTCTTAACCGATTAATAGAGTAAACTAGACTGTGAGACAGAGAAGACTTAATCGAGTATGAAGCATGGTTAACCAGCTAAAAGCTCACTGTTAGAAAATTTGAATTCAAGCACAAAAGGACAAAATAACAGCTAGAAATGATTAGTTTTTGTCTTTAATGGCTAGAAATGATTTTTCAAGTATTTAAAGCCTCTCCTATAGTCAAAAATCATATAGAGAAGTTATCCAAAGTGATTATGAGCATAGAAGACCAAAAACCTTCTCTTTACACTTGTATTTTCACTCCCATCCTTTAAAAAAGTGTTTGAGCTTAACTTTGTATATCTTAGATCAGCTAAGTGATCATTTGTACTTCATCTTTTCTTCATTTCTCGTTTACTTAGAGTGTGTGAGGCACTTTAAGGGGTAGATCTAGCTTGGATTAGCTTGGTTGTTGTTATAGGTTCTAACTTAGCCTTAGAAAAACTAGTTTTGTGTTTTGGTTGTTCTCGGGAAAAACCATTATTAAATGTTGTGGCTGAGCCTATGAAAGGCCATTGTAAAAGCTTGATGGAAACTTGAGAATTCCACTAATTTTAGTGAATTGGTTTGAAAATCCTTGATTGGGAGATCAAGGAAGTGGATGTAGGTCAATGGGACCGAACCACTATAAATCATTGTGTTTTGTCTACTTTATTTTATTTTCTTCTTACTCTTAGCACTTAAATCATTCCTCCAACAAGCTTTAAACTTCCATTTTCAAATTCCTTTAATCAGCTCTTTACTTGGAAAGAATTTTCATGTTATTCCAAAAGTGCTATGCACCCCCCTCTAGCATGCTCTTTGGGACTAGCACTCCTCATTAGGATGGCCACCACTGTATTATGGAAATAGATTATGTGCTGCAAAAAGGAGCACTCAATGATCAAGAAGGATTCTTTCCTTAGTTGATCATTGACTCCTTAAATTTTGGGGATACATACCTAAAATTAAGGAGATTGTATTTTAAATGGACTCAATTGGTTTTAAATGATTGATATCAAATCTCCTAATTTTTTTTCTATTTAATAAGATTGAAAGACTCCTAATTTAATGGGATTGGTTGACCAATCAAAATCTAATAAAGATTAGATTATCTTAATTTAATTTGATAGTCAATCTTTGGAAAATAGCTATGTAATTGAAATTGGACAAATTTAATTAAGAAAGAATTATTTTACCAAATTGTTTAATGATTCTAATATAGATTAGTAATCTTAAATTGGTAAGAATTAATACAAGACAAAATAATGGATAAGGCTAAATCTTAAAATATTTAGGACACATGATCGATTTTAGATAACATTCCTAATTTGATTAGGATTGAATATGGAAGTTTCCTAATATGACATAGTTAACAAGTTTCCTAAAATATTTGGGATGAACATCTATATTAATAATGTTTCCTAAATGGTTTAGAATTCTAATTAAAATACTTTAATTATAATGAACTTATTAACTTAGAATTATTTCAAATTAGCTTTAAATAGGCTAAAGTTATTAATGAGATTAATCACTTTAGTAAATGATTTGAAAAATGATTTTTGCAAATTATATTTTCCATTGGAGGATACCAAATTATTTGATTTATGTTTTTAAAATGTGGAATAACATTTTTCGAATGAAATGCAACATCATCATCATATGAAGCATGTTTACTTTTATATGTTCATAATTAGATAATGGATGCATGAGGATGGTTATGGACTATAAACCCAATATGATTGTGAATGTTTGGTTAATCTACTATTAATGAAAATTTTATAAAATAGGATATGCGAACGCTACCTTATTTCTCATATTCTGGATATATAAAATTCTCTCTTCATCTTACTCCTCTCGAATGGAATTTGAGGTTTCTACATTCAATTGTAATTAGAAATAGTTTTAGACTAAGAAAGGAATTTTGTGAATCCAAAGATGGAGATCTAAGGTGCAATGAAGAGCAAAAGGTGGATACAAGCTAAGGCTAGTAGTGCTTTATGTATGCTATCCCCTAGGATTTGACCAACTAGTTTCCTTTGATGGCTTAAGGGAGCTAGAGTAAAAAAGTCCATAACCATCCTAGTAGAACAGCATGTGATCGATTTAATTTTGTGAGATATATTAAGTGCTATGCATGCTAATCAAATGAAACCTTTATAAAATTAAAAACAAAAATTCCTTATTAAATATTGAGTCATGTGCCATGCATGATCAAGTTACTTTCCACCACACAGCAAGATAACCTAGCTACTTTTTTAGTCAGAGGGTCATTAAGTAAACTCAAGGCCACACTTTTACACAAGTATGTTTGAGCTAGTGGTGGGTCTTACTCAACTAGTTTCATAATATCTGGATGCTTAAAAACTTGATATTATGGAAACTAAAGGTGATAGGTAAGCAAAGTATATATAATATACTTAGACAATGTTGTCACCTAACTGGATCTAGGAGTCACATAAGAGATGTGATTGATAAGCTAAGTTGTAAACCCGACCCTATAAACACATGTCATGACATACATGCACTGAGTAGCATGTTATTATGCTAGGAAAGCACCTAAGAATAGATGAAACCCGATATCGTACCTAACGGTACACTTGAGTTGATTTAACCTCCGAACTAGTTCAAATAGGAATTGTATGATAAAATTTAATATTTTATAGTCCAGGAATGACTAAAAATGATTGTTCGGAGTTCGAGGGTTCATTAGGGATAAAATTGAAAATTTTGATGTTTAGGGGCAAAAATCGTCATTTTGCCACCTAAGATAATAATTTGATCATGGAGTGAAATTTTTGATCAAGATTAACTTTTTGGAGTATAATTTAATGATAGGAAGTGAAAATTTTCAATTCCGGCAATTTTCGGAACATAGAGGCAAAACGGTAATTTTGTCGTCCCGAGGTAAAATCCGTAATTTTCACCACCCAAAACTTGTCAAAATTATAGGATTTATTTATTTTTGGTATGAACAACTATGGTATGTTAAGTGGTGAAAATTTGAAGTTTAAAAGACGAAATTTTAAAAATGGGCCAATGGAAAAGTGACACATGGTACTTTTTAATGATTTAATATTATTTTAATGAAAAGTCAGCCCATTTAAACCCCATTTTAAGTGATGGCTGGCCATAAGGGAGAACAAGAGAGAAAATAGAGAGGAAAGGAAGAAAAAAAGAAAAACCAAAGAGAAACAAGAAAATTCAAAGGAAAATTCGCGTTTTTCTCCCGTTTACGCGTCTAACGGTAATATTTTTTGACTTTAGCTTGATTTCTACCTTTCCTATGCCTTTGTTTCCATTTAGCATGCTTGAAGAGAGAGATCTAAAAGTGACATCAAGGGCTGGCCGAATTTCAAGGGGGGAGAAATTGAAATTTTTAGGTTTTGATTTTTAGTTAAATTGATAGTTTTAGTTAGTTAAATGTGTTTAGAAATTAAATTGGGCAAGAAAGCATTAAATTTTCACAATACCCACCCTTGGCCGAATCTGCAATGAGGTACAATGATGAT